>NC_079194.1:64343050-64674717 GCF_029499605.1 Hyla sarda | reverse complement strand
TTTTCCGGACAGAAGACTGACTACGAACGCCACCTTAGACCTTTCAGTGGGAAACAGGTCCGACATCATCTCCAGATGCAGGGAACATTGGGAAAGGAAGCCACGGCAAAACTTAGAGTCCCCATCAAACTTATCCGGCAAGGATAAGCGTATCCCAGGAGCGGCCACTCGCTGCGGAGGAGGTGCAGGAGCTGGCGGAGGAGATGACTGCTGAAGCTGTGGTAGCAACTGTTGTAGCATAACGGTCAGTTGAGACAGCTGTTGGCCTTGTTGCGCAATCTGTTGTGACTGCTGGGCGACCACCGTGGTGAGGTCAGCGACAACTGGCAGAGGAACTTCAGCGGGATCCATGGCCGGATCTACTGTCACGATGCCGGCTGGCAGGTAGTGGACCCTCTGTGCCAGAGAGGGATTGGCGTGGACCGTGCTAGTGGACCGGTTCTAAGCCACTACTGGTTTTCACCAGAGCCCGCCGCAAAGCGGGATGGTCTTGCTGCGGCGGTAGTGACCAGGTCGTATCCACTAGCAACGGCTCACCTCTCTGGCTGCTGAAGATAGGCGCGGTACAAGGGAGTAGGCAGAAGCAAGGTCGGACGTAGCAGAAGGTCGGGGCAGGCAGCAAGGATCGTAGTCAGGGGCAACGGCAGAAGGTCTGGAAACACTGGCAAGGGACACACAAGGAACGCTTTCACTGGCACTAAGGCAACAAGATCCGGCAAGGGAGTGCAAAGGAAGTGAGGTAATATAGGGAGTGCACAGGTGATAACTCTAATTGGAACCACTGCGCCAATCAGCGGCGCAGTGGCCCTTTAAATCGCAGAGACCCGGCGCGCGCGCGCCCTAGGGAGCGGGGCCGCGCGCGCCGGGACAGAACAGACGGGGAGCGAGTCAGGTAGGAGAGCCGGGGTGCGCATCGCGAGCGGGCGCCACCCGCATCGCGAATCGCATCCCGGCTAGCAGCAGGATCACAGCGCCCCGGGTCAGAGGACGTGACCGGGGCGCTGCAGCGGAGGAGGTGAAGCGAGCGCTCCGGGGAGGAGCGGGAACCCGGAGCGCTCGGCGTAACAGTTAAACTAACCAACTTTTCCTATTTATCAAATAAAATAATGTAAACAAAAATAAATGTAAACATATGTGGTGTCGCTGCGTGCGTAAATTTCCCAACTATTAAAATATAACATTTATCAACTCCCACCAGTCCACAACTGCCTGCTGTATATTGGCTACTACTACTCACACCAGTCCACCACTAATTGTAACGATTGTACCTGGCCAGGCTTCAAAAGCTGCGCTCTGGAAGTTACAGATGCCCGTTCAATCAGCATCGCCGGACGGAATATTTAAAGCCCACTCGTGATCACAAATCATACCTGTGTCACCAGTGTTTATTAATGCCAGTTTGCTTTCTGATGTCTACAAGTTCTTAACTACTTATTACCTGCCAATCTGTACCTTGTAAATCTTCTAGTTTTGACCTCAGCTTGTCTGACCACGCTTCTCTGTTTGTGGTCTGTGTCTGAGTATTTGTTTGTGTTCTGTCTGACTTCCTAGTTTTGTTCTCTGTGTTTTGTTATTACTCCTTGGTCTGTGTCTGTTTAACCCATTGTGTTCTTACTTGCTGACTTCTGCTCTGTTTTGTTTTATTGTTTTGACCTTGATGCCCTGCACCTTATTCAGCGTAGGGACCGGCACCATGGTTGGGGTGTGTCTTAGTAGAGGGCTGTTCCCTGTCCGATGTGACACTGATGTCAGAAAATGTCAAAAATTGTAAAATTGCAAAAAGTGCACTTACCACTGATGAGAAAAAGAAATTCAAAGCAGCGTTTAAATAATATCCAAGTTACAGTACAAATTTAACTACTTCAGAAGGTAATGGTAAAATATTTCAACTGATGTAAAATTATGCATTCAGCATCATATTTTTGGTAATAAACTCATCTGAGGAAGCTAGTGAAGGGACAAGCTCCTATTAAAAGTGAATAACACCAGATAATTTTCTGGGTCTGACTGCTGGGTCCCCCAAGAATTACAAGAACAAAGGGGCACTGCAGCTTGTTTAATTTTGACCAGGCTCAGCGCCACCATTGTATGTTCACTGTCTGGTAATGTAGTACTACTGAGCTGTAATACTAAAAGGAAGGGAATCCAATGGCCACACTGATCACATGAACAAAGGGCCCATTCTGCAGTGTTTAATTTCCTCTTGTCATTGGTAGGTGGTTAGACCTTTATCAAACGTGTCAAACCAGTTAAAGGGGCTTTACCATCAAAGACACCGTGGGGATAGGACCTAATTTTGTGGGGCCCCTTTAGAATGGGATTCCGGAACAGGACTCTAAACGGAGCATTGCATAGACATTGTTACTCCATTTAGAGTCCCATTCAGGAGTCCGATTCTTAAAGCACAGAACCCCCCCCCCCCCCCCACACTGCCCGCAATCACTTATTCTCCATTAAGTGGATAGGGGATTTGTGTCCATGGTTATAAAACTGTAAAAACTAGAGGAAACACAGGTCGGATTCAGACAGTAATAATCATAGGGTCCCGTGCTATATTTGTACATAGTGGGGGGAATTATATTGAAGCCTGGTCATTGGCAGTGTTTTGTTAGACTACCTTAAACTCATGTTAGGACTACCACTTGAACTGCCAATGAAGGTACAAAAGATGTTAAACAGATGCATGTGTGGGAAAAGTACTCAGTTATGGTCCATAACTCTCCAATTCAAGCTTTTCTGACTACACATCATAATAAAGTATAAAGTAAAAAACCATTTGGAGATAGTTAATATTTTCATACCAATGTATCTGTACAAATAGGCTATTACTCTAGTATGGCTGCATTGATAGTCTTCAGAGAAATGTATGGATTTCCTTTATCACTGATATTCCCATATGGAATATCTGCTTGAATGGTTATTTAATACATTCTTCTTTTCTGTGCAGGTCTCATATTACCTTTAGCCTCTCATTCACTTATTTTTAATAGGATTTCAGTTTATCCATAAAGTTGTGTTCGCCCACATGCACTTTAGTTATTATTCTGAATATATCACCTTATTTCATTTTTGGAAAAGCTCTCCTCTCTGGCTTAGGATTTTGGTCTTTGGTTTTAACTCTGTAACAAATTGTTGACATGGAAACCCATTTAGAATAATCCTTTTTTGCATTTCTTCAAATTCACGAAAAATAATCATTCCCAAGTCTGCTATAATATAGTTGCAAATAGCTGTAAATATTGTCTATAGAGGAGCATGTACAAAGAGGTGGACCTAAAGCAGAGGAGCCAAATGGAGTCAAATAAGATACCTTGTTCTGTATGAGAAAAAAAATGGTATACCGTATTTTTCGCCGTATAAGACACACTTTTTCTTGCCCAAAACTGGGGGGGGGGGGGGGGGGGGGATTTGGTGCGTCTTATACAGCGAATACCTGCGGCCATCAACGGCAGGGACCTGCGGCTAATACAGAACATCACCGATCGCGGTGATGCCCTGTATTAACCCTTCAGACGCTGACCGCCGCGTCTCAAGCGAATATAACACTAACCCGGCTCAGTCGGGCTGTTCGGGACCGCCGCGGCATCCCGAACAGCTTACAGGACACCGGGAGGGACCTTACCTGCCTCCACAGTGTCTGCTCCGTGCCGGGATCCCCTGCATGACCGGCGTTCTCCTTCCACGTCATCACGTCGTTGCGCACGCCGTCCCGTCATCCAATAGGAGCAGCGTGCCTAGCGACGTGATGACGGTGACGGAGAGCGTGGATCCCGGGGAAGAAGATGTCCGGAGCGTCGGGGACACCACGGGGACGCGGTGACAGCGGTGGAGCGACATCCAGGGCAGCGGTGACGGGTCCGGAGCGGCGGGGACACGTGAGTATTATCTCCTATACCAGTGGTCTTTAACCTGCGGACCTCCAGCTGTTGCAAAACTACAACTCTCAGCGTGCCCGGACAGCCATTGGCTGTCCGGGCATGCTGGGAGTTGTAGTTTTGCAACATCTGGAGGTCCGCAGGTTGAAGATCACTGTTGGGTTCAGAATCTTTTTTTTCTAGATTTTGGACCTTTAATGTATGCTGTATGCTGGTTGTATGCTGGTGCGTCCTATAGGGCGAAAAATACGGTATGTAGTGATCTGTATTGACTAATAACAACATGGGAATGGTGTTAGACATTATCTATTAGGCTAGGACTCCACTGAGATTTTTGCACTGTGATTTTTGTGGCATAAAAACGCCAGAAAAAAAAACGCCAGAACCACTGCCACAGTTTTTCCCGGTGTTTTGGAGTTTTTTCTGGTGTTTTTGCCTTCATGTGGAATTTGGCTTTTTTTTTCCCTTTTGGCATGTTTTCTTTCCTTTCCAAGTCTGATTTTCCAACCAGCTAAAATGGATTAGGATTAATGATAAGTATCTACCCCCTCCTGATGTCATTTCCTCAGTAGAATTCTACTTAAACCAGATCATGCGGACGCATTTTTCTCTTTTTTGTGGTTTGTGACACATCCTTTATTCAGAATGTCTGCTCCACTTGGAAGATTATCCCCAAATGATTTTGAAACTTGTCTGTTGTTGCTTTGGGCACGCAGGACCCAGGTGATGCATCGGGTATGTATTTTTTTTATTTTTTATTATTATTATAATGTTAGCAAATTGTCTGATAACCTAATCTTTGTTTACAGCCTATTTCTCATAGGAGGCACAGATACTGGGTCCATCCTCTGCATTGGCGCATGAATCAGCAGGGCACTTTTTCAAGGTCATATCAGACTTTGCAAAGGTATATATATATATATATATATATATATATATATATATATATACATATAGTATATATAATTTACATATTCTCCCCCTTTTTTTTGTCCCCCTGTTGTGTATTATGTGTGAATATTTTTTTTCTCTTGTTTCTGTTCTTATTATTGATGTGATGCTTTTTTTTTTTTTTTTTTAGGTACCCTGAGCAATTTTTTCGCTTCACACGTATGTCCATAGCTTCCTTTGATAATTTGCTGAACATGTTGAGGCCCTTCTTGACTCTTCAGGAGACCCCCATGCGGAAGCCTATTTCACCTGTGGTTCATCTTTTAATCATATTAAGGTATTTATATATATTTATTTATTTTTGTTTTGTTTTTGTATTGTGATGTGATAGTAATTTTTGTTTTTTCTCTTTCAGATTCCCGGCTACTGGAGAATCGTTTACTTCTCTGCATTTCCAGTTTTTTGTGGGCAAAAGTACAATATAGTGAAGGAGACATGTACTCTGATTTGGGAGGAGTTGGGCCCATCTGTGATGCCTGCACCTACTGTTGATACATGGCTCCAAGTAGCTGCTGGTTTTGAACAGGTAGCGAATTTCCCCAACTGTCTAGGTGCAGTTGATGGTAAACATATCCACGTACAGAAGCCACCACCTTCTGGTTCTTTATATTTTAAAGGGTACCTCTCATCAAATAAAGTTTTGATATATTTTAGATTAATGAATGTTGAATAACTTTCCAATAGCATGTTAATGAAAATATGCTTCTTTCTATTGTATTTTTCACGATCAGTCCTGTCAACAAGCATTTCAGACTCATGCTGGAGTCCTAAACACTTAGAGCTGCCAGCCTGCTTTGTTCACAGCCAAACAGGCTGTGAACAAAGCAGGCTGGCAGCTCTGAGTGTTCTCCTTTGTGAACAAAGCAGACTGGCAGCTCGTAGTGTTTAGGACTCCAGCATGAGTCTGAAATGCTTGCTGCCAGGACTGGAAGGGAGACCCCTAGTGGTAATTTCTTCAAAGTGGAAAATTAAATAGAAAGAAGCATATTTTTTTAATAACATGCAATTGTAAAGTTATTTTGCATACATTAATCTATAATATATCAAAAGTTTTTTTTATGAGAGGTACCCTTTAATTATAAAAGATATTTTTCAATTCTTCTTATGGCTGTTGCCGACACTGATTATAAATTTGTGGCGGCGGATGTAGGTGGATATGGGAGTTCATCAGACTCCTGAGTGCTGCAGGCCTTAAAGATTGGACGTCAACTTCTCCTGACCCAGATTTCTTTTGCCCCCTCCCAGACCTCTTCCTGGAACCTCAGATCCAGCTCCTTTTGTAATGGTGTCAGATGAGGCTTTTCCACTCTCCACTAACCTCTTGAGACCATTTCCAAAGGCTTAGATTCCAGGAAGAGGATATTTAATTACCGTCTGAGTCGAGCCCGAAAGGTTGTAGAATGTGCCTTTGGCATATTGGCAAACAAGTGGAGAGTTCTTCACACTGTAATCCAGTTAAAAGTGGAGACCGTTGATCAAGTTGTGAAAGCATGCTGTGTTCTTCATAATTATGTCTGAGATCGTGATGGCTTAGACGTTGATTTTGAGGAACATCTTCCATCCTTTCCTACTTCCATCAGCTGGAATACATCTAGGCCCTATTTAAGTGGACTACGTGTGCGAGATAAATTTGCAAATTATTTTATGTCTCCTGAAGGTTCGGTGCCCTGGCAAATGGCATGTATTTCTGGGAGTTCGACTTAATGTGTATTTTTTTTTTCTTTTACATTCTTACCTTCTGTATGAAAAAGTGCCCATCACAGCATCATTTTTGGTTAGGGACCCGCTACATCCAGGTGGCCGTGACGTGGCTAGAGGGCTTTCACTTTATGATCATTCATAAGGTACACTAACAACCCGGGATTCTGTGTGTAAATGGGATTTCTCACTACTATTTTGTGGCCAAACAACACATTAAGGGGTATCGACACCTAACAACAAATTAACCCATAGGGGTTAAAAAATCCTCTTGGATATGTGTTGATAAATAATACTTAGCTTTTAATGTATATGAATAAAATGTGAGAACAAACATTTAAAACCACACCTCATATAGTGTCACTATTTGGCTATTGGTCCCTACTATACACTAGTCAGTCTAAGCGCCACTGTTGATCCCAATTAGGGGTATATGTGCCACTGTATCAGTCCACTATAAGAACATCACTGCAGTAGACTCCAAATTGGAATTTTGAGTGGACGTATAGTGGTAATAGCTTGCAGGCCAGACCAGGGTAAATTTAATTTGGTGGCCAGCCCACCATTGATGCCTGTGGTGGTTGGGAACATCAATCACTGTTCAAGGTTGAGGTAACCAACCCACACCCGCGGTGCACAGTGCGGTGGGGGGTTGGTTACCTCAACCTATACGTCCACTCAAAATTCCAATTTGGAGTCTACTCATATTTCTGTCCAAGCTTCCTACTTTGCAACGCGATCTTTATTAACTTCCAGGGATGTATCCCAGATGACCGGACGGGCTTCGACCTAAAAAAAAATTTCTAAGTAATTTCACATTATTTTTCACTTTCCAAAAAACGGATACTTTGTTACACTATTTTAGCTACAAATTTTGGGACATTTATCAAAACCGATCCAAATGAAAAATAATAAACATTATCATAGCAACAAATCAACTTAATTCTTTTTGCAGAGGGCTTGTTAAAACAAAATAAGAAAAAAAAGGATTGGTTGCTATGGGCAACTGGACAAATTTTCATCAGGACAGGTTTTTAACCCCTTAAGGACTCAGGGTTTTTCCGTTTTTGCACTTTCGTTTTTTCCTCCTTACCTTTTAAAAATCATAACCCTTTCAATTTTTGACCTAAAAATCCATGTTATGGCTTATTTTTTGCGTCGCCAATTCTACTTTGCAGTGACATTAGTCATTTTACCCAAAAATGCACGGCGAAACGGAAAAAAAAATCATTGTGCGACAAAATCGAAAAAAAACGCCATTTAGTAACTTTTTGGGGCTTCCGTTTCTACGCAGTGCATATTTCGGTAAAAATTACACCTTATTATTATTCTGTAGGTCCATATTGTTAAAATGATACCCTACTTATATAGGTTTGATTTTGTTGCACTTCTGGAAAAAATCATAACTACATGCAGGAAAATTTATACGTTTAAAAATGTCATCTTCTGATAACTTTTTATTTTTCCACGTACGGGGCGGTATGAGGACTAATTTTTTGCGCCGTGATCTGAAGTTTTTGATCGGACTTTTTGATCATTTTTTATTCATTTTTTAATGTTATAAAAAGTGACCAAAACACGCTTTTTCGGACTTTTGAATTTTTTTGCGTGTACGCCATTGACCGTACAGCTTAATTAATTATATATTTTTATAGTTCGGACATTTACGCACGCGGTGATACCACATATGTTTATTTATTTTTATTTTTTTATGGGAAAAGGGGGTTGATTCAAACTTTTATTAGGTAAGGGGTTAAATGACCTTTATTAACACTTTTTTTTTACTTTTTTTTGCAGTGTTATAGGTCCCATTTCAATGAGCCGGCCGGAGTGAAACGTTCAGTCCGGTCGGCTCATTTTTGCGCCGTATGCGCTTTTACAACCGGACCTAAAACTGTGGTCAACCACGGTTTGAGGTCCGGTTGTAAAAGCGCATATGGCGCAAAAATGAGCCGACCGGACCGAACGTTTCACTCCGGCCGGCTCATTGAAATGAATGACATACGGGAGCGCATACAAAGGCATACGGGAGCGCGAGGTTTTAGCTCCCCCCTGCCGTATGCGCTCCCGTATGGGAGAAAACGTAGTGTGAACCCAGCCTAACACTGCACACACTGATCTCTCATCCTGATCACAGGCGTGTATTAACACGCCTGTGATCAGTGTTATCGGCGCTTGACTGCCCCTGGCTGGATCTCAGGCACGGAGCAGTAATTCGTCAATCGGACACCAAGGAGGCAGGTAAGGGCCCTCCCGGTGTCCGGTCAGCTGTTCAGGACGCCGCAATTTCACCGCAGCGGTCCCGATCAGCCCGACTGAGCAGCCGGGTCACTTTCAGTTTCACTTTAGAAGCGGCGGTCAGCTTTGACCGCCGCTTCTAAAGGGTTAATACCGCACATCGCCGCGATCGGCGATGTGTGGTATTAGCCGCGGGTCCCGGCCGTTGATTAGCGCCGGGACCGACGCGATATGATGCGGGATCGCGGCGCAATCCCGCTTCATATCGCGGGAGCCGGCGCAGGACGTAAATATACGTCCTGCGTCGTTAAGGGGTTAAAAAGCTCAACTATTATGTACACAAACCAGACAAAGAAAACTAAAAAAAGTAAAACATAGTCACATTTCTAACCCCCATAAGTGTACATATTTTGATGATTAATTATCTGTGCAACACACATGGTGGGGGAATTAAAAATTGAAAATCAATATAAATGATACCATATGTGTCCTTAGCGGTGCTGTGTGTGACTCATGTGAACTCATGCATAAACATTGCAGGCCTTGGATCAATTAAAATATCCACTGGTGGTACACTCACATGCCCACCAGGGGATATAGCAATCTGCTGCTCATGTTTGTGTTATAGCAGACAAGAGGAACATATTAATTAGGTGAATTATGTGTGCTGCGCCTATGCGGAGCAATGAAACATCCAAGAAAAATAACACTACAGTACCCTATGTGGGGCATAAAATATTAGACATTATAGAAGCGAACATAACTGCACAACAGCAAATAGAGGCACACGTTAAAAATTCTGGGAGCCCAGCCGAAATCTGCAACAGGGCCACATGTTAATAATAGAATACTGGTCTGTTTGGGGCCACATGTGCTTTGGGGCCCCCTAAGGCACCAGGGCCATGGTGCAACTGCTATCACTGCTGCTGATATAGGTATGCTCCTTTATATGGACTTTGTGAGTCAATTAAAGGCAGAAAAGTAAAAATCTGCCTAATTAAAAAAAAAAAAAAAATATATATATATATATATATATATATATATATATATCTATATATACTTTAGTTTTCTTCTCACAAACTAAATGTAATATGTGTACTTACAAACTGAATGATCTTGGACACATCAAAACATAAAACATATGCCTGGGGACATAGTGCTCAGCAAGCTCAATCACACCATGCAGCATGAATAAAAAACTTTTAGGCACTGAAAATTTTAAATGACTGCTCTTCCTCTTCCTGGGACATGCCTCTTTTTTTTCATTCTGAAAAAACACCTCAAAAAACGCAGAGAAAAACGCCAATGCCAAACTGACATGGCGTTTTTTTCGGCATTTTTGCTCTCCCTTAGACTTCTATAGTTGGGCAAAAAACGCCAAACTAGGTTTTGTCGGGCATTTCGAAAATCCAGCCTCTGAGCCCGAAAATGCTGAAAAACGCCAAAAGGATTAAAAAAACGCGAAACTGAAAAACGCCAAGTGAATCTGGCATTTTGCAGTTTTCTATTGACTTGCAGCTAACATCTGGACACAGCATTTTTTCACAAAAAAAAACACCGGGCGGGAAAATTGGCATTTTTTATGGCGTTTTTGCCAAAAAAAAACTCAGTGGTGTTCCAGCCTTAGTGCTTGGAGGGCATTACATGAGGCAGGTGTGTTGAATCCGCTGCATTGCTTCTGATATGATGTAGAGATGAACGGAACAGCAGAGTCTAAGGGACCCCTCCCAGGGCCGGCCTTAAGGGTGTGCGAGCTGTGCAGCCGCACAGGGCACCATAGCAACAGGGGCGCCGGGCGGCCGACACAGCTCGGACCAAGTATACATAATTTGTATTGCCCGACGCCCAGGATTTAGCCCTGCTTCGGGCAAGCAGCGCTAAATGCCGGTGTAATGAAGAAAACTGTGCCCTGTAGCGGAATGTGACCCTCCGCACAGGGACACAGTTTTCTGCTTTGCAGGCCGCTCCTTCTCATTCCATTCCCACTACACTCCCTCAACTGTGTCCCTATGCAGAGGGTCACATTCTGCTTCAGGGCACAGTTTTCTTTCATTACACCGGAAGGCTTCACTTACCCCGACCTCCCCTAATGTGGGGAGCTATACTGCACCTAATGTGGGGAACTATACTGCCAACCTAATGTGGGGGAGCTATACTGCACCTAATGTGGGGGAGCTATACTGCACCTAATGTTGGAAACTATACTGCACCTAATGTGGGGAACTATACTGCACCTAATGTGGGGGAACATTATACTGCACCTAATGTGGGGGAGCTATACTGCACCTAATGTGGGGGAACTATACTGCACCTAATGTGGAGTGCTGTACTGCACCTGATTTAGGGAACTATACTGCCAACCTAATGTGGGGGAGCTATACTGCACCTAATGTGGGGAGCTACACTGCACCTAATGTGGGGAACTATACTGCACGTAAGGTGGGGAACTATACTGCACCTGATGTGGGGAACATTATACTGCACCTAATGTGGGGGAGCTATACTGCACCTAATGTGGGGGACTATACTGCACCTAATGTGGGGAGCTATGCTGCACCTAATGTGGGGAACTATACTGCACCTAATGTGGGGAGCTATACTGCACCTAATGTGGGGGAACTATACTGCCCCTAATGTGAGACAACTATACTGCACCTAATGTGGGGAACTATACTGCACCTAATGTGGGGAACTATACTGCACATAATGTGGAGAACTATACTGCACCTAATGTGGGGGAACATACTGCACCTAATGTGGGGGAACTGTACTGCACCTATTGTGGGGGAACTGTACTGCACCTAATGTGGAGGAACTATACTGCACCTAATGTGGAGGACTATACTGCACCTAATGTGGAGAACTATACTGCACCTAATGTGGGGAACTATACTTCATCTAATGTGGGGAACTATACTGCACCTAATGTGGAGAACCATACTGCACCTAATGTGGGAAACTATACTGCACCTAATGTGGGGAACTATACTGCACCTACTGTGGGGAGCTATACTGCACCTAATGTGGGGGAACTATACTGCATCTGATTAAGGGGGACATGGGACTGAATAAGGGGGCAGGGGAATGATTAAATATTAAAAAAAAATATTTGTTACAAATATTTTTTTCCTCTTTGTGTATGTTTATAGGGTAATAGGGGGGGGCACAAGGTTAGCTCGCACAGGGCGCCTGAACACCTAAGGCCTGCCCTGACCCCTCCCATAGACTTGCATTGAGGGGGCATTGCCATGACATCACAAGGGGGCATGACCGACCCCCCTCAGCGCGAAAACAGTGTTTGGAACATTTAGTTTCACGCTGGCCAGTGGAGTACCTCATTACTCTTTGTACAGGGATATGGCCTACGCTGCAGGGAACCCACAGGCTGCTACCCTTAAAGTAATCTCCATTAGCAATCACTGGCATATACAAGAGTGTTACCGTAGGATCACACAGAAGATGTAGTCAAACAGGCCAAGGTAAAGGCAGACAGTGGTCTTCAACCTACGACCTCCAGATGTTGCAAAACTACAACTCCCATCATGCCCGGACAGCCAACGGTTGTCCGGGCATGCTGGGAGTTGTAGTTTTGCAACATCTGGAGGTCCGCAGATTGAAGAGCACTGCATAGGAGGTAATACTCACGTGTCCCCACCGCTCCGGACCTGTCACTGCTGCCCTGGATGTCGCTCCATCACTGTCGCCGTGTCCCCATCGCTCTGGAACGTCTCTGCTGCCGGCCGGGTATCCTCGCTTTCCGTCGCCGTCATCACGTCGTTACGCACGCCGACGCACGTACGCGACGACGTGATGACGAGGAAGGAGAGCGCCGGCCATAAAGAGGATCCCTGAACGGAGAAGACACCGAGGAGGCAGGTAGGGTCCCTCCCGGTGTCCTGTAAGCACTAACTCGGCTATTCAGTCGGGCTGTTCGGGACCGCCGCGGTGAAATCGCGGCGGTCCCGAACAGCCCGACTGAACAGCCGGGTTAGTGTTCCTTTCCCTTCAGACGCGGCGGTCAGCTTTGATCGCCGCGTCTGAAGGGTTAATACAGGGCATCACCGCGATCGGTGATGTCCTGTATTAGCCGCGGGTCCCGGCCGTTGATGGCCGCAGGGACCGCTGCGATAGGGGTGTATTCGCCGTATAAGATGCACCAAGTTTTTCCCCCCAGTTTTGGGGAAAAAAAGTGCGTCTTATACGGCGAAAAATACGGTATGTGAAATTTACAGATCTTTGTTAGAAGAGAAGAGAATGAGAAGAGTTATAGAGAAGGATGGTTTTTCATATTCCTCACCCTGCCCTAAAAGCTATACACAACAAAGAAGACTGCAAATGTGAAGTGGTGCTAACACCCGATAGGGAAGGAAGCAGAGTCCCGGAGAGCTTCTCTTTGAAGTGTTCAGATACTTGGCTTGTGCTCCATGAATTATGAAGGCGAATGGAACAGATGTGAACGTCTGGAAGCAAAAGACTTCAGGAATGTCTACAGAATTTATAAATACCCAGAGTTGTACAAAACCTGTCTTTGGAAAAGTTGGAACTTTTAGATCCTCAATAAAGCAAAATAGCAAAAGAACAGATTCAAAGTTTAGTGCAGACTAGAATATAGAGAATCCACAAATAATACCAGTCAGAAAAAGTTACTCTATCAAAAGCTTTGACACTACAAAATGCTTGATCATCCAAACTCAACAAAACTGTACTGCAGCTACAAACCAGATCGCCTTAGGATCAGACCTAAATGTTCACTGATAGCAGGATTGTTGCTAAAAATCTTGCAGCTGACATGCATCTGAAAGGGGTTTGCAGAAGTCCATGCACATTCTGCATGAAACAGACAGAGGTGTCAGCAGAGAGCTCTGTGGTCAAACAGAAAAGAAATTCAAAAAGAAAAGAACTTCCTCTGGAGCATACAACAGCTGATAAGTACTGGAAGGATTAAGATTTTTAAATAGAAGTAATTTACAAATCTGTTTAACTTCCTGGCAGCAGTTGATTTAAAAAAAATAGTTTTTCACCGGAGTACCCCTTTAACCTGTTCACGCAGAACGTGGTATATATACGGCAGATGACGCGATACCTTTGCGCAATCCGCCGTATATATGGCTTTCATTAAATGCGCACTGCGGTGCTGATTGGGTTAATTAGCTAAAGTCCTTCCCGCCCGACACCCCGGGATCCCATTTGATTAACCCAAACAGTGATTGGGTGTGCAGAAATCAGCGGGTTTGGCCAGTGCGCGGCAGAATAGACGGGAGCGGCGGGTGTCTGGAGGTCCGGCGGTGGCATCCACGATGCCAGGGTTAAGTCCCCTCCCCCTTGCAAGTTGCAAAACTACAACTCCCAGTATGTCCAGACAGTCTGGGCATGCTGGGAGTTGTAGTTTTGCATCATCTGGAGGACCACACTTTAGAAACCACTACACAGTGATCTCCAAACTGTAGTCCTCCAGATGTTGCAAAGCTATAGCTCCCAGCATGCCCGGCTGCAAACGGCAAAATAAGAAGTAAAACACTACATATACACCCCTACACAATTACAACCCCCCCCCCCCCCCCAAAAAAAAATGCATTTCCAAAACAGAGCCACCAGCTGTTACAAAATAACAACTCCCGCCATTGCCAGACAGCCATTGTCAATCCAGGCATGCTGGGAGTTTTGCAACAGCTGGAGGCACCTTGTTTGGGAAACACTGGCGTAGGGTATTTGTGGCGGCTGAGGCAAGTTTAACACTTGTTGTTACAAATTTTGTGGGGCTTTTCCTCCTTTTACCCCTTATGAAAATGAAAAATTAATAAGTTAAAGCATCCCAGAGTTATTAATGCTTAGAGTGACAGAGGTCAGATTTGCAAAAAATGCCTGCGTCCTTAAGGTAAAAATTGGCTGTGTCCTTAAGGGGTTAATAGTCTAATAGGCTGCTTGTGAGTATACCGGAGTACATAAGTATTGCAGTGTATTGTTGAAGTCCCCTTGTGGGACTAGTAAATATTGTTATCAAAAAAAGGGTTGAAAAGTCGCAATTAAGAAAAAATAAAAATAAACAGCAAATCCTGACCCCTTGTATGCTACAGACCTAAAGCAGCCTGTGGGTAAGTGGCAGGGCACGGAACCAATGACTGTGCTTTGTTGTTTAGCACAGAGTCATGTTTATGTTTAGTATGAAGGAATATAAAAAGGAAATTTTTTTAACACTTATTGTAAAATCTCTTTCCCGAAGGATCCATTGGGGGACACATACCGTGGGTCTATGCTGCTGTCTCTAGGAGGTGTGACACTATGGTAATAAAAAAAGTCAGCTCCTCCCAGCAGGATATACCCACCTTCAGGCTCGGAGCTAGTCAGTTTAAGTTCCAGAGCAATAGGAAGAGATCAATAGATCAAAGAAAAACCCCAAACTGTCCGAGGACCAGAAAAAAAAACCATAACTGAACACATCCTCGGACAGAGAACCAAAGGAAAAAACCCAAAAAGGTCGGGAGCTGTGTCCCCCAATGGATCCTTCGAGAAAGAGATTTTATGGTAAGTGTTAAAAAATCTCCTTTTCTCTATCGGCTCCATTGGGGGACACAGACCGTGGGACGTACCAAAGCCGTCCCTTGAGTGGGCAGATAAATAATCATGCAGACGGCCGATCCACTGCCGCCTGCAACACTTTACGACCCAGACTAGCATCAGCCGATGCGAAAGTAGGAACTCGGTAAAACCTCGAGAAAGGCGTGCAAAGACAACCAGGTAGCCGCCTTGCAAATCTGCGAGGCCGAGGCTCTATTCTGGAGAGCCCAGGATGCCCCAACAGAACGAGTGGAATGAGCCACAACCCCCAAAGGAGGAATCTTCCCCTTGCAGCGATAGGCTTCCGAAATGGCAGACCGAATCCACCGAGAAATGGTGGCCTTGGAAGCAGGTTGTGACGACCTTCCGTAAGGACGAAAAAGGAATCACACTGACGAAACGAAGAAGTGATGGAGAGATAAGACAGAACAGCCCGAACTACATCCAGCTTGTGTAGCGCTCCCTAGGATGAGAAGGAGCCAGACAAAAGGACGAGAGGACAATGTCCTCATTGAGATGAAAGGCCGAGACCACCTTAGGTAAAAAGGAAGGATCTGGCCGGAAAACGACCTTGTCCTGGTGGATCACCAGAAACGGAGAACGACAGGAAAGAGCTGCCAGTTCAGACACCCTCCGGATGGAGGTGATAGCCACAAGAAACGCCACTTTCCAAGAAAGGAGGCAGAGAGAGACACCTCTCTAAGGGACTCAAAGGGTGCACCCTGGAGGGCACTCAGAACCAAATTCAAGTTACAAGGGGGAGAAGGTGACCGATAAGGAGGAACAGCGTGCGCCACACCTTGCATGAAGTCCGGACATGAGAATTAGAAGCCAGGGGTCGCTGGAAAAGAACAGTTAGTGCCGAAACCTGACCTTTAAGGGAACTGAGAGACAACCCCAGATCCAGCCCCGACTGCAAAAAAGAGAGAAAACGGGGAATCGAGAAGGTCACCGGGGAGAAGTCCTGAGCTTCACACCAACGAAAATAAGACCGCCAAGTACGGTGGTAAGTTCTTGAGGAGGAGGGCTTACGAGCCTTGAGCATGGTGTGAATGACTTGGGAAGAGAACCCGCGGGCCCTCAAAACCGCGGTCTCAACCGCCACGCCGTCAAATGCAGCGACTGTAAATTGGGGTGGCAAAGAGGACCCTGAGAGAGTAGGTCCGGGCGGAGTGGAAGGCGCAGAGGAGCGTCGTCTAGGAGCCTGACAACGTTGGCGTACCACGACCTTCGGGGCCAATCTGGAGCTACCAGAATGGCGGGGACGTCCTCTGCCTTGAGCTTCCTCAGCACCCTGGGAAGGAGCGGAAGAGGAGGGAACAGATAAGGTAGGGCGAACCCCGCCCAAGGAACCACTAGGGCGTCCACTGCCAGAGCCTGAGGGTCCCGGGACTTGGACACAAACGGAAGAATCTTCCGATTGTGCCGGGACGCGAAGAGGTCCACGTCTGGAATGCCCCAGAGGTCGCAGAGCTGCACGAAGACCTCCAGATGAAGAGACCACTCGCCGGGGTCGGGAGAGGACCGACTGAGGAAGTCCGCTTCCCAGTTGAGCACTCCTGGAATGTGAATCGCCGAAATGGCCGGAACTTTGTTCTCCGCCCAGGTGAGAATCTTGGTCACCTTGGCCATGGCTGCCGAGCTGCGAATGCCGCCCTGACGATTTATGTACGCCACGGCCGTGGCGTTGTCCGACTGAGCGCGGACAGGACGGGACTGAAGACGGGACTCCCAATGAAGAAGACAAAGAAGAATTGCCCGTAATTCCAATATGTTTATCGGGAGAAGAGTCTCCGGGGGAGACCAGAGTTCCTGAACCGTCCAATCCCTGAACACACCGCCCCAGCCCAACAGGCTGGCATCCATTGTAACAACCTGCAAGTGAAGGGAAAGAAAGGACCACCCTTGGAGAAGAAGGGGGGAGCAGAGCCACCAGAGCAGAGACTGACGGACCCTGCGAGGGAGAACAATCTGATGATCGAGGGACAGGGGAGACCTGTTCCATCGAGAGAGAATCGACAGTTGAAGGGGGCGGTAATAAAACTGGGCAAAGGGTACGGCCTCCATAGTTGCCATCATCCGACCCAGGACTTCCATACAAGTGCGGATGGAGATTGATACCTGGGTCCGAAGGGAGCGGACCCCCGACCAGAGCGCCAGACGTTTGTCCGGCGGAAGGCAAATTCGGGCAGAGGCCGTGTCGAATCGAAGTCCCAGGAAGGTTAGAGACTGGGTAAAACAGAGGACTGACTTGTCCCGGTTGACCATCCACCCGAAGCGAGTCAGAGTGTGGAGAGTGACGTCCAGATTCTCCAGAGTCTGGGCTCTGGTTGGAGCCTTGATGAGAAGATCGTCCAGATAGGGTATCACCGAGATCCCCCTCAACCGTAACAGGCCCATCACTGGTGCAAGGATCTTTGTAAAGACCCGAGGAGCCGTGGCTAGACCAAAGGGGAGGGCCACAAATAGAAAGTGCCCCTCCGGAACCGCAAAGTGGAGGTACCGATGATGGCCCGGAAATATTGGCACATGGAGGTAGGCATCCTTGATGTCCACCGATGAAAGAAACTCCCCTTGTTCCATGGACGCCACCACCGAACGGAGGGATGCCATTCTGAAGTGGCGGATGAGAAGGTGACGGTTGAGACGCTTGAGGTCTAGGATTGGTCGCACAGAACCGTCCTTTTTGGGGACCACAAAAAGATTTGAATAGAAACCCCGAAAACGTTCCCCTGGAGGAACGGGGATGATAACCCCCTGGAGAAGCAGAGACTGGAGAGCCGCTCTAAATAGCTTCGCCAGAGGAGGAGACTGGGGGGCCCGGGATCGAAAAAAAGCCACCCCTCGGAAGGGAGGCGAATTTGATCCGGTAACCGTTGGACACCACATCCCTGACCCAAGAGTCCTGAATGTGCGAAGTCCAGATGTCTCGGAAAAACAAGAGACGACCTCCCACCCGAAAAGAAACCGCAGGTGGGGGCCTCACTTCATGTAGAAGTGGGTTTGTGGTTGCCCGATTTGGGGGCAAAGTGGCCGGACC
Source organism: Hyla sarda (assembly GCF_029499605.1). Taxonomy (NCBI): domain Eukaryota; kingdom Metazoa; phylum Chordata; class Amphibia; order Anura; family Hylidae; genus Hyla; species Hyla sarda. The sequence continues at coordinate 64,656,360 of NC_079194.1, read as the reverse complement.
GGTTGGAGTCCAACTTCTAAAACGGGCGTGCCTTGAATGAGGGAGCCTTCTTGTCCCACGAGGGTGCCTGCCTGGACCCTTTACTGGGGCCAGAGGTCCGAAAGGACTGAAAGGAAAAGGACTTCCTCTGGGAAGTAGGGCGAGCCTGATTTTGAGGTAACAAGGAACTCTTACCTCCCGTTGCCTCAGAGATAATCTCATCAAGGCGTTTACCAAAACGCCACCCGTAAAGGGAAGCTCAGTGAGAGACCTTTTGGAAGCGGCATCCGCATTCCAAGCTTTAAGCCACATAGAGCGGCGGAGAGCCGCTAGGTGACCCACAGCAAAGGCAGAACAACGGGCTGACTGCATGGAAGCTGTGCACAGAAAGTCCCCAGCTTTAGCGCATTGGAGATCCAGAGCAGATAGATCCTCTGGGGGGGATCCCGCTGAGATATCCTGATGGAGCTTTTGGCACCACTCCGACAGGGCCTTGGACACCCATGTCGAGGCGAAGATGGGAAGAAGAGAAGAGCCAGCTGCTTCAGAAGCGAACTTCGCTAAAGATTCTACCTTCTTGTCCGCAGGATCCTTGAAGGCAGCGGCAGTGTAGTCGCCTTAGAGATCCGGGAGATCCAGGAGATTGGTGGATCCAATGAGGGAGGGGAAATCACCTTAGCGACAAAGTCCTTGTCAAATGGATAACGTTCTTGAATTGACTTGATTCCCGGGAACCTCTTCTCTGGATGTTTCCATGCGGATTCCAGAATGTCGTCAAAGTCAGCGTGAGAGCTGAGGTGCTGGCTTAGCACGATGAAAGGATACTCCTGGATTGACATCCGAAGATCCTGGGTCCTCCAAGTGAAAGGTGTCTCTTATGGCTGTCACCAATAAGTTCACCGTTGCCATTGAGTCTGAGCAGTCCTCTGAGTCAGATGCCGGCTCGAAAGCCTCGTCCACCAGTTCACCAGGGGAATGTGAATGAGTAGAGGCAGTCCTGGAGGGGGGTGACCCAGACCGGGTACGCGGCTCTGGCGTAGCAGAGCGGCGACTCAGAGAACCTGGGGGGTCTGGGGGAGCAGTGGAGCAGGCAGGGCAAGAGGGCTCAGCAGAGCCAGACATCTTGGTATTACAGTACTTACAGATATAATAAGTCACTGAATTCCCAGGTTTCTGTTTGGAGGGAGGAGCAGCCCTGGGTATGGACATAATGTGAGAAAAAAGAAGACAGGAACTTTCTCACCCTAGTCTGTGTCCCCTGTCAGCTGCAGTAAGGAGAACTTGCTCCCTGCAGCCAGAGAGACTGAACAGGCCAGCCAATAGGGAGGGAGGGGCCTGCCTGAAGCAAGGCACACAGTAACTGACCCCTTCACATAGAAAATTGCGCCCACGGTGCTGATTGGACGCTGCTTCGCCAGTGGGCGGACCTATAGACGGCCAAAGAAGAACTGTCATGGCGCCCGCTGCTTGTCCCGAGCGCACGTGCCTAGCCGTATATGCACTCGGGGGAATAGAGCGGGCAGCCAAAACGCCGGCAGAGGTTGCCGGCGAAAGTGAAAGTAAGCCGGCGCTGAAGCGCCCGGCTCGTAGCAGCGTCGCGGCTGACAGCCGCATATAAGGCGCTGTAGTAGTTGCACCAACACACACACACCACATGATAAAGTGCCCCATACTATATTCCCCATAAAGTAAGGTGCCTTATAAGATATTCCCCCTCAGGTGCCACTGCTCCCCCAGCATAACGTGCAGCCCCTGTATAATCAAACCCCATAACTGAAGGTGGGCCAAAACAGGGGATCACCAGAGGTTGCGAGTCCATACCTATGGAGAAAAAAAAGGGGGGAAGTACTTACCTCAGTCTTCAGTGAAGTCTTCAGTCAGCTTTTGTCCCTGCACCACGCCTGGCTGCTATGCGCGAGCGAGACGAGCAGAGAAAAAGGGGGACCCGGACCCATGAGGTACCACCCAGACGCTGATGTCTGTGCCCCCTTACTCACAATGGGGGAACAGGGAACCGGAGTACCTGAGCCCCCACCTGAAAACAGAAAAGAAAAGGAATAAAAAACTAACACGTTCCTATACTAGGAAAATAAAAAATCAGAAGACCTGGTCTGGAAAATCCAGACCATGTCCACCTCCTTCAGACACTAAGCTTAAACTGACTAGCTCAGAGCCTGAAGGCGGGTATATGCTGCTGGGAGGAGCTGACTTTTTTTTATTACCATAGTGTCACACCTCCTAGAGACAGCAGCATACACCCACGGTCTGTGTCCCCCAATGGAGCCGATAGAGAAATAGCCCTTTGTGACTCCAAAACTTTAGCGGCATATGACAACTGGAGGTGTCTGTGCCGCCAAATTGTGTGCCTAGTTTATCTGCAAGGTACCTGGGTCTGGGCCTGTCCTCATTTTGCTCTAGGGGAAGTTTTGCAGGGTGGTTCCCCCTTTATACCTTGGCCCTGTTATGTCTGAGGGCTGTTTAGACACAAAGCCAGAGAGGCTCTATTACAACTGTACTGCCACATGAACGCTGCTGATATCAGGGGTATATAGAAAACAAAAGTTCTTTACAGCTCACCACTCCATGATGCCGGTTACGGAGATATCCTGTCTGAGGTGCACGGGACGTGTAGCACACAGACGCTCTAATGTAGTCATCAATGGGAAAGAAAAACTCCTTGTCCGGGGAGAGTCCAGCACTCAGGGATGGATAAAACATATCCAGTTTATTTCAAAATCTTAAAATGTCAGGTGGCCTAAACACACAATGATTAAAACCAACGTGTTTCGCTGATGTCTTTATCAAGGCTTGTACATATAAAACACGATATATACCGTATAAAACAATAAAACACGATATATACCGTATTTTTCGCTGTATAAGACGCACTTTTTCTTCCACAAAACTGGGGGGGGGGGGGGGGACTTGGTGCGTCTTATAGGGCAAATACACATTAAAATCCTGTCATATCGCGGCGGTCCCTGTGGCCATCAATGGCCAGGACACCACCGATCGGCGATCGGCGAACATTATTCATTATGAATAATATTAGTTTATCTCATAGTTTGTTTCCCCTCCGTGTAGGGGCTGTTTTGTATTTATTTGCAAAAGTTTTGAAAATAAAGAATTAGAAATGGCTTTAAAGGGGTACTCTGTTGGAAAACATTATTATATATATATTTTTTCAAATCAACTGGTGCCAAAAAGTTAAACAGATTTGTAAATTACTTATATTTAAAAATCTTAATATTTCCAGTATTTATCAGCTGCTGTATGCTACAGAGGAAGTTGTGCCGTTAATTTCTGCCTGACCACAGTGCTCTCTCCTGACGCCTCTGTCTGTGTCAGGAACTGTCCAGAGCAGGAGAGATTTGCTATGGGGATTTTCTCCTGCTCTGGACAGTTCCTGACACGGACAGAGGTGTCAGCAGAGAGCACTGTGGTCAGGCAGAAAATAACTACACAACTTTCTCTGGAGCATACAGCAGCTCATAAATACTGGAAAGATTAAGATTTTTAAATAGAAGTAATTTACAAATCTGTGAAGTTTGGAAGAACAGATATGGCACCAGGCACTGCTAATCCAATATATCAGCCTCAATGCATGGGGTGAAAGGCGCTGCTGTGACCTTAAAGGCAGATCTTCCTAGCTACGTGGAGGTGCAGACCAAACAGGCAGGTAATTCAGATCAATAAGTTAGACGAAGAAGAAAGAAGTCGCACTCACCACTGGAAGCAGTATAAAAAGTCTTGTCCTTTATTCACACCGACCCATTGTAACCTTTAGGAAATCTACCACCATTGGAGATTTAATTAAAAAATCTAAAAACAAGTCTCAGGCTGGAAGTGGCCACTGGTTAAATAAAATGACACCCAAGGGAAATTTTCCGTGCAGGAACTGCAAGTTTTGCAAGTTTAATCTGTCTAAAAGAAATTTTTCTGTTGGAGGGGTCAATATATTTGTAAACCAGTTGATCACATGTCAATCAACTCACATCGTGTATTGCCTTATCTGTCCATGTAAAAGATATTATGTGGGCAAAACCAAGCGCAAATTGAATGCACGGGTGAGAGATCACCTCTATTCTCTGCGATCGGGCAAGGGGTCTCCTTGCTTCATCGCTCATATGAATGAGTGTCATGGCGGTGCAAGCGAGGGACTCCATTTTGCCGGAATCGAAAGAATAGAAGTCGTCCCCGTTGGTATTGATAAACACTCCTTCCTTCTATGTCGGGAGGCGTTTTGGATTATCAGGTTGAAAGCCATGGGACCCACGGGGATGAATGACAAGCAAGATCTGTCAGCTTTTTTGTGAATCAACTACCTTTGTTAGGTGGAGTTGTTTTTAAGCATTATTTATGTTGTGACATATTTTAATAATGGTTTGTGGTTTTTTCTGTTTCACTTTTTTGTTATGTGCTACGGTCACCACGCCCCTCCCCCCCATTGTAAGCTGCTTAAATATTCACCCACCTGTACAGGTAGGCGTACTCCTTGTTGGCCGGAAGAAGCGTCAAGTCTGTGACGCGAAACTAGTTGCCGTTGGTGGTGTGCCCCCGCATCTTGAGAGCGGCTGCTCTCACTCCCCGCATGTGTGACCGCATTTTACCTTTCCACTCTGCCGGTGTGAATAAAGGATAAGACTTTTTATACTGCTTCCAGTGGTGAGTGCGACTTCTTTCTTCTTCATCTAACTTATTAATTTACAAATCTGTTTAACTTATTGGCCCCAGTTGATTTGAAATCTTTTTTTTCCACCTCTATAGAGTACCTCTATAGGGTCCAAAATAGGCTGGTTTCTAGGGGTGTAAAAAGTAGTTGTGTGTGGTTGTGTGGTGCAAGAGCTAAGGACAGGGCTAGCTAGGCATGTGCCTTGGGTGCTGGGTGCCAGAGAGTGGGTTTTAACATGCTTTTCTGCCTTTTCTGGGTACTTTAGAAACAAGATAGGGCTACGTTCACATGTTTTGTGTAACAAAACAACTGTTGATTTTTTAATTACATAATAAAAAATAAACAAACGTTTTTGCTTAAAAATACTGCTTGTGTTTCTTACGCAAAGTAAACATAGCCTAAGGCCAAGGACTGAGAGAGGAATAAAGCCCAGCTAAAACTTTTGGTTGTGGTTTAATTCTATATAGTCCACACAACAAATGTATAATGTGTAATTTCTCACATGTTTTTATTATATATATTGAAGGTATTTCTGCACAGTTGGGAGCAGCTCTGCAATTTACTCTGTCCAAGTGAATGTTTCTTTTACTTTGCTGACAAATGTTTTCCTATATTATTCCAGCCTTTTTCCAATTTAAGAAGAACTACATTACTTCAACTGTATCTGGGGAAAATTATAGTAACTGAGCTAACATTGCATTGACAGAGCAAAATGAGATTACTAGAGATGAAAAATTCGATTCAGCCGATTCGCAGAATTTTCCCCCAAAATTTGGTTTGGTCCGAATTTATTTGCGGCGAATCTATATTAATAACGGCTATTTCTGACACTTTGCCTTGCTGTAACATGCATAGGGTGTGTGCTAGGTTAGTGTAATAATACTGTTATTCAGTATGATATGCAGATTAGAGGTGTCGCTATTAGAATCACAGAACAATTACAGAGCAGCACAATGACAGAGCCTGGAGGTGGCATCAGTATGAGGAAACCATATAATTTCTGAATGACACAGCGTGGAGGTGGCGGCAGCATGAGGAGACCATATAGTGGCTTGATGACCCAGGTGGCAACAGCCTGGCGAGACCATAGGGCCTCACAATTGAAAAGATTAAAGATATTTTTTAAAATTTAAATTGAAGATTTCAAATAGATAAACCTAAAAAAAAATTATTTAATGTGCCAACAGCATGAGGAGACCACATGGCGGTACAGTGACATAGCCTGGAGGTAGCAGAAGCATGATGAGACCATATAGTGGCTGAATGACATAGCCTGTAGTTGGCGGCAGCATGAGGAGACCATATAGTGGCTGAATGACACAGCCTGGAGTTGGCGGCAGCAAGAGCAGACCATATAGTGGCTGAATGACACAGGCTGGAGTTGGCGGTAGCATGAGGAGACCATATAGTGGCTTAATGACACAGCCTAGAGGTGGCGGAAGCATGAGGAGACCATATAGTTGCAGAATGAGACAGCCTGGAGGTGGCATCAGCATGAGGAGAACATATGGTGGCAGAATGAGACAGCCTGGAGCTGGCATCAGCATGAGGAGAACATATGGTGGCAGTATGAGACAGCCTGGAGGTGGCATCAGCAGCATCAGGAGTCCTGAAAGTGACACGGTGACATAGTGGGGCGGTGGGTGGCAATACTAGTACCCGTTGATGAAGGTGGGTGAAAAAAGGAGAACTTGACATCAGATCAGAATAGTAGATCAGGTAGGTAGGCAGAAGAAAACCGTCTCTTTTGTAAAAGTTTTAGTGTGCACAAGTAAGTATTGGGGATATGCTTAAAACTGAACATTTAATAATATTCTTAGGATAAAATATATGTAGGAAAGGTGTGCAAAAAACACCATGTGCCACCTACACCACCAAGTATTGATGTGATGCAAAGACCTCTTAAAGGTGGAAGAGAACAACGTATGGTCCATTGTAACCGGTGGTGGTAAAAACTTCCCCTGTAAGGCCCTACTCTTGCATTATTAATTCCCTTCTTGGCAAGTATTACTCGCCCTAAAAAGGGCGACCCCACACAGGAACCTCTCCCTATTTCCACCTGCAAACACTGCCATTTCCCAGGGTTTTTAGGTGGAAATAGGGATCGGTTCCTGTGTGGGGCTGCCCTTTTTAAGATGAGTAACACTTTCCTCAAAAAGGTGGAAGGGAACAACATATTGGCCCTTATTTACTAAGAGGGTTGTGTAGGTTTCTTTGTGGGTTTTAATTCTCTACAATTTATTTTCCACGGTATTTACTAAGGTTTCCCTACAGTTTCCACTTTCCCTACACTTTGCTTTTTTTTTTACACATGCTCTGATCTGTAGGGTTTTCCTCAGCTCAAATCCACCACATTTTATGTGGAAACCTTAGTAAATATGTTGGGTTTTTGTGAAAATGTCGGGAAAACGCCCCTTTTCAGAGACCATGCCCCCTTTCCCGGTGGCCATGCCCCTTTTTCAGGTTTTCTTAGCAAAATGGAGAGTGAGTCTGGGTTTTTTCAATTCTGGCGCAAATTCTGGCGCAATGCGACAGAATCTGGCGCACAACCCGACAAAACATGTCGGGTTTGCAATAGTAAATGAGGGCTATTGTCCATTGTAGCAGGTGGGGTTAAAAAATTCCCCTGTAAGGCCCTACTTTTGCCCTATTAATTCCCTTCTTGGCAAGTGTTACTCGCCCTTAAAAGGGCGGCCCCACACAGGAAACTCTCCCTATTTCCACCTAAAAACCCTGGAAAATGGCAGTGTTTGTAGGTGGAAATAGGGAGAGGTTCCTGTGTGGGGCCGCCCTTTTTAGGGTGAGTAACACTTGCCAAGAAGGGAATTAATAATGCGAGAGTAGGGCCTTTCAGGGGAAGTCTTTACCCCCCACTTGTTACAATGGACCATATGTTGTTCCCTTCCACCTTTTAGAGTTCTTTGCTTCGCATCAATACTTGGTGGTGTAGGTGGCACATGGTATTTTTTGCACACCTTTCCTTTTGTTTGATTTATAAAAAAATTTGTGTACATGTATTTTATCCTAAGAAAAGTTAAGTTTTAGCTAATGCATATCCTCAATACTTACTTGTGGTCGGATGGCGAGAAATTTCTTTAACTGAGGAGCAGCACCTGAAATGTATTTTGCACTACACATATTTGTGAAGTGTTGGTGTGGCACCATGGTTAATCTACTTTGTTGCATCTGGCATTGGTGGTTGGAAATCCTGGCTGATCCATGCCTGATTCATCTTCACAAAGGTCAGTATCTCCATATTTTTCATGGACAGACGAATTCTCCTTGGGATTACTATGGCCCCGCTGCACTAAACACCCACTCTGATGGCACACTACTGGCCGGGCAGGACAGCTTTTCCAGGGCATTCTGGTAGTTGTGGCCACAAATCAAGTTTGGCTGCCCAGAAGTCCAGTAGATCTTCAAGGTGTGTTGGCATGGTCACGTAAAGCTATGCTACCACCTGCTGGTTCAGGTCCTGCTCCAGGTCTACCTGCTGATGAGTTGCTTTACTATGCAGGTGAAGAAAACTATTCATTAGCGACTGTAGACTAAGGCTGCTGCTGATGGAGCTGGTACTGCTCCTGCCACCCCACCCCTCCCCAGCAGCCATGGCAGTGGAAGGTGAGCACAGAGGGCCCCCCGAGTCAGACCTGCGAGAGGATGGACGATGGCGCAGATAGGCATCAGCTAACTGACTACATAGGATGCCTCTGTAGTAGGTCAGTTTGTCCTCCCTCTCAGTGAGTGTAAAAAAGGCCCCCATTTTGTGCCTGTAGCGAGTTTCCAATAAGGTGGAGAGCCAGAATTCCTCCCGCTGCAGGTGACAATTCGGCAAACACTACGCAAGCAAGTGAGCATGCATCGTGCCATTTGTGCTAGTGACTTCCTGCCTCCATCTCCACTGCATACTGCCACGCTGTGTCCGGGTCCTCTGTCTCGCCTTCCTCATAACCCTCTAGCTCCTTTAGCTGCTGCTGCTCCTCCTCACCTGTCAGATGACTAGAAAAACCGCCCATCTCGTGAAACCTAATCTGTGATCCACTGTGTCCCTCCCCCTTCTCCTCCTCCTCCAGTTCAGTTCCCACAGGGCTCATGTGGCCGTGAGATGTAGGCGCCACGTCTCCAGTGCCGTGACCAGCCATAATTTCTAACACGTGTTGTAGTAAATGAAGCAGTAAAATTATGTCTTCATCCCGTAATCCTGGTGACTGACTAATAATTTGGCTTCCTCAAAGGGCCTAAGCAAACGGCAGGTGTCATGTATGAGCTGCCACTGGTTCACATTGAAGTTACACAGGGGAGTCCCTCTATCCGCTTGGATCATCAAGAAATCTGTGATGGCTTTTCTCTGTATAGTCGGTCCAACATATGGAGGGTGGAATTCCAATGTGTGGAAACCTCGTAAATCAGACTATGTTGGGGAATACCGTTCTGACGCTGCAGCTCAAAGAGGGTGTGCTTTGTGGTGTACAAGTGGCTGAAGTGGATGCAAAGTTTTCTTCCCATTGTTAGAATGTCTTGCAGATCGGGGGAACACTTCAGGAATTGCTTGACAACAAGATTGAACACATGTGCCATGCAGGGTGCATGTCTCAGGCTTCCTTGTTGCAGTGAAGACAAGATGTTCTTCCCATTGTCATTCACCATGGTTCCCATTTCCAGTTTTTGTGGAGAAAGCCATAATTCGATTTCTTGATTAATGACTTTTTGCAGTTCCTCCCCTGTGTGACTCCGTCTGCCAAGGCAAACCATGTGAAGAACAGCATGACACCGACGTGCCCTACAAACATGGTATGCTGGAGGGGCACTGAGGCTTGTACGTGCAGTGGAGGCTGAGGACACGGTGGAGGATGAGGAGGCTGAGTCACACACTGTCACAGGACCAATGGCCTAAAAGCGTGGTAGCGGAAGCGACGTGACCTGTCCAAGTTGCTGTTATGGCTGTGCAGGAACCACATTTACCCAGTGGGCCGTAAAGGACATGTAATGTCCCTGACCGTAGTTACAGCTCCACACGTCGGCACTGCCATGCACTTTGGTACACATCGACAGTCTCAAGGACTGGCCCTCCTTCTGTTCTACATATATGTGCAGGGCTGATACTGCCTTTTTCGAAAAGAAATGATGGCTTGGGACTCTCCACCTCGGCTCAGCATAAGCCATCAGTTCTCTGAAAGGTGCAGAGTTCACCACTTGAAAAGGGAGGGACTGGAGCGCCAGCAACTTGGACAGAAGCACATTCAGCTTCTGCGCCATTTGATGAGTGGGCGCATACGGTTGTCTCTTGGACATGGCTTCGCCAATGAATTGCTGGCGGCATGACTGACTCAAAGTAGGAGGAGCAGAAGCATCTGGAGTGACAGAAGATGGGTATGACACACAACTCCCTTCGGCTGAGGTGGTCGAGCCTTGTCTGGCTGAAACGGAGCGGCGTGCCACTGAGTGATGCTGCTTCAGGGCAACCTGCAACCCTCTTCTCCTGATGATGAAGAAGCCCCTTCTGCACCCGGCTCCTAAGTGCGATCGGTTTCATCATCATCGAGTTGTGTCTACACGTCACTGATGTCCTCCTCAGGTTCCTCAACAGTGTCTGCTTCAGGAGCCTAAATGCTCGCAACACCACCTCCCACGCCACTCTCCTCATCACTACTTGCCTGCCTAGCGGAGGAAGCGGTGGATGTCCCCTCCACTTCTTGGCTGGGCAGTAGCTGCTGACTGTCCTCTAGATCGTCCTCACTAAATAGTGGAGCTGAACCCACAGCATAAAATACTTCTGTGGGGGAAGGAACAGCATAGGACAGAGGCAATGGGACAAAGACTGCTCCAGGGCCATGCCAACTGTGGGTTGAGTCTGAGGAACCCACCAACTGTTGACTGGGGGTGTCAGATGTCACTTGGAGGACCCCGTTAAGCAATTGATGACGGCAGATGGGTTGCTGGTCGAGACATGACCACTAGCTGATACCGGGAGCTCAGGCCTCTCACTGCGACTCATGCTGCCACTAGCCCCTAGTCTGCTGCGACCTCTGCCTGATGAATTTTGGCCTCTGCCACTCCACTGTGCACATCCTGGCACTTTTCTGCCTGACATACTTAGTGCGTATATGAGGGGAGTACAATGCACTCCACTACACTTAAAACAATGTTTGTCTACAACACCAGCAGGTGTGTACTTTTGGCTGGCCTTTCACAGTATCTAGGCCCTTAAGACTTTAACAGGAACAAAATGGTACACCACTTAGATGTACATATGTGGTATGCACTTATGAGGGGAGGACAATGCGCTCCAGTATGCTTAAAACAGTATCTATCTACAACACCAGCAGGTGTGTACTTTTGCCTGGCCTTTCACAGTATCTGAGCCCTCAAGTTTTTAACAGGAACAAAATGGTACACCACATAGATGTACGTATGTGGTATGCACTTATGAGGAGAGGACAATGCGCTCCAGTACGCTTAAAACAGTATTTGTCTACAACACCAGCAGGTGTGTGCTTTTGCCTGGCCTTTCACAGTATCTGTGCCCTCAAGACTTTAACAGGAACAAAATGGTACACCACTTAGATGTACATATGTGGTATGCACTTATGAGGGGAGGACAATGCGCTCCAGTACACTTAAAACAGTATTTTTCTAAAACACCAGCAGGTGTGTACTTTTGGCTAGCCTTTCACAGTATCTAGGCCATTAAGACTTTAACAGGAACAAAATGGTTCACCACAGATGTACGTATTAGGTATGCACTTATGAGGGGCGGACAATGCGCTCCAGTACGCTTAAAACAGTATTTGTCTACAACACCAGCAGGTGTGTACTTTTAGCTGGCCTTTCACAGTATTTGGGCCCTTAAGACTTTAACAGGAACAAATTGGTACACCACTTAGATCTACGCACAGGTTACACTTAATAGAGGACAATATGCTTTTAGTGCTCTGCTCACCCTAACTGGCTGGCTACTATTAGCTTTTCAGTTGTTGTACACACCAGTGCTGCAGCACACAGTCGCTGTGTACTACACCCAAAATTGCACTTTCTCTCTCAATCTCATTCCCTTCCCTATCAGTGCTTCTAGGCTGGATTTGGGCTTGAGGTGAAACGCTGCTGTAAAAAAGCTTTTCTGTGCAACACACTGCTCTCTGTCCCTTTCTGCAATAGAACGCCGACGTGACTGGGAGGAGAATCGCTGCTGTAAAAATGCTTTTCTGTGCAACACACACTGCTGTCTGTCCCTCTCTCTCTGTAATAGAATGCTGATGTGACTGGCCGCAAGATGGCTGCCGATTATATAGGGCTGTGACATCACAGGGGTGGCTGGCTGCTGATAGGCTGCATGCTGCATGTGATTCAGGGTCATCCCGCCGACCCTTGTTCCCGCCTTCACAGGATTCCTTGCCCCATGTCCTCCTCACATGTAGATCCGCCATTTTAGATGTTCGGCCCCTGGAGCCTGGACTGCACTAAATGGAGTTTAATGAAGCGATTTGCGCGATCGCATGGCGGCGATATTTGAATTCCTTACGAATTGAATTTTTCCTGAAATTCGTAACGAATTTGGATTCTTCAGATTCGATTCGCTCATCCCTAGAGATTACCAGTAATGTCTTTCTCTCCGAGGTGGGTAGAATCATTGGATGCAGGTAAGAGCTTACATTTCTCAAAATTGCCCTTTTTTTTGGTTAAATTTGTCAAATAATTTTCAATGAATCATCTTTTGCAAGATGATTCACTGCCCTGTAGTGTGCTACATCAACAAAGTATTCTACTAAACCATGTTTTGGACAGAGCTGAGTAAATCACTTATCAAGTTTGCATAAAGGCACTGAAAAGAGGTAGATGAAGAAAAGCTAAACCAAGAAAAACACAATGCATACGGAGGTATGAACAGTAAATAAAGCAGGATAGTGAATAAGTATGTAATACATGATACACTTTGCTGGCTTTACTGGGTGTCATACCTGTCATTTTGCTTAATTTAAAAGGGTTGTATAAAATCGAAATAAATATATAGTAATATAGTTCATAAGATTGAAAAAAGACCAGAGTCCATCAAGTTCAACCTACATCCCTGTCACGATTCGGCTTCCAGGTAGTGGATCCTCTATGTCAGCGAGGGATTGGCGTGGACCGTGCTAGTGGACCGGTTCTAAGAGGCTACTGGTGTTCACCAGAGCCCGCCGCAAAGCGGGATGGTCTTGCTGCGGCAGTAGCAACCAGGTCGTATCCACTAGCAACGGCTCTACCTCGCTGACTGCTGAGAAGGCGTGGGACAGAAGGACTAGGCAGAGGCAAGGTCAGACGTAGCAGAAGGTCGGGGGCAGGCGGCAAGGTTCGTAGTCAGGATGGATGGCAGAAGTTCAGGTACACAGGCTTTGGACACACTAAACGCTTTCACTGGCACAAGGCAACAAGATCCGGCAAGGGAGTGCATGGGAGGAGATCAGATATAGCCAGGGAGCAGGTGGAAGCCAATTAAGCTAATTGGGCCAGGCACCAATCATTGGTGCACTGGCCCTTTAAGTCTCAGAGAGCTGGCGCGCGCGCGCCCTAGAGAGCGGAGCCGCGCGCGCCAGCACATGACAGCAGGGGACCGGGACGGGTAAGCGACCTGGGATGCGATTCGCGAGCGGGCGCGTCCCGCTGTGCGAATCGCATCCCCGACGGCCAAGACAGTGCAGCGCTCCCGGTCAGCGGGACTGACCGGGGAGCTGCAGGGAGAAAGACGCCGTGAGCGCTCCGGGGAGGAGCGGGGACCCGGAGCGCTAGGCGTAACAGTACCCCCCCCCCCTTAGGTCTCCCCTTTTTTTTGTCCGGTGACTGCCTCCCCTGGGATGAGGACACCGGGAAAGAATGGATGGTTTCCTCAATGGCAGGCAGTACAGCAGGAGTAGGAATGGGGAGGGAGGGCAGAGGGTGAAGCTTGGCACGGGGCAGGGAGACACAAGGACGGGAGCCATGAGGAGGCACAGAGGCTTGCCTGACGGGACTGGGAGGGGGGGAGAGGCACTTCCTGTGGCAGGCAGAGTCCCAGTACTTGATCTCCCCGGTGGTCCAATCAAGGGTGGGCGAATGAAGCCGGAGCCATGGCAGACCGAGGAGGACCTCAGAGGTACAGCCGGGGAGAACGAAGAGCTCAATCCTCTCGAGGTGGGGTCCAATAGACATGAGGAGGGGTTCTGTGCGGTAACGCACGGTGCAGTCCAATCTGGCTCCGTTGACCGCGGAAATGTAGAGCGGCTTGACGAGACGGGTCACCGGGATGCTGAATTTATTAACAAACGACTCCAAAATAAAATTTCCAGAGGCACCGGAGTCCAAGCAGGCCACGGCTGAGAGGGAGGAGTTGGCTGAAGAAGAAATCCGCACGGGTACCGTGAGACGTGGAGGAGCAGACTTGGAACCAAGAGACGCCACACCGACGTGAGCTGGGTGCGTGCGTGGAGGACGGATAGGGCAATCCACCAAGAAATGCTCGGTACTGGCACAGTAAAGACAGAGATTTTCTTCCCTACGGCGATTCCTCTCTTCCTGGGTCAGGCGAGACCTATCCACTTGCATGGCCTCCTCGGCGGGAGGCCCAGGCGTAGATTGCAACGGATACTGTGGGAGAGGTGCCCAGAGATCTAAGTCTTTTTCCTGGCGGAGCTCTTGGTGTCGCTCAGAAAAACGCATGTCAATGCGGGTAGCTAAATGGATGAGTTCTTGCAGATTGGCAGGAATCTCTCGTGCGGCCAGCACATCCTTGATGCGACTGGATAGGCCTTTTTTAAAGGTCGCGCAGAGAGCCTCGTTATTCCATGATAACTCGGAAGCAAGAGTACGAAATTGGATGGCGTACTCGCCCACTGAAGAATTACCCTGGACCAGGTTCAACAGGGCAGTCTCGGCAGAAGAAGCTCGGGCTGGCTCCTCGAAGACACTCCGGAGTTCAGCGAAGAAGGCCTGGACTGTGGCTGTGGCAGGATCATTGCGGTCCCAGAGCGGTGTGGCCCAAGACAAGGCCTTTCCTGAAAGAAGGCTTACTACGAACGCCACCTTAGACCGTTCTGAAGGAAACAAGTCCGACAACATCTCCATATATAGGGAACACTGAGACAAAAATCCACGGCAGAGTTTAGAGTCCCCATCAAATTTGTCCGGCAGGGACAAGCGGAGGCTAGGAGCGGCCACTCGCTGCGGAGGAGGTGCAGGAGCTGGCGGAGGAGATGGTTGCTGCTGTAGCAGAGGCAGAAGTTGCTGTAACGTGGCGGTCAACTGCAACAGCTGCTGTCCTTGTTGGGCAATTTGCTGCGATTGCTGAGCGACCACCGTGGTAAGGTCAGCGAGACTTGGCAGCGGCACCTCAGCGGGATCCATGGCCGGATCTACTGTCACGATTCGGCTTCCAGGTAGTGGATCCTCTATGTCAGCGAGGGATTGGCGTGGACCGTGCTAGTGGACCGGTTCTAAGAGGCTACTGGTGTTCACCAGAGCCCGCCGCAAAGCGGGATGGTCTTGCTGCGGCAGTAGCAACCAGGTCGTATCCACTAGCAACGGCTCTACCTCGCTGACTGCTGAGAAGGCGTGGGACAGAAGGACTAGGCAGAGGCAAGGTCAGACGTAGCAGAAGGTCGGGGGCAGGCGGCAAGGTTCGTAGTCAGGATGGATGGCAGAAGTTCAGGTACACAGGCTTTGGACACACTAAACGCTTTCACTGGCACAAGGCAACAAGATCCGGCAAGGGAGTGCATGGGAGGAGATCAGATATAGCCAGGGAGCAGGTGGAAGCCAATTAAGCTAATTGGGCCAGGCACCAATCATTGGTGCACTGGCCCTTTAAGTCTCAGAGAGCTGGCGCGCGCGCGCCCTAGAGAGCGGAGCCGCGCGCGCCAGCACATGACAGCAGGGGACCGGGACGGGTAAGTGACCTGGGATGCGATTCGCGAGCGGGCGCGTCCCGCTGTGCGAATCGCATCCCCGACGGCCAAGACAGTGCAGCGCTCCCGGTCAGCGGGACTGACCGGGGAGCTGCAGGGAGAAAGACGCCGTGAGCGCTCCGGGGAGGAGCGGGGACCCGGAGCGCTAGGCGTAACAATCCCTAATGAGTCCCTACTGAGTTAATACAGAGGAAGGCAAAAAAAAAACCTCATACTAGAGGTAAAAATTCATTTTTTTTTCACAGTACACATCACAGTGATCATCCCTCTCTGCTTCCAGCTTGTGTGGTGTAAAGAAGGCTCTAATACTACTGTGTGAGACTGGTGTGCGAATTTTCGCATATGCGAAAATGAGCATATGCAAATTTTCGCACATGCGCATTTTTGCTTATGCTAATTTTTGTATATGCTAATTTCGCATATGCGAAAAATAAAATGAGGATATTATTCGTCCATATATTCGCGAATTCGAATATGGCCTATGCCGCTCAACACTAGTCACTACAGCTAAATTTACTATTAACTAAGACTCCTAAATCCTTTTCCATGTCAGTCGTCCCAAGTGTGCTCCCATTCAAAGGACAACTCCAGCAGTATGACACTTATCCCCTATCCACAGGATAGGGGATAAGTGTTTAATTGCGGGGGGTCTGAGCGCTGGGACCCCCCACGATCTCCCTAATGGGGCGCCGCCTTTAGCGCTCATGGTGAGCACTAAAGCATGTAGCGTCGACCTAGAGGTTGACGGTGACGCCCCGTCTCCTCCCCGTCCCCATACAGTTCTATGGGGGAGACGGGGAGGCATGAGCGCTGCCTCCCCGCCTCTCCCATAGAGATGTATGGAGGAGGCGTGCCAGCTGCAACGTCATGCTGCGGCCGGCACACCCCCTGCACGGGACAGCCGCGGCCCGGTACAGGAGATCACAGGGGGTCCCAGCGATCGGACCTCCAGCAATCAAACACTTATCCCCCTGTGGATAGGGGATGTGTTAATCACGCTGCAGATGTCCTTTAATACATAACCCCAGCCCGGATTTTTCCTCCCCATGTGCATTACCTTACAATTATCAGTGTTGAACCTCATCTGCCACTTCCCAGCCCAAGCCTCCAACCTATCAGATCCATTTGTAACAGTGCACTGTCCTCTATAGTGTTTACTGTTTTACTGAGTTTAGTATCATCTGCAAAGATTTCTACTTTACTATTCAACCCCTCTGCAAGGTCATTAATAAATAAATTAAATAGAACAGGACCCAAGACGGACCCCTGTGGTACCCCACTAGTAACAGTCACCCAATCAGAATAAGTACCATTAATAACCACCCTCTGTTTCCTATCATTGAGCCAGTTACATACCTACTTGCACACATTCTCCCCCAGCCCCATCCTTCTCATTTTATGCACCAACCTTTTATGTGGCACCGTATCAAATGCTTTGGGAAAAATCCAGATATACAACATCCAGCGATTGCCCCTGGTCCAGTTTGGAGCTCACCTCCTCATAAAAGCTGATCAGGTTAGTTTGACAGGACCGATCCCTCATAAAGCCATGCTGATATGGAGTCATACATTTATTTTTATTAAGATACTCCAGAATTGCATCCCTTAGAAAACCCTCAAACAATTTACATACAATGGAGGTTAAACTAACAGGCCTATAATTCCCTGGGTCACCTTTTGATCCCTTTTTAAATATTAAATAGTTTTAATTTCTCTAAAACAGCATTACCCTTTGATATGGACAAAAGTAGTGTTATTTTTTTTTAGATAAAAAATCAATCCCTTTAATGGGTTTATAGGTTCCCTGCTGCCCCTGCTTCAGCTCCAGTTAATCTGCTTGCAATCCCCTGCCATTCTTCTCTTCTGTCTGCTTCTGAGACAATGGATCTTGGAGCAAGACCCTGCTTGCTCAGCTGATTGGTGGCCATAGTGATGTATCATCTTGGCCAGTGATTGGCTGAGCTGGCAGGTCCTTTCTGAGTTGCCTTGATCTCAAAAGCAAGCAGGAACTGCAGCAGGGGACTGAGAGTAGGTAAGTATAGTTCTTTTTTTTTTTTTCATTTTACCTCAGCTCCAGCACGCTATCCATTTTTGGCCCACAATGAAATATCCTTTAAGTAAGTTTGTTTATTAAAGGAAGAGGGTAGTGGTCTGCTCACTTAATCTTGCTGCATAGCAAAGATTCCAAACATAGGCAGAAACAGCGAAAAGGTAGCCAGCAGTCAATTGTGTCTTCAGGTTCTTTGGTGAAACAAGTAAAATGTAACATGCAAGTGTACAGATAGAATCACATCATATCCAACAGAGAAACACCAAGATTCTCTGCTGGTTATGATCTGATTTTATCTGTGCTGGCCACTAGAATGAAATATAGGACTACCAGTGTCCAGGATGTGCTCTATAAAACTTAACTTTTAATGTCAAATTAAAGATATTAACAAGTGTCTAGTGTTATGACAAAAGTATGATTATCTCGGTCTAATAAAAGACATTAACAAGGTGTGTCCGGGACTCTGCAGGGCCCAGCCAGTCCCGAGTCACCTCTCACTAGAGGGTGCAGTTTAGTTGCACACCTATAGAGTATAGTAATCAAATAACCCAACGCGTTTCTGCTCGCTTGTATATAGCGGGCGTCCTCAGGGGGTATAGACAAAAGAATAAATCAATGACCGAGAGGATATGATATGTATATTCAGTCATCCATATCCAACAATTGTTAAGAGAAAGGTACATCTCTATATATGCAAAATAAAGGAGTCAATTAAGTATGCAATGACATCCATAGCATAAAGTATAAAGAAATACAGTGACCCAGGAGCCTGAAAAATTTTTTTTCTATCCCTGATAAAACCTGCAAGATATAATGTATGCAAGGTGTTTATTCCTGTGGGGAAGAAGAAAGCTGTCCCTAGGGTCACTTATGCACACAGAGATATAATGCAGTCGGCATAAACCGGGTCCACCTATAAGAGAAAAAAAAGACCATTTTGAGGGAACGGACCTGAAAAGAAAGCCCCACACTATACACTGATAGTGTATAATTACTCACGGTTAGCCGAACTGTGAACTGTATGCAGGCGCAGTCCCGCTATCAGCGGGAGCCGGAGTTGTCCGGCCGCTCTCTCCTCGTGTGGGGAGCGAAGGCGTCTGACGTCATATCCGTCGGCTATTCTGCTTATATGCAGCGCGGCGCGCACCGCCCCTATGACGCCAAAAGGGGGCGTGCGATCGCATGTAAACAAAGACACGCCGCGCTGTCATTGTCAAGTAACAGATGCCGATGTCTGTAGGCGTATTAATTAAACAGTAGAAGAACAGGTAAGGAATGGAGGAATTCAATTATTCTGGATACAGACTATAGATGGCGAGAAACCGAGGCATAGCTGACTGTCACTCATGTATAACTGTCATTGTCGCAATTGACAGAGGAGGTCAATATGCAAATGAACCTGATGTAGGGACAATGCTATCAAAGATGCATTGTTCTGATCCGAGATTGGTGTATCTATGGACATCCCACAATCGGGGTATTAGGATCATTTGTGATTGTAAATAAATATCCAAACCCCTTACTGGGGCTATGATTAGTAAATATACAGAAGATGAAATGGAGGCAAGAATCCAGACCACCCCACGGTAAGTGGTAATACTACTACTGGTTGTAAAATAACCCTCAAAAAAGGGGGTGAGGGTAAGGTAAGTTGAATAGGGGGGGGGGGGGAGGGAGGGCCGATCCTAACTGTCTATAGGGAGGGAGTGGGGATAGCGGGGCCCTAGGGATCCTGAACTCGCCCTAGTAAGCCCTGTAATCAGTCCCTAAACCTAGGCGGGGTGGCCGCCCTAAAAAGGGCGGTCCCGCACAGGAACCTCCTAGACTGTAACTGTTAGGCCCTATGGATAATAGGGTTCGGGTGATAGTTGACTCCTGTCAGACCAGCTACGGTCGTCCCTAACTACCTGGAATACACCCGTGGGGAAGAAGTATAAATTATAAAAAAACATGCAAAATGGAGCTGCTCATTTAAACCTCTGGGAGATAACGAATCTAGGTGGCATATCCACCTACATTCTTTTTGTAGGATCAACCTGTCCAGGTTGCCTCCACGTACAGAGGGAGTTACTTTTTCAATTGCTATAAATTTAATCTGGCTCAGGTCTCCTCTGTGTACTTCTATAATATGTGTTGCCACCGGGGTGTCTCGTGCATTGCGTATATCGCCCACATGTTCCAAAATTCTTTTTTTGAAAGGGCGAATGGTCTTGCCTACGTAAAGAATCGGGCAGGTACACACAACTACATAGATGACACCTGTAGAAGAGCAATTCATAAATTGTTTGATTTTGATCGAAGACTGTGGAACTGTGGTACTTTTCAAGACATATTGGCATGCCCGACAATGTCCGCATTGGAAACACCCCTGTGGAGGTTTAGAACTATTAAGCCAAGTATGTGCCTGAGTGTCATTAGTGGAAAGATGACTATGTACCAAAAGGTCTCCCAAGCTTTTACCTCGTCTATAAGTTATCTGAGGTTTAGTGCCTACCAAGTCAAGGAGATCAGTGTCCATTCTTAGAATTTCCCAATGGCGGGAGATAATCTCCCGTATTGGAGCAGCCATTTTATCAAAAGTTCCAATTATTCTCGCTTGATGCGAGTGATTGGATTCTCTTGTTTTAGGAGTTAGTAGTTCCGTGCATGGTCTGGATGCTGCCTCTCTGTATGCCTGTTTTATAATGTATTGTGGATATCCTCTATCTCTGAATCTTGTGATCATATCTTGGGCCTCCACCTGAAAGTCCTGGGTTCTTGAACAGTTCCTCCTGAGGCGGAAGAACTGCCCCTTGGGGATCCCCCTTTTAAGGGGGCCCGGGTGGCAGCTCTCCCACCTCAAGAGGCTGTTAGTAGATGTTTTTTTGCGAAAAATTGTACTCTGCAAGGTATGGTCACTATCAATGAATATCTTGATGTCCAGGAATGCCAATTCTTTATCCTGAATCTCGTGAGTAAAGAGCAGTCCCAGACTGTTTTGATTAAGAGATTGTATTAATCGGGAAAAATCATCTCTAGTCCCGTTCCACAGAACAAACACGTCGTCAATATACCTCAGCCAAATTATGGCTAAGTCACTAAAGTGTTCCCGCTCATCACAAAACAAAGTGGTCGCCTCCCACCAGCCCAGGGTGAGGTTCGCGTAGCTGGGGGCACAGGGGCTCCCCATCGCGGTGCCCCTGAGCTGGTGGAAGAAGCGACCTTGAAACAGAAAGTAATTTCTTGTAAGAGTAAAATGTAACAACTGAAGTATTAACTGGTTATGCTCTTGGAACTGGGATCCCCGTGTACTGAGATAGTATTCAACCGCGTGTAGGCCCACTGTATGGCGGATGGACGAGTATAAGGCCTCGACATCTACACTAGCCATCAGAGTATTATTGTTGACAGTGATCCCCTCAATGCGTTTCAGCAAATCCATCGTATCCCTCAAGTGTGAGGGTAAGCTGAATACGAATTGCCGAAGAACCTTGTCAATATAGATCCCCACGTTTTGCGTAACACTTCCCACGCCTGACACTATAGGGCGGCCTTTAAGTGGTAACAGGCCTTTGTGAATTTTGGGAAGGGCGTAAAACGTGGGGATCGTGGGAGCGGTAGGTGATAGATATTCAAATTCTTTTTTGTCTATGAGGCGCTTGTCAAGGGCTATTTTGAGGATCACATTAAGTTCTCTACAGTAGGCTGACGTCGGATTAGAGGGAAGGATCTCGTAGGTGTCTCTGTCATCTAAAAGTCTTTTGGCCATCCGTACATATTTGGATTTGTCCATAAGGACGATATTACCGCCCTTATCAGACGCTTTTATGATAAGTTTATCATTGTGCTGGAGTTCAGACAGGGCTCGTCTCTCCATGAATGAAAGGTTGTCCCTGTATCCCCTCGTCGTGGGAACTGTTCTGAGGTCCCTCAGAACTAATTCCAAGAATACATCTATACACGACGTATCGGATACAGGGGGAAACAGTTTACTTTTAGGCCTAAGGTCCGTAAAGGGTCCCTCACCTTCTATTCGCTCGCCCTCATCCATTAGTCCAACTAATTGTCTGGCGACTGCAAGTTCATCCTCAGTCAAACCATGATCTACACAAGCTCTTTTGTCTTTCATTTTAAAGAACTTGTGCCATTTTAATTTTCTGGCAAATAGATGTAGATCTTTAGTCCATTCAAAAGGGTCATGGTTGACTGAGGGAACAAATGAGAGGCCCTTTAAAAGGACTTGCGTCTGAAATTCAGAGATGGAGACACTAGACAGATTAATGACTTGGGTTTGTACAGAGTTAGTTAGTGTCGGTATTGAGGTCTGCGAGGTGGAGGTTCGCGAAGTTGGTACGGATCTCTCTGATTGTTCCCTAAAAAAGGAGAGGGTGCAGAGGATAATTGTTGAGTAGAGCCACATGGTGGGGTGTGGTGAGGGTATGAGCCCCTGGGATCTGGTGGTATATAGTTATTATAGGCTCCCCTGGACTCTCCTCTCCCCCTTCCTCTCTTGTTCCTCCCAGTACCTCTATAGGGGCCTTTTTAACGAGATTGTGATCCCCCCTCCGATTGATCTGTGTCAGAGGAAGTAAGGTCAGTTTCTGTGTCTCTTGATTGGGTATTTTTCTCCAACACACTGTATACCCTATTTTCTTTGAAGTCAGCCAGATCTCGGATAAATTGGGTGTGCTTACGTTGTTTAATCAAATATTGATATTTCTCTATTTGGGACTGTAATTGTGATTCTTTATTAGCAAAATCAGGGTCTGTTTTAAATCTCAACACGACTTCTTTTTGTTCTTGTAGTTTGTTAGTTAGTTGTTCTAAATTAAGTTTCTCTGCTTCCAAGAGAATAGTCATAAATCGTAGGGAAGAGGCTGTCGCCTCTGCCTCCCATTTGTTTAAAACTGCAGGAGTTCTAAGACGTCTTGAGGGCAAAATTGGTACCCTCAATCCTCTAGGAACTATGTTATTCTTCAGGTAGCTTTCGAAACCTTGAATCTCCCAGAAAGAGGTAAGATGCTGTTTATAAAGGTTCGTGAGCTCTCTGAATGCAGATCGTATGGACGGTGTATATTTAGGTTGTGTGAAGTTGTTCTCTGAAAAGACGTCTCTAGCCTCTGTTACCCAGCCATTAGTATCCAAAACGGTATTGATAAAACCTGCCATTTATAAATATTCAGAAAAATATACATAAACGTAGAACATTAAAGGGGGATCTACGCGGTGCCCTAGTATCAGTTGCTCCATCCAGCATAAATAATATGAAATATAGGACTACCAGTGTCCAGGATGTGCTCTATAAAACTTAACTTTTAATGTCAAATTAAAGATATTAACAAGTGTCTAGTGTTATGACAAAAGTATGATTATCTCGGTCTAATAAAAGACATTAACAAGGTGTGTCCGGGACTCTGCAGGGCCCAGCCAGTCCCGAGTCACCTCTCACTAGAGGGTGCAGTTTAGTTGCACACCTATAGAGTATAGTAATCAAATATCCCAACGCGTTTCTGCTCGCTTGTATATAGCGGGCGTCCTCAGGGGGTATAGACAAAAGAATAAATCAATGACCGAGAGGATATGATATGTATATTCAGTCATCCATATCCAACAACTGTTAAGAGAAAGGTACATCTCTATATATGCAAAATAAAGGAGTCAATTAAGTATGCAATGACATCCATAGCATAAAGTATAAAGAAATACAGTGACCCAGGAGCCTGAAAAAAAACCGAACTGTGAACTGTATGCAGGCGCAGTCCCGCTATCAGCGGGAGCCGGAGTTGTCCGGCCGCTCTCTCCTGGTGTGGGGAGCGAAGGCGTCTGACGTCATATCCGTCGGCTATTCTGCTTATATGCAGCGCGGCGCGCACCGCCCCTATGACGCCAAAAGGGGGCGTGCGATCGCATGTAAACAAAGACACGCCGCGCTGTCATTGTCAAGTAACAGATGCCGATGTCTGTAGGCGTATTAATTAAACAGTAGAAGAACGGGTAAGGAATGGAGGAATTCAATTATTCTGGATACAGACTATAGATGGCGAGAAACCGAGGCATAGCTGACTGTCACTCATGTATAACTGTCATTGTCGCAATTGACAGAGGAGGTCAATATGCAAATGAACCTGGTGTAGGGACAATGCTATCAAAGATGCATTGTTCTGATCCAAGATTGGTGTATCTATGGACATCCCACAATCGGGGTATTAGGATCATTTGTGATTGTAAATAAATATCCAAACCCCTTACTGGGGCTATGATTAGTAAATATACAGAAGATGAAATGGAGGCAAGAATCCAGACCACCCCACGGTAAGTGGTAATATTACTACTGGCTCCAGCACTCTATCCATTTTTGGCCCACAATGAAATATCCTTTAAGTAAGTTTGTTTATTAAAGGAAGTTGGTAGTGGTCTGCTCACTTAATCTTGCTGCATAGCAAAGATTCCAAACATAGGCAGAAACAGCGAAAAGGTAGCCAGCAGTCAATTGTGTCTTCAGGTTCTTTGGTGAAACAAGTAAAATGTAACATGCAAGTGTACAGATAGAATCACATCATATCCAACAGAGAAACACCAAGATTCTCTGCTGGTTATGATCTGATTTTATCTGTGCTGGTCACTAGAATGTTACATTTTACTTGTTTCACCAACAAACCTGAAGACGCATCTGACTGCTGGCTACCTTTTCACTGTTTTTGTCTGTTTGTCTTTTTCTTTGAAAAAAATAGCTAAATTTGCAATGGTCTTCATTTTATCATGTTCCATTTAAGATGTATTTTGTATATGACAGTAGTCCTAAGAAATAAAGCTCTAACTCTAGCTGGGTATTCTAGCTCTAGCTGGGTATTAGAGACCTGACATTAGTGACTTGTTGGCAACTCTACTAGGGTCACTGTCAAGAATGGGGGAAGCAGGGACAAGTGAGATCAAACGCACAGTGTGAATAGGACTCAGGAAACACAAAGCATATGCAGAACAAACAATACAAGAATACTAACACCCGACAAAGGTACTAAAACAAAGCAGGCTAAAAATCTATAAATCAAACAGGACAGATGACAATGGTTAAACTCGGGACATGTGCTCAGACAGACATAGTGAACATAATGCAACAATGGACAGAGAAACAGGTGTAATTAAAGCCCAGAACAGAACTTATACAGATACAGAAGCCTTATATATCCTCCCAGTGCTGAAGTCAGAAAGGTTAACTCTTCCCATCCCAGGAATTAACACAGAAACTGTTCAGACACAAACAATGTCTGAACAGGACCCAAAGCAGAAAATTCAAAATATAGATAAACGGCCATTACAGCCACTTTCTGTCCTAGCTTATGTCACGGATCGGCAGGCTGGAGGTGGATTCTCTCAGTCAGAGAGGGTTTGGCGAGGACCGTGTCGGTGGACCGGTTCTAAGTAGCTACTGGTTTTCACCAGAGCCCGCCGCAAAGCGGGATGGTCTTGCAGCGGCGGTAGCAACCAGGTCGTATCCACCGGCAACGGCTCAACCTCTCTGACTGCTGAGATAGGCATGGTACAAGGGATAAGGCAAGAGCAAGGTCGGACGTAGCAGAAGGTCAGGGCAGGCAGCAAGGATCGTAGTCAGGGGCAACGGCAGGAGGTCTGGAACACGGGCTAGGAACAAACAAGGGAACGCTTTCACTAGGCACAAGGGCAACAAGATCCGGCGAGGGAGTGCAGGGGAAGTGAGGTATATATATGCAGTGCACAGGTGAACACACTAATTAGAACCACTGCGCCAATCAGCGGCGCAGTGGCCCTTTAAATCGCAGAGACCCGGCGCGCGCGCGCCCTAGGGAGTGGGGCCGCGCACGCCGGGACAGGACCGACGGAGAGCGAGTCAGGTACGGGAGCCGGGGTGCGCATCGCGAGCGGGCGCCACCCGCATCGCGAATCGCATCCCGGCTGGAGGCGGTACCGCAGCGCACCCGGTCAGTGGATCTGACCGGGGCGCTGCAGCAACGAGGATGAGGCGAGCGCTCCGGGGAGGAACGGGGACCCGGAGCGCTCGGCGTAACAGTACCCCCCCCCTTGGGTCTCCCCCTCTTCTTGGGGCCAAAGAACCTGAGGACCAAAAACTCAATTTTTTCGTGATGAGGTCCGATGCACATTAGGAGGGGTTCCGTGCGGTAACGCACGGCACAGTCCAATCTTTCATTGTTAACACAATTGATGTAGAGGGGTCTGGCGAGACTGGTCACAGGGACGTTGAACCTGTTGATAAGAGAGGCCAAAAAAAAATTTCCTGCAGATCCGGAATCCAAGAAGGCCATAGTAGAGAAGGCGAAGGTAGAGGCACATATCCGCACAGGCACAGTAAGGCGTGGAGAAGCAGAGTTGACATCAAGAACTGTGTCACCTTTGTGCGGAGTCAGCGTACGTCTTTCCAGGCGGGGAGGACGGATAGGACAATCCTTCAGGAAGTGTTCGGTACCGGCATAGTACAGGCAAAGATTCTCCATGCGGCGTCGTGTCCTCTCTTGAGGTGTCAAGCGAGACCGGTCAACTTGCATAGCCTCCACGGCGGGAGGCACAGGAACGGATTGCAGAGGACCAGAGGAGAGAGGAGCCGGGGGGAAAAAACGCCTCGTGCGAACAAGGTCCATATCCAGGCGGAGCTCCAGACGCCATCCGGAAGAACGCATGTCAATGCGAGTGGCAAGATGAATGAGTTCATGTAGGTTAGCAGGAGTTTCTCGTGCGGCCAGAACATCTTTAATGTTGCTGGATAGGCCTTTTTTAAAGGTCGCGCAGAGGACCTCACTATTCCAGGACAACTCGGAAGCAAGAGCACGGAACTGAATGGCGTACTCGCCAACGGAAGAAACACCCTGGGCCAGGTTCAGCAGGGCAGTCTCGGCAGAAGAAGCTCGGGCAGGCTCCTCGAAGACACCACGGACCTCAGCGAAGAAGGACTGGACTGTGGCTGTGGCAGGATCATTGCGGTCCCAGAGCGGTGTGGCCCAAGACAAGGCCTTTCCAGAAAGGAGACCACGGCAGAGTCCAGAGTCCCCATCAAATTTATCCGGCAGGGACAAGCAGAGGTTAGGAGCGGCCGGTTGCTGCGGAGGAGTTGCAGGAGCCGGCGGAGGAGATGGTTGTTGCAGCTGTAGCTGTGACTGAAATTGTGACTGAAGCTGCTGTATCTGTGACTGAAGTTGCTGTGTCACGGTGGTCAAGTATGCCAGCTGGTGATTTCGTTGGGTGATCTTTAGGGCTTGCTGGGCGATCACCGTGGAAATGTCGGCAAGACTTGACAGCGGCACCTCAGCGGAATCCATGGCCGGATCTACTGTCACGGATCGGCAGGCTGGAGGTGGATTCTCTGTGTCAGAGAGGGTTTGGCGAGGACCGTGTCGGTGGACCGGTTCTAAGTAGCCACTGGTTTTCACCAGAGCCCGCCGCAAAGCGGGATGGTCTTGCAGCGGCGGTAGCAACCAGGTCGTATCCACCGGCAACGGCTCAACCTCTCTGACTGCTGAGATAGGCATGGTACAAGGGATAAGGCAAGAGCAAGGTCGGACGTAGCAGAAGGTCAGGGCAGGCAGCAAGGATCGTAGTCAGGGGCAACGGCAGGAGGTCTGGAACACGGGCTAGGAACAAACAAGGGAACGCTTTCACTAGGCACAAGGGCAACAAGATCCGGCCGGGGGAGTGCAGGGGAAGTGAGGTATATATATGCAGTGCACAGGTGAACACACTAATTAGAACCACTGCGCCAATCAGCGGCGCAGTGGCCCTTTAAATCGCAGAGACCCGGCGCGCACGCGCCCTAGGGAGCGGGGCCGCGCGCGCCGGGACAGGACCGACGGAGAGCGAGTCAGGTACGGGAGCCGGGGTGCGCATCGCGAGCGGGCGCCACCCGCATCGCGAATCGCATCCCGGCTGGAGGCGGTACCGCAGCGCATCCGGTCAGTGGATCTGACCGGGGCGCTGCAGCAACGAGGATGAGGCGAGCGCTCCGGGGAGGAACGGGGACCCGGAGCGCTCGGCGTAACAGCTTAGTTTGTTAACTAGTTTAAGTGATCATAGTTGTGTTACCTTACTTCACCAAAGGCAGTCTGTTCACACCTGTTGGCTTCTGGTACATTTTCCTAAGACTTGTAGCCAATGCTGGTGTAGCTCTCAGTTACCCGGATGACTAGATCTGGCCTGTATCCCAATAGGTCTGAGAATGCAGTAAGGCACTTGCTCAACTTACCCCTACATATTTTATAGGCAGTAAGGAGATGTTCACTCAGGCAAAAAAAAAACTCCCAAAGAAGTTCAATTTTCAGCTTCCCCTGACTTCAACAAGATTGTTTAAAAAAACAGCGCTGAAAGAAGAAGAGACATGTCTGCACTTTTTTAGTACTGTTTTTCCAACATTCCCATTAAAGTCAATAGTGGAAACTGTGCTAATATACGGGATTCTTTTGCCCCAAAAAACATACCCTAAATCTCTCGGGACTCTTGGGGAGGAATATACAGAAGTGGCTGTCTCAGTCACTGGCACTAGGGCTCCTGGGCAAACTGTGGTTTCGACTGTTCCATGGTCCTATGCAACCCTAGGTGGTGTCTGAAAACGGCTTTAGAAAAAATCCTCACCATCCTCACCACTCCTACTCCCAAACAGGAGATTGGACTTTACAAGGTAGCCACTAGGCGGCAGCAACATTCTCAGTGTAGTAATATTACACTTTCAATGAAAGGTAGACTGCATAGCAGACAAACACAACAAAGTACGCCATAACAAAGTGTAAACATGGGGGGGGGGACCTGTATGACAACCAAAACGTAGCATAAACAATAGCATATGTATAATGCTAAGTGACAAATTTAGGCTGTACTAAACAATATTCTGTATATATTGTGGAAAGTCAAACAAGAGAAGCAACTCTCAACACGTGACCTGGTTTTGTGGGAAAGCAATACTGTATAATCAATTTTGTTCTGCAGCTATTAGTTAAAGTAAACTTTATATTTTTGTGTTATTTCTGGAGGCTGCAGAAAAGAACCTACTTAGCTTCATGTACACCAATTTGTTTTCTACTAGCGGGTGTACAGTAGTACATTTCTATTTTAAGAATTTATGGATCAAAGGAGAATCTGAATACTTTATTTGACTTGTAACTGACAGGAGTTTTCTTATTCTCATCATACAGAATTAAATCAAACCTCCAGCCAAAATGGAAAGTGTAAGTGAATATTTATAAACGTGTAATTCAGTCTTTCTGTTCCGGTTTGGTAACCCAGCCTCTTGTTGTCTAGTTCAGAAGCACACAGTGTGAGTTACTTTTAATTGTTACTCCTTTAATTGCAATGACCTGCTAAAAGCTAAAGTAAAAAAAAAAAAAAACATTATGTAGTGTTCCCTCATAGTGTGCATCAAGTTTAGAAATGTTAAAAATTACAGAATGCTGTTTGTTAGCTCTGTTCTGCATGCGATTAAAGATTTACAAGATTTTTGAATTACTGCATCCCTTTACTTTCTTCCTACTGTGAGAATGAAAGATAAACAGAAAATGAAAGAATGATAAAAAGAATGATCTGTACTAGGACAGTCTGCTGCGTATTTTCCTATCCTTTGAAGTCAATGGATAGCAAAATTAGCTGCAGAAAATGTGCAGCAAATTACACAGCAAAGTACGTATTGTGTGACCTTACCCAAAAGAGAGCTTTTATGTCTGTGATTAGTTCATTGATTCCTGTGATTACTGCAGCCTGGGCACTGACTCCGTGTGTAGGAATGTATTAACATGGGAGGTGAGAACAGAGTGGGAAGGAGTGGCAAAGGTAATATAATATAAGCTAGCAGGTTAATAGAATAAGTGACCATTGCTGGTGTCACATCGGGCAGCCTGATCTCACCCACAGCCACTTTCCCTGCCTACTTGAGTATCCCCCAAAATGACAAATCCTCAACTGGACAGTATAGATCCTCAACACAGTACAGATATCAGGGAAGATGGTCAGGTTACAAAGTATTAAAAGGCAATGAACAAGAAAGAAAACACAGGTGATAATAAAAACACCATCAGATAGAGAGTGGTCAAACAAGCCATGTCCAAACCAAAATAGAAGCAAAGTTACCAAATCAATAAGCAGAGAATAGTTATGTCACAAGCCGAGGTCAGAATACAGAGAATTAAACTAGCAATGAGTATACATGAGACAAGGCAGAGGAACTGAACACAAGCAGCTTGAGATACAAACTGAATGGGTATTTTTGTGAAGATGAGAATGGTGTGGACGCTGAGACCAGATGTAATTTGCTCTGTGTCCAAGCCTACTGATTGGGCCGGGCGTTGTCACAGCAACGCATGATGCCTGAGCCAAACACTGAAAAATTAACCCTTAAGTCAGAATCAGATCCTACTCATTATAGCTGGACAGTGCCGCCACTGCATCTGGGACAATAGTAACAACTTGCTGAGGTCTGGAGAAAAAAACTTGTGATCTTTGTAGGCGAAGGATTGGCAAACATAGAGCACATACTGTAGCTAGGGATAAAGGGCTAGAGAGAGAATGTTCATGACAAGCCTGTGCAATCATGGGTTAATAGTGGGGGTGGTAGTGTGAGGTTGCCTTCTTGATATGCCAGCTATGGGGTTGGGGTGGGGGTTTTAAAGCTGTATATATAAGGGTGGTAAGGAATATTGTTGCTCGCGAATATTCGCAATTCAAATTTTATTCGTGAATATCGCATATTCGCGAATTCACGAATATTCAAGAATATAGCACGATATATTCGAAATTACGAATATTCGCTTTTTTTTCACAGTACACATCACAGTGATCATCCCTCTCTGCTTCCAGCTTGTGTGGTCTAAAGAAGGCTCTAATACTACTGTGTGAGACAGCCGGGCGAATATTCGCATGGGCGAATATTCGCATATGCGAATATTCGCGAATATTGATCCCTCCCTTCTGCTGCTTCTATCAAGTAACACTGGTATACTTGCTATAAAGTTCAAAAATTTTCACTTATGCGAATGTTCACATATGCGAAAAAAAAATGTGAAAATTACGAATATGCGAAATTAGCGAATATATGACGAATATTCGTCCACATATTCGCTAAATATCGCGAATACGAATATGGCCTATGCTGCTCACCACTAGTAAGGAAGGTAAGTCGAAGAAGAAAGCAGCACTCCTAATAATATGAATAGGTGCCCACTAGCTGGAGTCCCGGTCCAGGATCCTTCACAACTATTCCAAGGAAGATTCAGTGGCACTCAAATGATGAAAAAGTGGATTATTTATTCATCTTGAATGTGCAAAAAAAAGGCGACGTTTCGATGGTCTCACACCATCATTATCAAGCAAACAGTGTTACAGCTTCTGACTTTTTATGGTCACGCAGGACCTCGTAAACAATTAAGCAATTTACTATAAACATTTTAAAAGTTGTGCATAAAACAATTGCATATAAATAGCAACATACATCCATGTGAATAATACATATGTAGGACCATCGGCATTTTTTCCGATCGTTAGTGCATACCATATTAAAATGACAGGTGCAGATTTTGATGAGGTGGGCGGGGAGAGGCAGGACACTCGCCGTAAATCACTGTGGAATCCATAAGCTGGTCAGCGTGGACGCTAGGATACTTCCGGGGTCCATCCATCGGACCGGAAGTGACGTATCGCTCTGGAAGTCAAGTGACTTGTCATGTGATGGCCGTTGCTGTGGAGTAGAGATGCTCGCCTCAGCGCATGCGCTCTGCGTACCTAGAGGGTCACAGTGCCATCTTGGATATGGGAAAACAGTGCCCTTACTTTTGATACTTATCCCCACGGCATTCTTCTCTCCAGGCTTCTGCACAAATGGTCCGGGAAGCTTGCGGTCGCCGAAAGCTCACCCAGAATCCACCAACCGGCCTCCCAGGCGTTACCATAGGCAATGGACTGGGAATAGCTTCGGTGCTCACCATGTTTTTGAAGAAGTGGGTTTTCATAGCAGATGGCATCTGTTTGTACTGGTGCAACGCTCCATAGATTAGGTCCAACACAAGACTTTAGGAATGGAAGTAGGTCCACATGGATTCCTTGCGATCAAATCAGGCAGAGTGATCCTCCATCATCCGACCCATCTCTATAAAAGAAAATATAAAATTAATAAAAGCTTATTACTTATAGCAATCCGTACACATAAGTGATGCCTTATCAGAATTCTAAGTTTTACAAATTTCATGCATTATCTTAAAGTCCACGTTGAGCCCTCATGGCTTCAATGTGTCCAGTTGGTAAATCCACCATAGCTCTTTTCGTTTTAGCTTGGCAATACAATTGCCACCACGTCTTAATGGTGGTACGTGGTCAACAATTGTAAATTTTAAGTCTTTTTCATTGTGTCCTTTATCAAGAAAATCATCCCCACTTTTTCTCTTAGGTTGTAACAATGTGTGTCTATCAAGGGCTAAAGCACTGTCCTTTGCTTGTGACACCAGTTTTTTTAGATAACCTCTGCATTTGAAATTTTCCATCATGTTATCTAGATCTGGTAATACTCTCTCGTCTGAGCTGATAATACGTTTAGCCCTAACCATCTGACTCACAGGTAAGGCTTTAACCATGCTGCGAGGATGGTTACTATTAAATCGAAGCATGGAATTACAGTCAGTTTGTTTCGTAAATAAATCAGTTTCTAAGTGATTGTCATTGATATATACCCTAGTATCCAGAAATTGTATGCCACTGGAAGAAGTAATGGTAAAACGTATGTTAGTAGTTATGGAGTTTAAATGTCAAAGAAATCTGTTAATTGGTCAGTTGTTCCAGTCCAAATCATGAAAATATCATCAATGTATCTCCACCACTCCAGCATAAAGCTGAAGTGGGGAGATACATAGATGAACAATTCTTTCAGGTATGCGACATATAAATTCACATACGAGGGCGCCATGTTGGTTCCCATTGCTGTCCCAGTCTTTTGATTATAATACACCTCATTAAAAATGAAGTAATTTTTTGTCAATACCCACATGACAAGTTGTATTAGAAATTCAGTCTGTTCTGTAGTAAAGTCGGGGGAAATGAATGATCTGATTGCCTGTACAACTCCATCATGAGGGATGGAGGTGCACAGGCTTGTGATGTCAAGAGATACAAGAATTGTGTTGGCGGGGACCTCCATATCCTTGATTTTATTCAGGAAGTCACCTGTATCTTTCAGATATGATTTGGCTCCATATACATATGGCCTGAGTATTTTATCAACAAAAATTGAGATAAGGCTTGTCAGTGAATCACACCAGGATACAATGGGCCTTCCGGGTGGATTTTCTATACATTTGTGTATTTTTGGCAAGAAATATATGGCCGGTGTGGCCGGATACTTCACAAGAAGAAAATCAAAGAGTTGATTGTTGATGATATTTGAATCAAGTGCATTTTTCAGAAGGTTTTCAATTTCACGACTATATTCCCACTTTGGGTCTGACCCCAACTTCCTATATGTATCGGCATCAGATAACTGACGCATTGCTTTAGCGATGTATTTGGACCGATCCATGACCACAACCGTGCCCCCTTTATCAGCAGGTTTGATAATAAGGTTGTGGTCATGGATCAGTAGTAAGGAAGGTAGCTAGAAAAAAAGTGGATCCCCATCCAACTTTTCTATTCTTTTTTTTTAGTGTGTACAGTGTCACTCACGTGGCTTTCAGAGAAAGGTATACATGTAGTTATGTGCATCTTGTATTAAACTTTTTTGTTTGCTTTGTTTCTGCAGGAATGGATTCCATAGGTTTATACCAGTTTTCTTATTAGGTATGACAGATTGGCAGGCCCTTGACAATCATTTAAGACTGCAGAAAAAATCATGGTTGGTTAAGTCAGAGTGATTGGGAGAATTGTTGATTTATATGACTATGCTGGGACAGCTAAGCTTCTCTTAGAGAAAGATCCTGGGAAGTGAATTATAACCTTGGGTTACATGATAATGAATTGCATACAGGTTATGTTGCTTGAGCGTTATAGGTCTGCGGTTAGTCATTGTTTGTCTATTGTCTGGTTTTCAAGGACTTGACTTAATAAAGGTTTATTGTTATAGTTCTATTTTCTGTGTTCGGCTCATAACCCTTGAGTTTTACAGATTTTGAAATTTATAAAGAAAACTAGCTGAGTACCTGGCATTGGCCGTTTTTTCCTTTCTAATCCTTGTTGGGGAGGAAAATAAACAAAGGAGGAAGCTTTTGACTTCATATCCCGTCCTCATATATTGTTGTCATATCCCAACCCCATATCCTGTCCTCATATCCCGACCTCCTATCCCGACCTCCTATCCAATCCTCCTATCCAAACCTCCTATCCCGACCTCCTATCCCATCCTCCTATGCTGTCCTCCTATCCCGTCCTCCTATCCCATTCTCATATCCCATGCTCCTATCTTGACCTCCTATACCGTCCTATTCTGTCCTCCTATCCCGTCCTCCTATCTTGACCTCCTATCCTGTCCTCCTATCCCATCCTCCTATCTCGACCTCCTATCTCGACCTCCTATCCCAACCTCCTATCCCCACCTCCTATCCCGTCCTCCTATCCCGTCCTCCTATCTGGACCTCCTATCCTGTCTTCCTATTTTTACCTTCTATCTCGTCCTCCTATCCTGACCTCCTATCTCGACCTCCTATCCTATACTCCTATCCCGTCCTCCTATCTCGACCTCCTATCTCGACCTCCTATCCCGTCCTCCGATCTCGACCTATCTCAACCTCCTATCCTGACCTCCTATCCCAAACTCCTATCCCGTCCTCCTATCTCAACCTCCAGTCCCGACATCCTATCCCATCCTACTATCCCGTCCTCCTATTCCGTCCTCCTATATCGACCTCCTATCCCGACCTCCTATCCTGACCTCCTATCCTGTCCTCCTATCTTTTCCTCCTATCCCGACCTTCTATCGTAACCTCATATCTCGACCTCCTATCTTGACCTCCTATTCCGACCTCCTATCTCGTCCTCATATCCTATCCTCATATCCCATCCTCATATCCCGTCCTCATATCCTGTCCTCATATCCCGTCCTCCTATCTCGACTTCCTATCTCACCTCCTATCTCGACCTCCTATCCCAACCTGTAATATGTGTACCAGGTAGTGAAATATCTCCAGCCGTATGGAAGTTATGTGGGAACATACATTTCCCATTGATTTGCATGGGACTTTAAACAAAAACCCTGACCCTCACAAATGGGGGTAGTTAAGGGTAAAAATAACTATCCTATATTTTAAGTGGACATATAAGTAACATGTGACCAAGTATTATCGAAATATCACCAGCCGTTTGGAAGTTATGCAGAAACATATATTTCCCATAGACTTGTATGGGACTTTAAACAAAAATCCCACCCCTGCCAAATGGGGGTGGGTATGGGTTAAATTACCTATCATATGTTTGTTGTTGACATATAAGTAACATGTGTGCCAAGTTTCATGTTAATATCTTAAGCCGTTTGGACGTGATGCTTGAACATACACACATACATACACACACACATACATACACACATACATTGGGGGAGATTTATCAAAGGATTTACACTGGTTTTTCCTGTCCAAATTTGTCGCACAGAAAGCCACAGTCTAAATATGTGCGACTTTTCTGCAACTTTTGCTTTAGAGGATTTTTAGAACATGATGCATTCTAGTCTATTTTAGACAGAAAAATGCATTGGTGCTGAATTTATCAAAAGCGACTTTTCAGCGACACGTTGCATCGGCTGAAAGTACGCTGAAATGTCAGACCATGCTGGAGCAGGTTTAATTATAGTCTAAACCATAGATCCTGAAGTCTGTGCACAGAATTTATCAAAAGCTGTGCGACTTTCGATACATTAGGCACACAATAGACCGGCCTAACCCTCTGTAGTTTGGTCTATATTGATGCGGGACATAGACAGATTTGATAAATCTCCCCCTAAGAGTTTTATATATATAGATTACTAAAGAATTTGATCATTCACATTCCAGTTAACAAAGTTAGCGGCATCATGTACATACGGTTCTAAAAGGGAAATGCATCAATGCTTTCATCAGAAAACTGGTACACAAAAAAATTGAATTTTTTCCCCCAAATAAGCAAAGATAGCTCATAGATATGCGAAAAGTTATGCTTCAATTGTTGTATAACTGTATGAGAAAGGGTTGTAGTGAAATTTCTCCTATTATTGAGTAGTGCAGACTATGGGTCCTTGAGCAGCTTTGGAGATAACATTTGTGCCGCTCCAAAGAGTTCCAAACTATAAGTTACTCTCGTCTTCCAAAATATTGATTTGAAGCTCAGTTCTGAGCCAGTACTTGATGCGACAATCTGATATGATTTCCAGAGTACACCGAGGTCAGCTCAACCTGTAATATAATGAAGCCAAAAGATCCTCACAAACATTTCCCTCTTGAATCTCAAGATTATCACAATGTGACATAAATTCATTATACATATTGTATACAGTTCAGGATTTTTATTACTATAATAATCGCTCTACATCTGAACAGGCCTTGGAAACACATTTTTCGTTTTTTCCTCCTTGCCTTTAAAGATCCATACAGCACCACGGCAGTGGATAATGTACACGTGAACGCACCCTTAAAGGGGTACTCCACCCCTAGACATCTTATCTTCTAGCCATATGCCCTGCTCGTGATGTCATGGCCACGCCCCCTCAATACAAGTCTATGAGAGGGGGCGTGATGTCCGGGAGGGGGCGTGGCGGTGATGTCATGAGCCTCCAGAGCTGCATCCAATGCTCTAAACAAACGCTGAGTGCAGCTGGGAGATAGTGGGGGTCCCCAGTGGCGATCAGGCATCTTATCCCCCATCCTTTGGATAGGGGATAAGATGTCTAGGGGCAGAGTACCCCTTTAAGGGGTTTTCCCACAAAGCAAAGTTGGTAAAATCAGATGTGTACCATATAAATAGATGAAAAGGAGGATATTTGCTGTTTTTAGGGAAAATGTCATGTATCTGTACTGTTTTTCTCAGTAATGTTTCTGATCCTCCTGAGAGATCTCTCGGTCACATCTGCAGCCATATAATAAATGGAGAAGTTTATTTTATGGCTTCATAGCTGACTGTGGCTTCATAGCTTGGCTTCCGTGCCAGGGAGTGCAGGGGGAAGTTTATAGTTTATGTAGCGCCATGTTTGTCAGTAAATAAGAAGTTATAAGCATTGGTGGGATTATGTTCTACCTCACCTCTTCCGTAATAATGTCACACCAGGAACTACTTGCATATCACTTCCCATTGCCATCTGTCCATCCACGTCCTACTGACTGCAGTAAAGAATATGCGGGGGTGAGAACCCCAAACTGAGCATTTATAGAGGTGATTTAGAATTTGCTGGCTGTGGGTATTTATAGCAACTGACTTGATAAAAAGCTGTTCTGATGGGTCTATAGTGCAAGGCATTAAAGAATCCATTAGGGGACCCAAATGTTGTGAACAGGGTCTATGATTTGCTTAACTATGTGTGCATTTTAAGTGACTAATGGGGTGTAATGTAATAGTAGGATGTTAGAGCAATAGCAGGCATGGATTAGAGTCGCCAGGGTAGTGTTAACCTCCACACTCCAATGATAGCAGCTTCCTGGGCCAAGTGCTGAGGCAATAAAGACCACAGATGCAGGGTTACAGAAACTACTTCAACTTTACTTTCAGGAACTTGCAGGTTAAACAGGAACAGTTTAATAATGAATGCACTGTTCGCTGAAGGATGGCTTAGGAATCACAAATTCCTTTTGGCAGTATGGGACTTGTAGTCTTTGCTTATTAGCTTGTTTCTCAGTTAAAATATACTTTAGACTGGGCTTTGTAGCTTGAATAAGACTAAGGAGCTAAGAAACACTGACTCGGCTCTTCACTTAGGAATCCTGCATTAGGGCTAACCGCCAAGGTGGACTGATTTGGACCAGAGTTGCTGAAGGCTTTCTCTCTCATTTCCTCTTCTTTTGCAAATGTGGTCCTTGGGCTCACTGGCTCTTCTCCCCACTACAAACTTGCTTGACAACTTGGTTGCGGGATCCTATAAAGGATGTTGTCGCTCATGTGGTGAGGTACAGGTCCAGAACAGAGGTCTAAAGGTGACCTCCATTCACTCTCCTCTTTCTTCCCAAACTCTTCACAAATGACTAGTTTTTCTCCATCTAGCCAGACTTGGGGGGAGCAGGGCAGAAGCCCTGTTTGGCTGAAGCAGTCTTGTGATCCCATAAGCATCCTCCTGCACAGACAAGTTAACACTTAAAGGTGGAACACTCCAGTGGAAAGAAAATGTTTTCAAATCAACTGGCTCCAAAAAGTTAAACAGATTTGTAAATTACTTCTATTTAAAAATCTTAATTCCAATACTTATCAGCTGCTGTATAGTATAGATATACTACAGAGAAATTTGTGAAGTTCTTTCGTGTCTGACAACAATGCACTCTGCTGCCACCTCTGTCCGTGTCAGATACTGTCCAGAGCAGGATAGGTTTGCTATGTGGATATGCTTGTACTCTGGACAGTTCCTGACATGGACAGAGGTGTCAGCAGTGAGCACTGTGGTCAGACTGGAAAGAACTTCACAAATTTCTCTGTAGTATATCTGTAGTACACAGCAGCTGATAAGTACTGGAAGGGTTAAGATTTCTAAATAGAAGTAATTTACAAATCTGTTTAACTTTCTGGAGCCAGTTGATTTGAAAACATGTGTTTTCCTCTTGTTTCCACTGGAGTTCCCCTTTAAGGACATAATGAGCATAAAAATGCACTTGACAATACATATTAAAGTAAAATAAATTATACAACACATATATAAACCTGAGCAGTAGACACCTACACTAGAGCAAACATGTTCTGTCACTTCAGCCAGGACTTCCGGTGCAGGCAGCGTCTCTTTATGACTCTGCACAATAAACTTGCATTATTTTTCAGCTAGTGGATTACATGTTCTTTTTATGATACAGTGGCAATTGATTAGCAATAGGCATTTGACAGTAGAGTCTGACAATTTGCACATATACTGAAATTTAGCGCTACCGCTTGAATTATTGCTCACAGCTTTCTAAGCAGGTGAATACATAAAAAATAAGGGTAACATACAAGCTCCACAAAATGACTAAAAGCAAAAATTGTATACGCAGATACTTAGCTGTAATAGGTATCAATAAGGAGCACTGTTGCGTATTCCCCCTTTTCCTTTGGTGCTTCCTCTTCTGGGGTCCATTCTTTTGTGCCAAAAAACAAGGATAAAATAGATTTATCTAAAGCGAGCTGCAAACAGATATCTCAGAGACACTAAATGTTGGCAGGGACCCCCTGAGTTGATAACACAGCAAGGTTCTATTCTTTTCCTTTTTTCAAAATAAGGTATGTTCCTATCATTGCAATTTTGTTTACCTGCCTCTGTATATTGTTCAAAAATATGTGTATGGTATATACTTGGATGAAGAAGAGACGTGGGAGATGAGATATGAGATATTAAATGAACACTCTCATTAAAACAAATTTTTGCTATTGCACTCCTAATATACTTTGTTTAATAAAAAATGAAGTTTTCTATGATTTATTTTTGTTTAAAAAAGCTGCCACTAGGTGTCTCCCTACTTGTCCAGAACACATTTCCCCTTATCTCTTGCATGGACGTTGGACTCCTGCTGGCCTGACAGAAGTCCAAAATCAGGAAATGCAGTCTGGAGTGCTGAGGGTGGTGTGTGCAGCCTTAGCCAATTATAGATCATCAGACACTTAAGGTGGCCCAGTACAGAAGTGGCCCTTCTGTACCCTGTAGGTCCTATCAGGTGGACTCAGTCCCAGTCCCCACAGTCCTCAGAACTCTATTTACCCATTCAGTTATGTATAGGTTAATGCATTGCATTTATGTGTTAATGTGCCTTTAAACATTGTTACTAAGACCTCTGTTACCAGGGAAGGTGCAAGGTGACCAGGTGACTTGTTGGTGACCAATGGGACATCTCCAAATGGCTCCCTTATATACCTGGGAGGAGCTAGCCTAGTAAGTTCAGTTTTGAGTGCAGTTGCAGTGAAGTGAGGACCTGAGAGTTTTCTGTTGTTCCTGAGGGAGACCAAGGCCTAGTCACGCAGCCACGCAGTCACTACCAGTAACCCATACTGGTAAGCACAAATACAGGGGAGAAGTATAGTCAGCATAGTCAAGTCTGTCAGGTCTCTAAAGTCAGCGTGGGTTGCATCAGTGAGTCCAAGTCCACTACAAGTCCCAGAGAGCCAACAAGTCTTCTAAAGTCCACTGAGGGCCTGAACTGAGTTGTAAAGACTTTAACATCTGTCTGCCTCAGTAAAGTGCCCTTGTTCCATAACCTTGCATCGGAGTGATTATTTGCCCCGCGCCTGGCCCAGGAACCAGTGACCATACCTCAGGTGTTATACAGGATAACCATGCTCTGGCGTCACGAACACTAAGGGTTAATACCCCCCCAGTCTGAACTTTGTATTGCCGAAAATTTGCACATCCGTGCAACAGAAATTGCGCTCAAAACTGTACGGGACTTTGTCTGTGAAACTCCTATGTTGAGAGGCGCTTGTGAAATAGAGGGGCAGGTGACGAAAAGATTATTGTCTGCCATAAGAAGACTTTCCTGACCGGACCAAAACAGGAAGTTCCCTGGGCGCAGCCATCTTAGAAGCTTCCGGCTGCTACGTTCATGGCCAGCAGTTGTATACAAAGTCAGCGCTGCACCGCAACTCCTGAAAGCCTTACCGATCATCAGTACAGAGTCTCCGGTACCCAGGTCTTCTATTATTATCCCGGGATTGTCCGCAAATCCAGTTATCAAGTCTCTTGTTACCGGGTACCAGCAAAATAGAGGGGAAGTGTCTGTTGTTGTTACCCCCATCGTCCAGGCCGAAGCCGCTGCAGCACATTACCAGCTCTCTTAACCCCTTAAGGACTCAGGGATTTTCAGTTTTTGCACTTTCGTTTTTTCCTCCTTACCTTTTAAAAATCATAACCCTTTCAATTTTCCACCTAAAAATCCATATTATGGACTATTTTTTGCGTCGCCAATTCTACTTTGCAGTGACATTAGTCATTTTACCCAAAAATGCACGTCGAAACGGAAAAAAAATCATTGTGCGACAAAATCGAAGAAAAAACGCCATTTTGTAACTTTTGTTGGCTTCCGTTTCTACGCAGTGCATATTTCGGTAAAAATTACACCTTATCATTATTCTGTAGGTCCATACGGTTAAAATGTTACCCTACTTATATAGGTTTGATTTTGTCGCACTTCTGGAAAAAATCATAACTACATGCAGGAAAATTTATCCGTTTAAAAATGTCATCTTCTGACCCCTATAACTTTTTTATGGGGTCCATACGGTTAAAATGATACCCTACTTATATAGGTTTGATTTTGTCACACTTCTGGAAAAAATCATAACAACATGCAGGAAAATGTATACGTTAAAAATGTCATCTTCTGACCCCTATAACTTTTTTATGGGGTCCATACGGTTAAAATGATACCCTACTTATATAGGTTTGATTTTGTCGCACTTATGGAAAAAATCATAACTACATGAGGGAAAATTTATACGTTTAAAAATGTCATCTTCTGACCCCTATAACTTTTTTTATTTTTCCACGTACAGGGCGGTATGAGGACTCATTTTTTGCGCCGTGATCTGAAGTTTTTATCGGTATGATTTTTGTTTTGATCGGACTTTTTGGTCACTTTTTATTCATTTTTTAATGGTATAAAAAGTGACCCAAAAAAAAAATTTTTGACTTTGGAATTTTTTTGCGTGTACGCCATTGACCGTGCGGTTTAATTAATGATATATTTTTATAGTTCGGACATTTACGCACGCGGCGATACCACATATGTTTATTTATTTATTTTTTTACACTGTTATTTTTTTTTATGGGAAAAGGTGGGTGATTCAAACTTTTATTAGGGAAGGGGTTAAATGACCTTTATTAACACATTTTTTTTACTTTTTTTTTGCAGTGTTATAGGTCCCATAGGGACCTATAACACTGCACACACTGATCTTTTACACAGATCACAGGCGTGTATTAACACGCCTGTGATCAGTGTTATCGGCGCTTGACTGCTCCTGCCTGGATCTCAGGCACGGAGCAGTCATTCGCCGATCGGACACCGAGGAGGCAGGTAAGGGCCCTCCCGGTGTCCTGTAAGCTGTTCGGGACGCCGCGATTTCACCGCGGTGGTCCCGAACAGCCCGACTGAGCAGCCGGGTCACTTTCACTTTAGAAGCGGCTTTGACCGCCGCTTCTAAAGGGTTTATACTGCACATCGCTGCGATCGGCGATGTGTGGTATTAGCCGCGGGTCCCGGCGGTTGATCAGCGCCGGGACCGACGCGATATGATGCGGGATCGCGGCGCGATCCCGCTTCATATCGCGGGAGCCGGCGCAGGACGTAAATATACGTCCTGCGTCATTAGGGGGGTAAAGGGGAACGCACCTCATTTTCCTTAAAGCGACAGCACACTCAAAAATCTACAGGTTTTCTGAACCAAGCACTATAAATCAACCGGGCACCAGCACCCCTCCATCTCCCGTGGCAAGCATGTCACCTGGTCCAGCAGCTGCTGTCCTGTCTTCTCAAGCATCAACAACCCTGGTGTTCCAGCGACCGCACCAGTATTCATGGGAATCCTGTCCTATCTACCTACAATGGAGACCCCTTCACCCAGAGATATTTCAAAGAGAGGATCCAGAGCTTGTTTGTCTTTTATTCTTTCCCTCCTAATCAACAGGTGCAACTGCTAACGGGACAACACCAGGAACTAGAGGAAGTCCGCACCTGGCCAGCATCTGAGAAGGCGACTGTGGAGCAGATTTTTGAAGGACTGTACCAGGTATTTGAGTCCCATTTTCCATCAGAGGTATGTCTCCAACTGTATGAAAGGCAACAAAAGCCAGGGGAGACCCTGAGAGCGTATGCTGTAGCCCTAATGAATGCACTAGAGTCCAGAAGTTAGATGGTATAACTCCCGAGCAGGGCAAAAAGTGTTAATGGACAGATTCATTGATGGGGCTCATAACAAGTGGGACAAGGCCCAACTGAGAATGTTAGCAGTTCAAAACCCCAAAATGTAATTTCCTGCTTTTAAGAGACTGGATATCCAAGTGATTGAGTCCAGGACTGAGTTTGAAGATGTGTGTACTCCCTTTTCACCTGCTCAGGAACCCCTAGGGGCGATGGCCAGGCCTTTACCATTACCATCCCCTGTCTCTACCCCACTGCAACCTACTCTGCTAGTCACCATAATTTCAGATCTACAGAGTGTTAGGCAAGACATTGAACAAATGATAAATGTTAAGGAGCTTGCCACCCGGTCTGCTCTACCTGACCGTGAACTGTCCTTACATAGGAAACCTGCCCTTGCTCCTGCTCCCTGCAATCCCAGTTACCGTAAGCCTCCATCCACTAGATATTCAGGAACTCAGAGACCTTTTTGCACTTACTGTAACAAGACCAGCCATTGGAAAATGCAGTGCTGGGATTTAAATGGATTCATCCTGAGGCCGAGGACCGGCCCTCAGGAAAACAGCCATCAGATCCAACCCCCCGAACAACCTAAATCAGGTCTCACTTAATGTCGCCTCCTGCCCCCTTATAACTGTTGTCGTACAAGGTGTACCTTTAGAAGTCTTAATAGATACCGGGTCACAAGTGTCTACCATATCTAAACGAGTTTTCTACCAGCATTGGGATGCTAATTTATTGTATGAGCTTGATGATGTTAATTTCACAGTAGTTGCAGGTAATGGGCAACCAGTCCCCAAACTGGGAACCAACCATTCAATTGGGTGACCTAACAGAGCAGGGAGTGATTGTGACTAATGTGACAGATAAGGGGTCTGCTGAATTCATATTGGGGATGAACATTATGAGAAATTGTTTTACTGAGATTCTAGATGCCTTGTATGCCTCTCTTCCCAATATGCCCCCTTCAGACCAGCAGGCTGTGCTGCACCACCTGAAAGTCCTACAAACAGAACAGAAGTTTGCCAACAAGCAAGACGAGATCTTCAGAGTATGAGTCCAAGACATCAGATCTGTGACCCTGCAACCCAACACTGAGACCATCATATGGTGCCGAGCACATCCCGGAATCAAGAATCCGGATTATCAGGCCTTGCTGGAACCCATGCAGCTAGAAAATCATCCACTAGTCTGAGCTGCGAGAAGTCTTGTCACCGTCTCAAATGGAAGAGTACCAGTACGGTTAGTGAACCTGTCTGATTATGCTACTGTCTTATCCAAATACACTCCAGTGGCCCAGTTGTACCTCACAGAGTCGAGAGGCATCGTGACTGAACGTCTGGTGGCACGACAGCGTGCGGCACAAGTCACCAGTGGACCCAGTACTAATTCCTCAGAACGCTGG
Organism: Hyla sarda; assembly: GCF_029499605.1. Lineage (NCBI taxonomy): Eukaryota > Metazoa > Chordata > Amphibia > Anura > Hylidae > Hyla > Hyla sarda. The sequence continues at coordinate 64,612,379 of NC_079194.1, read as the reverse complement.
TGGGCACAGCTCCAAGTTGGGGACCCCACTACCCCACAGGACAAGGTCAATGGAACCGTGAATGTTGCCAAGAGATATCATGAAGCTTTCAGTAAACACTAAACGGACTTCGGGAAAACTTCAATGATCCAGCACCGTATCCTCACAGGCGACAGCCCACCTATCAAAGAGAGGCACCATCCGGTCGTACCTGGCATGTATCAAACTGTCAAGAAGATGCTGGCCGACATGAAGGAGGCGGACGTGACCCAAGAAATTTAGGGTCCCTGGCCGGCGCCACTCGTCCTAGTAAAAAAGAAAGATGGAACTATCCGCTTCTGTGTTGACCACAGGAAGGTGAACAATGTAACCCATAAGGACGCTTATCCTCTGCCACTAATTGAGGAGTCGCTTACTGCCCTCAGGTCTGCTGCATACTTTTCTACCCTGGACCTAACCAGCGGGTACTGGCAAGTACCCATGGCCTCAAAGGATCGGGAGAAGACCGCCTCTGTGACACCCATGGGGTTGTTTGATTTCAAAAGTATGTCATTTGGGCTGTGCACTGCTCCTGCTACGTTCCAGTGTTTGATGGAAAGGTAAAACCAAGAGGTCCCTTAAGAAAAGGATTAGGGAACATATCTGTGATATCCAAAATCGAAGAGACACGCCGGTGTCACTACACATGTGGGCAAAGCATGGTGGTGATACTAAATGTATCTCCTTTTGTACTATGGAAGTAATTCGGAAATCCCCCAGGGGTGGCGAGTGGGACAGACGCATCCTACAAAAAGAATCCGAGTGGATTTTTAGGATGCGATCAGTATCACCGCTTGGCCTAAATGAACGTTTAACTCATAGCTGCTTTCTGTAGTATATTACAGCATTGTCACTTTTTGTCAACTCTTTTTGGAATTTAATTTTTGTCTTAGAGGAGGGCCCGACTGATGTGGGGACCTCTCCTCTTTTGCTTGCCTTTTGTATCTTCAAAATTAACATCATCTAGTAAAGACATTGCCCATAAGATCGTTGTCACCTTGGTTTGGTGAGATAATATAAAATGGACCTTAGAGATATATGAAACTGCGAGAAATGCCCCTAATTTTATTGGCTCTTTTGAGCAAGTAGGTTTCAAAAGTTATTATACTATTTATGTAGTCCTAATGACACATCGTTTGAATGTATCATTTGTTCTCAATATTTTATTATTCCCTATATACTTGTAATAAAATCTGTAGTTTGTATATTATGTGGTTATATTTTTCTTTACCACTTTGCCTGTGACTTTATATATATATTCTTTGGATATCTGTCTTTTGGTTAAGTTATATGTGTTTTCTTAATCTGGTACTTTATGTCTATCTACATATATATAGAACTTTATTTAAGTTCTCCTGTGCTGCTTCTATCTGTTATGCAGTATTATCTCTTGCTAGCCTCCTTTCTAACTCTCCTCCCACTCCTATTTTTATTAATTACCTTGGATGTGTAGTGGAGTGACGAACGCAACAGGTCACATGATATATCATGTGCTCTATCTTGGTTGCGGCGTCCTTGGAGATGCGATCACATGATGTGCGGTTACCGGAAGTGAGGCACTTGGCGTCCTGGATATGCGCGTCAGTGTAGAGGCATATAAGGTAGAGGCTGGGCTGTGATTAGCCATCTGCGACGTGGATCGTCAGCCGCAGAGGGACGCATCATGCTTATGGCATTTTGATATGGGGGTAAGCATTAGATAATGTATGATGGACTTTGGTGCTACGATTTAGTTATTTAGTTTTGTAGTTGTTTATTACAGTATCTATATATGGATAATGGCTGGACATCTTTTGGACAGACTGTGGTTATGTGGACACTATAGAGGCTGCTTTTACATCTAGGTAAGGACTAGGATGTTGTGGTTGTGACTCTGGACTATATGCATATATTACATGTATTAATCCACCCTTTTTTATATAGGGGGTATTGTTATCAGAATATCTTATCTGTAAAAATTTGGAGGGTCATATAGGATCCCGACGGTTGGATAATTGTGGTCCGGAATTATTTGTAACAAAGAAGCTATTTTTATCATGTCATCCCTTCAGGTAGTCGCTTGACTTATAATATTGAATTGGTCAGTGTATAAATGGTAGATATAGTATGGTTTATCATTATTACCTTTTTGCTCTCTTATCTTCAGTGGGGTTTTTTGTTAAGTCTTTCCTTTTGTGGAGGAGTCCTTACATTAGGGTCTTTACTTTATCAGTGACCCTAGTCTTGCTGCCTAACTACCTAGAGGTAATGACACATATTTGTATTTCCCTTTATTTGGTTAATGGGTATATATATTTTCTTTTTTGGAGACCACACTTGGTGTAACTAAAAGATCTGATGCATCTCCTCTTTTTTCTTTGGCATCTAGTCTGTTAATAACACAGTCCTTATCTTTATTATTTTTTATTATTTATTTTTTATTTTTGTCCTAATATTAATATCTATTTTTTTGTATGTCCTATTATTCTTTGTCTTGCTTTTTTATTTGGTTTGCGATTATATGTATAATGGAATATTTGTTTGCTAAAGCTAATGCTATGTTTTTGTGTGGTATGTCGCGTTTTTTCTCCCCTGTTTCTGCTCATTGCTATAGGTCATTGCATCAGTCGGAGGATATTCAAATGAAGCCACAAATAAGCCTTGTCATCGTTTGTCTGCATTTATGTGCTTTGTACTGTATACATGTTTGCTTTGATGTATTACAAATATGTATAGTCTGAATTGTCTCCTTTTTTTCTTTGTACTAAGTTGTGCCATTGTCCATGACTCGTATACTGTCTATATATATATATATATATATATATATATATATATATATATATATATATATATATATTGTTTCTCCATATCTCTGTGCTTTTTAGGTATACTTTTATACTGTTGTTGTCATCCCTTGATGAACCGTTGTATATCATAAGATACACGGGGAAACGCGTTGGGATATACAGTTGTTCATTATAGAAGAACTTTTTCTTTTCTTTTTTTGTGTGGATATTATTTCTTTATACTATTGTAATTGGGTTTGCTCAAGCCCAAAGTCCATTGCCTAGGCCACGTTGTCAGCGCAGAGGGAGTTCAGCCAAATCCTGAAAAGGGGGATGCTGTTAAGAACTGGCCTACACAGCGCACGGTGAAAGATGTCAGGAGCTTCCTGGGATTCATCGGCTACTACCGCCGTTTCATCCCATACTTTGCCCAAATTGCAGAACCCCTTACAGCTCTCCTGTGGGGAATGGCAAAGGAGAACTACAATGGAAGACTACCTATTGAATGCGCTAAAGAGCAAGAGACAGCGTTTCAAGCTCTCAAGTGTCTGCTGATGCAGCCACCCATCTTGGTGTATTGGGATTACAGTCAGCTGTTCCGGCTATATACTGATGCCAGTTTTGAAGGCCTAGGAGCTGTCCTGTCCCAAGTCCAAGATGGTCAAGAGAGAGTGATTGTAAACCAGAATGTTGTTACCACCCTTGTGGACGGTGAACCCAGGTCCGAAAAGGTTAAAGAAGACTTGTACACTTGGAAGACTCTACAGGACAAAAGTCAAGAAAGTCAAGTCATAGGGGATCTGTTGGACTACCTCCTAGTGAAAAAGGTACCAACCCGTCTACATCGGGCCCATTGTGACTACAAGCTGAAGTGTCTGTGGCAACAGATGAAGTGACTGTTTGTGCACAAAGGACTGTTGTACCAAAATTCTTTGCACCCAATCTCTGGTGATCGATTTAATCAGATTCTAGTTCCCCGAAGAGACACAGCGATGGTCCTCAACACATATCATGACCAGTCGGGACACTTTGGGGTCCACAAGACAGAAGTCACTGTCCGGCAAAGGCTCTACTGAATTGGGATGTGGAGTGACTGTTCTGTCTGTAATGTCATCAAGAATGTGTGCAAGGACGCAAGAGCACTCTCCACTCCATGTGGACCCAATCAGCTGGTCGCACTAGATCATGTGAAGTTGTCTCTTACTCAGTCTGGGTATACCTATACCATGGTGGACCATTTCTCTAAGTGGGTTATTATTGTCCCCGTCAAAGATCTCACAGCCAATACGCCGGCCAAAATGTTCTACTCTAAGTGGGTACAAACCCTTGGATGCCCCTGAGTCTGTCTTAACTGACCGTGGACCGGCCTCTGAGGCCCAACTCTTTCAAGAACTCTGTCAGTTCCACGACTGTAAGAAGCTCAGAACCCCTGCCTATCACCTTCAAGGGAATGGGCTCTGTGAGCGGATCAATCAAGTATTCATCCATATGCTGCGAGCAGCCTCCTTGTCACAACAAGAAGAATGGCCTTGGTTACTACCTGAGTTAGTGGAGATCTATAACAACACTGTGCATTGTTCTACTGGGTTTACTCCTTTCTATTTGATGATGGGACAGCACGGATAACTGCCTAAGGATCGGACATTTGGGTTACAAGCCCCAATCAATAACTCTCCTCAAGCGTTGCACCAGTGGGTTTCTGATCACCAAAGGCGGATTCGAGAAGCCAAAGAGATCGTCAGTAAGAAGAGGGGGAGGCCCTGTAAAGGCAACAGAATGACTACAACTGCCATGCCACAGCCAAGCCACTGCAGGTGGGCGACAAAGTCTGGTTAAAAAATTTCCTAGAACGGACAAGTTGGATTCCATCTGGGAGACGGAGCCTTACACAGTGATGGCTATTCCCTACCCTGATCCCGATGTCTATGAAGTCCAGAAGTCTGGGTATGAGCCACAAGTCGTCCTCTGAAACCGTATAAAAATCTGTCTAAAGGAAGATCTCCCGGCGGCTCTACCACTACCGCCTCCATGTGCCAGACCAGTTGGTGAATATGTTCCTGGCGAAGGGATACATCCCTCCATGGATTTTCCTATGTTCTCACCCACTCAAACCACATACATCTGTCAACCTCTGGCTCCTGGCTTATCTTCATTGGCTCCAGTTTATGTGCCAGCTTCAAGAGCTCAGGAGGTAATACCTGCAATTCCAGCCTATGCAGCGGCTCCCAAAGTACCACCAGTTTCTATCCAGACGGTTTTGGATCTAGTTCAAGTGCAAGATCAAGTTCCGGTGGAAGAAGTGCCTGCTGAGCTTTCAGTTTTACCTCCAAATCCTGGTCCCCAAGAGGTGGTGCTGCGCAGGTCCCAGCGGTCTACTCACGGCCAACTGCCCGCTAGATATAGAGAATAAAACACCGATATATAATGGTCAATAGTCAAAAACGTACTATTACAGCAGGATTGTCTAATCTTAACAAATGTGTATATATTGCATTTTGTGTACAGAAAATAGGCATGTACAGTATTGAGAAAGGACTGTTGCCTATTAGCCAGTATATATATATACTCAGTCCATAAAATTGTACTCTGACTAATGCTTATTGTTTTACTGTCCACTGTTCATAGGGTTCTCTTGTGGCCAGAGAGAGCACCTGGTGAGCGTAAGTAGTACAAAAAAAAAAAGTGGCAAAGCTATTGTGCATATATACTGTCGTCATGTATTGTAAAGTATATAAAGTCAATATAACTGCTAAACTATTGTTACGGGGAGAAGTAGCAAATAGTGTTGAGCGGCATAGGCCATATTCAAATTCGCGATATTTCGCGAATATATGGACAAATATTCGTCATAGATTCGCAAAATTCGCATATTTGTAATATTCACGTTTTATTTTCGCATATGCGAAAATTCGCATATGCGAACCTTAGCATAAGCGAAAGTTTGCATATGCGAAAATTTACATATGCAAATTTTCGCATATGCAAAAATTCGTATGCCAGTCCCATACAGTAGTATTAGAGCCTTCTTTACACCACACAAGCTGGAAGCAGAGAGGGATGATCACTGTGATGTGTACTGTGAAAAAAACCCGAATATTCGTAATTGCGAATATATAGTGCTATATTCACGAATAAAATTTGCATTGCGAATATTCGCGAGCAACACTAGTAGCGAAACATGCCGATGGGCCCTGTTAGCACAGGCATCAGGGTTGAAAGCCTCAGGAAGCCCGATCCATTCTAAAGCAGTTACAAGGGCAATGACCCTACACAAACAAACTATTGTTGTTTACATTCTGGTTCAAATATCCCATTTTGCATCTGAGTATGTATGGACATTTATGAAATGCCTCATGAACTCTTTCCCAGTTATCAGCCCTGTGAAGGACATTTACAAAATACCCCAGGAACTGTTTATCCTCGTCTTGGACCAGTGGCCTTGTTCTTCATCCACACTTAAGGACTGTATGCTGAGGTTGGCTTTCTTCTAGAGGGGGAGTTTGTGGTGGCCCAGTACAGAAGTGGCCCTTCCGTACATTGTAGGTCCTATCAGGTGGACTCAGTCCCAGTCCCCTGGCCCCCACACTCCTGAGAACTCTATTCACCCATTCAGTTATGTATAGGTTAATGCATTGCATTTATGTGTTAATGTGCCTTTAAACATTGTTACTAAGACCTCTGTTACCAGGGAAGGTGCAAGGTGACCAGGTGACTTGTTGGTGACCAATGGGACATCTCCAAATTGCTCCCTTATATACCTGGGAGGAGCTAGCCTAGTGAGTTCAGTTCTGAGTGCAGTTGCAGTCAAGTGAAGACCTGAGAGTTGTCTGGGGCTCCTGAGGGAGACCAAGGCCTAGTCACGCAGCCACACAGCCACTACCAGTAACCCCTACAAGTCAAAGCCTGGTAAGCACAAATACAGGGGAGAAGTATAGTCAGCATAGTCAAGTCTGTCAAGTCTCTAAAGTCAGCGTGGGTTGCATTATTGAGTCCAAGTCCACTACAAGTCCCAGAGAGCCAACAAGTCTCCTAAAGTCCACTGAGCATCTCCTTGGGCCTGAACTGAGCTGTAAAGACTTTAACATCTGTCTGCCTTAGTAAAGTGCCATTGTTCCGTAACCTTGCATTGGAGTGATTATTTGCCTGGCCCAGGAACCAGTGGCCATACCTCGGGTGGTGTAGAGGATAACCATGCCCTGGCGTCACGAACACTAAGGGTTAATACGATGTGCCCTTCCAACACCCTTTACCACACACTGAACTTCTCTGAGCCTTGTGTAGCAGAGTGAGGGAAAAAGTTCGCCCCTGTATGGCTTCAGATGATGTCACCCCTGCTGGGTAACGCCCCTTCCCAGTCTGTGAGTCTGACTGAGACTGAGCAGAAAGTACAGAGCAATATCAAGGTAGAAAATTAAAAAATAATAAAAATAAAGGCAGGGGGTGGTTTATCATGATGGGGGCAGTGAACTGGGAGGTTTATAAAATTAAACAAGATCATGACAGGTACTCTTTTACATCGAGACCAAGAAAAAGCAGATTTACATGATGCAAACTTGATGGCACTAAAGTAGCTTACAGCAATTCCTGGATATATGTAACACTGCACTGCACTTAAAGTACAGTCATGCAGTTGTGACACCGAACATTGAATGAGCTGAGACAGCTTGTGTGAAATAGACGAGAGGGGGAAAGTGACTGTGAAAGAAGGAGGGATGGAATGAGAGGAGGAGGGAGCAGAAGAGAAAGCTCAATAGAGAAGAGGGAGATGAAACAAGTACAGCCGCTTAGACAGAAGGTAAGAAGGAAACATCTTCTTATTGCACATTATAAACGAGTGCAATTTTAATTGCACATTATAGCACTTGTCCTTGTGTCCACTACAGAGTGAGAAATTCTTCCACACCGACTCTTTTTGCATGTACAGCATGTTGTCTCTGCAGGTGCCTATGCACAATTCTTATTACCAAGTAGGCATACAGGGGTACATGTCGGTGCAACATACGGAGCCTGGCTCTATTGATCTACACATACATTAGCACCCAACCAACAAGAATGAGACATAAGAACAATATACCATGAAATATTTGTCGCGTGTTCCCTGCTTAGGTAAACCAGCGTATTCATACCTATAGTGTAACCCAGATGGTTCACGTGTGACCCTATAACTAATCTTTACAGGCTATTTTATTTATTTTTTTGCATAGTAGGGAAACTGTATATTATAAGATTTATTGCAGTGTTTCCCGAGCAGGGTGCTTTCGGCTGTTGCAAAACTACGACTCCCAGCATGCCCGGACAGCCTTTGGCTGTCCGGGCATGCTGGGAGTCGTAGTGTTGCAAGAGCCGAAAGCACCCTGCTCAGGAAACACCTGCTTTTTTTTTTTATATATGGTATAAAATGATTGTTTCAATTACTAAGTGATATGTTGAGTCCCTTTGTGATAGATTATACTATGCAGATGCATTATTCACGCGTGAATGTCTTTCAGTAATATTACAGGTTACGTTGTACTTTAGAATTTTAAACCATTTTTCTGAAGGTATGAATGTGTTTTTGGTTTTTGCCTGTGAAGCTAGCTTTGAAAGGTAGATTCGGCAAGAAAATGTAATCCTTCGACTTACACGGTAGACATGCAGTGCAGATAAGCCGAGTTTTGTATTTGCTGCAACTTACTGTATGACGATATCACCGTGTGTTATCTTACATAGGAATGTTGGTAAACCCAAAGAGTCTTGGTCATTGCTTGAAACGGTAAAATGTCCCCCCTGTGTGTTATGAGTGGAACGTTTTTGCATAAAGAAGGTTACTGCAGTGAATGAGAAGTTACAACATAGAATAAAATGTATTCATTATTTGCTGTCATATTTTCATTCCATTGCTGTTTGTTTTTTATTTATTTTTATTTTTTTTGTTATTTTGTTGCACTATATTGTTTCATTTTATTCGATCTTTAAAAGCATATGACATTCTGATAAGAAAAAGTATGTGTGAAACTACAGTCTTACCTTCCAGTGCATTGCATACAGCAATGGATTTGCATCCATTGTATGAGGGATGGCAGATAGACAGATAGATACTGTAGATAGATAGATAGACATGAGATAGATAGATAGATAGATAGATATGAGATAGATAGATATGAGATAGATGGATAGATAGATAGATAGATAGATAGATAGATAGATAGATAGATAGACAGACAGATAGATACTGTAGATAGATAGATAGATAGATAGATAGATAGATAGATAGATAGATAGATATGAGATAGATAGATATGAGATAGATTGATAGATAGATAGATAGATAGATAGATAGATAGATAGACAGATAGATACTGTAGATAGATAGATAGACATGAGATAGATAGATATGAGATAGATAGATATGAGATAGATAGATAGATAGATAGATATGAGATAGATAGACAGATAGATACTGTAGATAGATATGAGATAGATAGATATGAGATAGATAGATATGAGATAGATAGATATGAGATAGATAGATAGATAGATAGATAGATTAATAGATATGAGATAGATAGATAGATATGAGATAGATAGATAGATAGATAGATAGATAGATATGAGATAGGTAGATATGAGATAGATAGATAGATAGATAGATATGAGATAGATAGAAAGATATGAGATAGATAGATAGATAGATATGAGATAGATAGATTAATAGATATGAGATAGATAGATAGAGAGATAGATAGATATGAGATAGATAGATAGACATGAGATAGATAGATGATAGATAGATGATAGATAGATGATAGATAGATATGAAATAGATGATAGATAGATAGATAGATAGATAGATAGATATGAGATAGATAGATATGAGATAGATAGATAGACATGAGATAGATAGATGATAGATGGATGATAGATAGATAGATGATAGATAGATAGATATGAGATAGATGATAGATAGATAGATATGAGATAGATAGATAGATAGATAGATAGATATGAGATAGATAGATGATAGATAGATATGAGATAGATAGATAGATATGACTGTAGATATATAGATAAATACTATGTTAACATATACTATGTAAGTTCTACTCTTATTTGTTTTTTCCTGTGTTCCCTGTAGGGTGGCGAATGATTTGGAGCAATGTCTCAGGCTTGGAATGGATCTGACTCATCAGAACTGCCCCCAGGGGGCATCATTGTACCCGTGGTCTTTTCCTTGATATTTGCTCTGGGCACAGTGGGGAATGGTTTAGTTTTGGTTGTGCTACTGAGAAATGGCCAGACCAAGTACAACACCACAAATCTCTTCATTCTAAACCTGGGGGTGGCCGACTTATGCTTCATACTGCTGTGTGTTCCATTTCAAGCAACTATCTACACCTTGGATGGATGGCTATTCGGGGCATTCCTCTGCAAGGCTGTTCACTTCTCCATCTATCTCTCCATGTATGCCAGCAGTTTCACATTGGCTGCCGTCTCGGTTGACAGGTAATAAAAGTTGGTTGTCAAAAGGGTTTTCATCAACTGTTAAGTAAGACATCCCTGTGGACTAAAAAGTGTACAACACCTTTCATTCTCCTTCTCCGCAACCCCCTCCCCCCCACCATATTCTTATATTCTTTTCTTTGGCTGTTCTGTTTGCTCTTCAAGTGTTTATTCTCTTTTTATTTTAATTGTTTCTCCTCCTCTGCCTTTTCCACAGTTATATATTATCATAATGGAGTTTAGTATTTAAGTACCTTTGTAATTTCTATAGAAGGTCTCTCTGGAATACAGTCTTCTAGGTATTCTAATATGGTCTATTATAGTCTTATGTGGGTACTTAATGATCACAATACACTGCACAAACTTCTACAGCTTCACACAAATTACAGACACATCTATTAGTTTTTTTCCATTATAAACATTGCAAAATCCACCTATAGTGTATTTTCTAAGGGTGCGTTCACACGGCCGTCTGTCCCCGTTTTTTATCCCCGTTTCGGTTCCATTCTTGCAGGTTGTAAATGGATTAAAAACAGTTTTAAAAAATCCTATTCATGTCAATGGGATTTTTTTTTACAATCCGTTTACATCCGTTTGTACACATCTGCACTCATTTCGTTTTTTTTTTTTTACGGCAGAAAAAACGGCACATGCAGTATTTTTTATTCCGTCCAAACAACAGAAGAAAATGGATACAGTAAATTTAACATTGAAGTCTATGGAAAAAGGATGAGCCTTTAATGTCATCAGTTTGCATCTGTTTTTTCAATCCATTTTTTTATCTGTTTTTACTTCTGAGCATGGTAGCCTCCTTGGGACGGACCCTACACTGTGTATATGCCTCTGTGTGAACAGTTCAGTAAGCATGGCAGGATCTGGAACATCCAAGACACCTTATATACACACCTGATAGAGGTGGGTGGGGTGCAAGGCCAACACCTCTATCAGGTTCACACAGAGGCATATACACAGTGTAGGGTCTGGCCCAAGGAGGCTACCTTATCGCGGTGGGACGGTCCAAGCTATTTGACCGCCGGCGGAGACAAATTTGCGAGCTAAGTGCCTCACTATTTCATATTTTCACATTTGCATCTATTACACCATAGCTGTATAGCTCTTCATGTTTTATCTGCATTTTCATGTTTCACCTATATCCTTGTGCTGGCAGTGTGCTGCTGCATTCTTCTGTTGCTGTATATCTAGCCTAGTAGCGTGCACCTGTAGGCCAGGTCCATATAATAGTTTGGTATCAACTAAAGTGCTGGCTGACTTATTTTTTGTCTAGATAGATAGATAGATAGATGGATAGATATGAGATGGATAAATAGATATGATATGAGATAGATAGATAGAAATGAGATAGATAGATAGTTATGAGATAGATAGATAGATAGATAAATAGATATGAGATAGATAGGTAGATAGATATGAGATAGATGTATAGATATGAGATAGATATATAGATAGATAGATATGAGATAGATATATAGATAGATATGATATAGATAGACATATAGATAGATATGAGATAGATATATATGAGATAGATATATAGATAGATAGATATGAGATAGATATATAGATAGATATGAGATAGATAGATAGATAGATATGAGATAGATAGATATGAGATAGATATATAGATAGATATGAGATAGATAGATATGAGATAGATATATAGATAGATAGATATGAGATAGATAGATAGATAGATATGAGATAGATAGATGGATAAATATGAGATAGATAGATATGAGATAGATAGATAAATAGGAAAAGACGATCTCTCCACAGCACCAATGTAGTAGACGTGAAATTTATTCCATAAACAGTGTCATTACAAAAGCGACGTTTCGGACAGCTCAACCCAACCTTTCATAAAAGCTGGGTTGAGCTGGGGGCAGGGGGGGGGGGGGGGTGAGGCAGAGTTGGTGTCCCTCCTTGTTATCACAGGTGCTGTTCTCACTTAGTGTACTGGCCGGTGGGAATCGATCAGTGACAGAAACATAACTGTACTGACACTGGGAAGTGTGCCCCCCTCGAAAGTGCGCTCTAGGCGGCTGCCTCATTCGCATATAGAAAAAAATGGCCCTGCTGGTATAGCATTTGGTGCAACATTCCGGGAGTTGGAGTCTGGTTGGATAAATACCGGCCATTGCATTGCATTATTTATATTATAACAATATCGTCAGGGTGGTCAAAATACCGGCACTGCCAGTAAAATACCGGGCAGGTGGCAACCCTAGTCATGCATGGAGTCCTTCCGTTGTGAACCCTCTTTAAGACAAAAGAGGAAGCGACTGTAAGCATTGGCTCTCACACTGGCAGACTTGGCCTGTCCATGGATTATATGGACAGTTATCTACTTTGCCTCTATGTAAATGTATGGCTGATCAGAGCTTTCGGCTGATCACTGGAGGTTTACGAACCTGGCCGCTCAGTGACCAACTGATCCCTACCAGCTTCAATATAGACACCCACTGTGAGTGTATTTTCAACTTATTGCAAAAAATAAAGCAACCTAAATGATGAACCTACATTTCCAACATTGGATATTTACTCCAAAGAAAGAAGTAGCACTCTAGAAAATCCAAAAGAACTTTGTTTGTTTTTTTATTCATCCAGTGCTTCAGCAACATTTCAGCACAGCCAATTTTAAGCCATTTCTGGGGTGCGAAAATGACACCATTAAGGAGAAAATATTTCTGTAACACTGGATGAATACAGAAACACATTTCTTTAGGATTTCCTGGAGTGCTGCTTCTTCCTTTACAATGCATATTGATTGTTACTATTTTATTTGACATGAGGGACATATCATTAATAAGTAGGTGACAGAGCTATAGACAGAAGACGAAGTGGTCATGTGCGCAAGTAGAATATTAGCGTATATATATATATATATATATATATATATATATATATATGGGCCGACATTTATCATTGCCTTTAGACTGTTTTTTGTGTCTAAAAAGGTGCAAAAAAAGCTCAAGCAGGGTTTACTTGCACCTTTTTTTGCGCCTTTTGGTTTACACCTTTCTGCTGATTTTGAGTTGTAATCCACTGATTTTGGCAATACACATGATATGGAAGGGCTTTATCAACTGCGCCTTCTTGTGAAAAGGCGCAAACAAGGCATAAAACCACTGAAAAGTCTCCAAAACTACACCAGCCCAGACTTAGCTTAGCTTTTTGGTGGATGTGAAGAGAGAAATTTCAGAAAATGTGACCTGCACAAAATTTATTAAATACTCTGTGACCATTTAATACATTTGGTGCTCCTACACATTACAGCACACAAAAAAAGGTGTAGAAAAAGGCTTCACTTACACCTACAATGATAAATGACGGCCATGGTCTTTACTGAACTGCAACTAAATTAATATTTATGTAATTCCCATGTACTGTATATACTCGAGTATAAGTCGACCCGAATATAAGCCGAGGCCCCTAATTTCACCCCAAAAACCCAGGAAAAGTTATTGACTCGACTATAAGCCTAGGGTGGGAAATACATCATCCCCCATGTCATCATCCAGACCCCAGTCATTAACACCCCTGTCATCATCACCCTGTCATCATCACCCCCCTTCATCATCACCGCCTGTCAATCCCTTCAGTGGTCTTCAACCGGCGGACCTCCAGATGTTGCAAAACTACAACTCTGTCTGGGCATGCTGGGAGTTGTAGTTTTGAAACATCTGGAGGTCCGCAGGTTGAAGACTACTAACCCCCCCCCCCCTTAGTTTTCTACTCACCTCCCCTCGGTGGGAAGGAAGGGTGAGCTGGTCCGGGCCATCTATGCTGCAGGGACAGTGGGGAGGGTTAGTCATTCCGGGCTGTCCATTTTCACGGGGAGGCCCTCTTCTCCGCTCCGGGCCCGGCCCCGGACTAGTGACATTGCCTTGACGATGACGCACAGGGACGTTCATGCGCAGGGAGGTGAGTAGAATACTAAAAGGGGGTCTGGATGATGACAAAGGCCGCAGTGGTCTTCAACCTGTGGAGCTCCAGATGTTTCAAAACTACATCTCCCAGCATGCCCGGACAGCCGATGTCTGTCCGGGCATGCTGGGAGTTGTAGTTTTGCAACATCTGGAGGTCCGCAGGTTGAAGACTACTGAAAGGGATTGACAGGCGGAGAGTTCACTTGAGTATAAGCCGAGGGGGGCGTTTTCAGCACGAAAAATCGTGCTGAAAAACTCGGCTTATACTCGAGTATATATGGTAAATAGTAAAATAATAGATGGTAGAACAGAGTATGTTAAATTCCCAAAGCTTTCTAACAAGATTATAGTGTTTTATGACAACAATCTACATGCCATGTGTGTTCTGTATACACGGTTGTCAATGGAACATCAGAGAATGTAAAATACCCTTTACAGTTCTTGCTCTACATTTGAATAGTATTATTTCAAGAAGTCTGCCCACTGGGATTCTGAAGTTCTCAATGTGAATAAATACTTTCTGACAAGTCTACATATAGTCCTATTCTTTAGGCATGATGACCTATAGAGGCTATGGGTTAAGATGTAAGGGGCTTAATGGTTACTACACTGCAGTAATATCACAGACACTGTCCGCTTTACTCAGATGAGGCACATCAAACTTGGCAGTTACAGGAAACATTTACATACAGTAAGTTTACAATGCCTGTTGGTTCTTACGCCTGCACTTATGCCAGTTGTGGGTCTAACTATGGCAGCATGAAGGTCTGTGCAGTTAAGTCTTTGTACTTGTTCTCAATCTCATGAGCCGAGGGCCCTGCGGTACACAGTGTCTATTCTGTCCCTTTAGCCAATGGTTCAATGTCAGTACTAGGTATTAACACCAAGAGCACACTATAACATAATCCTGAAGCAGGGCTGGGAGAGTATAAAGGTAGTCCAGTTTAGGAAAAAATGAATGCCTCATCCAAAGCATAGGGGATAAGTGTCTGATCGATCCCCTGCCTGGCGCTCTGGCTATCCTCATGCACGGAGCTGAGTTAACCACTGCACTAACGGTGATCAACATGCCCCCTCCATGCATCTCTATAGGAGAGCCAGAGATACATTGTTACAGCACTTGGGCTCTCCAATAGAAATGCATGGAGGGCGTGTGCCGACCCCCCGCTCCATGCACCAGGAGAGTCCCGAGCACCGTGCAGGAGATCGTGCTGGAGCTGACTGCGATCGAACACTTATTCCCTATCCAAAGTATAGGTTATACATTTTCCTAAACCGGACTACTCCTTTAATAGTAACACTGTTCAGGGGCTTAACTGGGGCAGGGGGGGGGGGGGGAGTGCAAAGGGGACCTAACTACTATATAGGAAAGTGTGAAGGCCTAGCTATTAAATAGAGACACACAGGGGGCCTAACTACTATATGGGGGCACAAAGTTGACATTATTACTGTGTGGGGCAGTACATATAAGGAGTTTGTAAAGAGGTGAGGTATGTGCTGGAGGGAGAAAGGAGCCTAAAATGTTTGTCCGTTGGGTTCTGCAGGGACAAGTCTTGGCTGGATGAAGTTTTTATAGCGGTCTGGGCCAGATACAGAAGAAATGGAAAAGTGAATGACCCCCACCAGTGAGTCAGTGGATGTAACTGCAGTGTAATCACCTATACAGTCTTCAGAGCACTAGAATACCATTATATGGTCACAGTATGAGGGAATATAGATCTTTGTATAGTGGATTATGTAGTGGAACAGTATAGCAGTATTAGTCATGAATCTTGATTGTAATTGTGGTCATTGTGTGGAGTATTTTCCCTAGGGCTCATGGGACACTTTACTGCTTACCTAAATACTTTCTCATCTCTCTCACTGCTCACACTCCAGCAGAACAAAAAACACTTCTTGGGGTGCTTTCACACTACGATTGTACTGTACGGTTGCTGGATCCGGTTGGGAGGGGCGAAAACCGGCCGCTCCCGTATCCCAGCTGGATCTGGCCCGAACCCCATTCATTTCAATGAGCCGACCGGAGTCAAACGCTGACTCCAGTTGTCTCATTTTTCCCCGAATACGGTTTTCTGACCGGACCTAGAACCGTGGTATAACACAGTTTTAGGTCCAGTCAGAAAACTGTATACGGGGCAAAAATGAGACAACCAGAGTCAGCGTTTGACTCCGGTCAGCTCATTGAAATGAATGAGGTTCGGGCCAGATCCGGCTGGGATACGGGAGCGGACGGTTTTCGCTCCTCCCAACCGGATCCAGCAACCGTACACTACAAACGTAGTGTGAAAGCACCCTTAGTGGGAAATCCACCCACTTTATGGGAGAATGGGGGCTCACCAACAAGACACATAGTCACACAATGGCAGATAACATGGAGATGATCTATGAAACAAATACACACACACGTGTGGTGTGGGTTTTGGAAAGTCAGATGTTATTAACCCTTAGGGCAGATGGCATAAACCCTTTGTGTTCTAACGCCAGGGTGTGGTTTACCTAATTCACCACCCAAAGGTTTAGCCGGTGATTCCTGGGCCATGCGCTGGGTAAATGATCACTCGAATGCAAGGTTACTGAACAACGGCTCTTTACTGAGGCAGACAAGGTGTTACAGTCTATACAGCTCAGCTCAGTTCTGGGGAGATGCAGAGTGAACTTCAGGAAGCTTATCGGCTTGATGGGACTTATGATTGCTATTGACTTGACTTATGCAGCCACACTTATTAACAGACTTCACTTGGACTGACTTTGCTTGGACTGGACTTGACTAGAATTCCCACTGGTTTAGGTCCTACCTTGCAGCTTTGACTTTCACTACAGGTGCAGAGGTTAAGTAGAAGCGTGCAAGCTTGATTAGACCTCCTTCTGGATCACACAGACTCCTCAGCTCCTCACTCAAGCTGTACCTCACTCCTCTTCAACTCCTTAACTCCACTGAACTAGGCTAGCTCCTACTAGCTAGGTCTGGTAGCAAGTTAGAGATCCCATTGGCCAGATAAGTCACCTGTTCACCTTGCATTCCTCCCCTAGACAACAAAGGTCCTTAGTAACAGAGATTTAAAGGCACAATCACATACTAATACATTATACAACATTGCATTAACCCATACATAACTTGACATGATGGAGAGAGTTCTGAGGAGTGTAGGGCCAGGGGACACTGACTGAATCTGCCCGATAGGACTGTCAGGGGTACAGAAGGGCACCTTCTGTACTGGCCACCACACACATATATGTGTTAGGCTAAAAGTTACCCGTATTTGTGGGAAGGGAAACTCACTTATGCTGCCCTCACCATGATAGGTTTGCCTGTATTAGAGGAGGGGTTATCCTGGAATCCAAAAACAGACCTAATTTCTTTCAAAAAACACTCCCTGTCTGTCTCCAGGTTGGGTGTGGTCCTGCAGCTCAGTTCCATTGACGTGAATGGAGCCAAGTTATAATACCACATCCAACCAGACAGGGAGCTTTTTTTGAAAGAAATTAGCTCAGTTTTTCTATTCCTTGAAAACCCCTTTAAGCGTTCAGGCTTCTCTCCTACTGATGATGTCATTGTGGTGTGCCCCACCTAACACCCCCCCCCCCCCATTTCTTAATTATTTATTCATTTATACTTTCCTTTATACAGGGTATTCCCACTTTAGGCATATTTACCCTATGGCAGCTAGGGAACAATTCAAGTCATCTGTTGTTTACATAAAGTAAGTCTCGCTCGGTTGTTACACTTGGTTCCTCTCATGGCACAGCCCAAGCTGCTTTGTAGATTAGGGGTAGTTAGGTACAAGGATCTTTCTGATAGTTGCACTGACCACAAATATATATATATATATATATATATATATATATATATATATAAAATTAAAAGTACAATGCACATGTGGGGAACCATAAGAGTTGTGGTGTCTGGGGTGTTGCGGTGATGTAAGTGCAGGGTATGGTGGTATTAACCCTTAGATGTTATGATGCCAGGGTGCGGTTTCCTTAGTGTTAATGGTCCTACCACCAACCATCCCAGAAATGGCAGGGAAAATAACGGAATGTCCACAGCAGACTTTATGAATAAACTGAAGAATCTTACTTGAAGATTTTATGCAACAGTCTCTATACATAACAGTCTTTTAAGAGGCAACCGGAATGCAGGTTCCTCACAGGTTTTGCTGGGACTTTGAAGCAATGAGCTTTGATGCGGGCCACTGTGCTACTAATTATAATATTTTAGCTGGTAGTAGTCACACAGGATTTGATAGATTGAGCTTGGTAACTCACGGTTTAGTGGCTGCAGGTTCTTAGGCTTTGGCCTAGATGACTTGGGATTTCTGCTGAGATATTTGTGCTTGCTTGATAGTCCGGAACTAAGAGCAGGAACTAAGAGAGCAAATTTAGTGGCTACAACCCTTTATATAGCAGGGGGCTGGACTAAGCTCATTGGTCAGTAAACCTGTAAGTCCTGAACCCAGTGAACTCTGGGTACATCACATGACCCTGGAAGGTCCTTAAACAAAAGTACAACCATTATTATAGTCACATGACCTGCTAAGGTCCTATACAGTTATATTTACTATACATTTATATTATCTATATAAATTAAACAATATACATAATTTATATGAGGTGACCAGGGGTAAGACCTGCAGGAGAGCCCTATGAGAATGAAGGGACTCTGGCTGAGGGGACTTCAGACAGGGACAGGACCAGGTCCTGTACCGGGACACCACACCCAAAATATATTTGGCTGCAATGTTTTCTGCACATAAAAGCACAAATTGTTAAGAAAGGTAATGCACAGTATGGCATTACACAAGTCTTTTTTGTAAGAAGGGCACCTGTCAGTTCTAAGGGGTTCTTGCACAGCTCACTGACCCTCCTTGCAGGCATTCATATATGGCATGAAAGCGTTTTTTGGTCTGAATCTCCAGGCCCCAACATTTCTTGCAGTGGGAGAATGAGAAGATTTAGAGAAATTATTAATTAATAAATGATAATGTGGTGACCCACGGTGTATGGCAGAACCACGGGGTGTGGCGGTGTAGGTGGTGGGGACCAGATGGTATTAACCCCTGGGGCAAGATGTTGTAAACCCCTAGTGTTTGTGACGCTAGGATGTGGTTGTTTGGTGTAGGTACCAACAACAACCAACCCAGAAACGACATATATTAAATGTGAGTCCAAAGCAGGTTTTGATGCAACTGGAACTTTACTGAAGAAGGCAGAATAACATTTCTTACAGATGCTTGGACTTGTAGTGATAATAATGATGATGCAGGCCACTGTGCTACTGTTATTACTTTGGTAGGGACAGTAGAGACTTAGACTTAGACAGTAGAGACGTAGACATAGATGAGACTTATAGATTAGATGTGGCGGCAGACTTGTAGGCTTTGGCCTAGCTGGACTAAACTTGTAAGGACTCGTGCTTTACTGTCCAGGAATCAAGAAAGAAGAGAAGAGACCTAGTGTGGAGACTACAGCCCTTTATATATCAGGGGCTGGACTAAAGCCCATTGGTAGCTGGTTGCCTGTGGTTACCTGTGCCTCTGGAACTCTGGGTACTCTGGGAACTCTGGGTATCAGGTGATGTGACATATCACATGACCATATCACATGACCTTAGGAAGGTCCTGTACAGTTTAAACATCCTAATAACCTTTATACATAGTTTATATTCACTGTACAATACCGATAATAAACATACAGAATTAATGTACAAATCATAACAATGACCTAGGGGGATCCTGCAGGAGAGCCCTGTAGACTTGAGGGACTCTACGACTGTACAGAACCATGTTCTGTACCGGGACACGACAATAACAAAATAGAAGAGAGGGTTTATTGATCAGAGCAGATACCAGAAGATATCCTAGCAGCCCCAGGCTCTAATACAGTAATGGGCCCAAATGTCCAGAAGAAGAAAACATCAGTCACTTGACACTACTGTATATTTCGTATGTATTTACACCTCATTCATGTCATCTATAAGAAATGAGAACTACTTTTACCATGAATAGAACAAGTACATAGTCTGTATAGATGATCCTCAATTAATTTAATTCAGTGGGCCACAGAAATCCCAATCAGTGTATGTAAAAAAAAAAACGTTTAACCCCTTCAAGCAGGATTACATTTATATAAAAGAGATTATCCTGCGAAAAACTAGGAAAGTAAGTACAGCTGTATAGAAACAGAAGTCGGCGCAATTTATGCTGATGTCCCAGCTACTAACAATAACCGCAATGGCCATGTACTATATAAGCAGGATAAAAAGGAAGCTTGCAGAGGTGCCCAATCTCTTGAAACTAACAGGTAAGTCCAATAAACTAGAAAAGAATTACGAGAGGCCACTCACCATGTCTTGTGCTTCAGAGAACTTATTCTCTTAGTGTTTAGAGATGCCAGCAGGACACAACATAACGCCGAACTGCAGTGCCATCCACAACGTTATGTCCTGACCTGCTTGCGTCTCTGCGCACTAAGAAAATAAATTCTCTGAAACACAAGATGCGGTGAGTGGCCTCTTGTTATTCTTTTTAAGTTTAGGGGAAAGTAAGTATAGCATGTGAGTTAAAAAAAAACTATGTATAACCCCCTTTAACTGTGATCCTGGGTAAAAGTAAAATAGACATATTACACCATATATATATATATATATATATATATATATATATATATATACTGATGATGTGGGAGAAGCAGCACAACTAAAAGTTGCTCAGGTGCTGGGTGCCAGCTGGTATAGGCTCTGGTCCGGAGACTTAAAGTAGATATCCAAAATAAAGAAACTCCAGCAGCACACCGTTGTAGTGAAAAACAAATGTGAAGTTTATTCACCCAAAGTCTTGCGATGTTTCGGCCGTCCAATTACAGCCTTTCTCAAGGCTTTTGAGAAAGGCTGTAATTGGACGGCCGAAACGTCGCAAGACTTTGGGTGAATAAACTTCACATTTGTTTTTCACTACAACGGTGTGCTGCTGGAGTTTCTTTATTTTGGATATATATATATAAAAGAAGGTTGCAGCAGCACTCATGGTCAAAAAATGGAGGCTCTTAGTGCATTTTTTGATCAAAATGTGTCCCCCATCCACAACGCGGAGGTAGCCGTTAGGGATGGGACCCTAACATGCTTAATCCACTGCCCTCTGCTGGGCATATGGCGTCTTACTGGGTGACATGCAGGATCCACTATCAGTTTAAAAACCTCCTGTGAACGAGAGGCGAGAACAGAAAATTGCAAAAAAAAAACATTAGCGGGACACCCTTACTGAATAATCAGTCACTCTCTTTATTTTCTTCCCCATCTGGCCCAGGACATCACTGCACTACCTGAAGCTGAGTAGGCCTCTGTCAGTGCTGCCCATGCTCCTTCCCTCCATTCCCATAATTCTGCTGAGGGACCAGTACTGTACAAAGCATTCTATGTGTGCTCTGACTAGCGATTTGTACAGTCATAGAATTATTTTCTTGCATATAAAAATCCAAAATAAAAAAAACCTGTTTTCCCTAGAACAGCTGTCAGGTTTAGTAACTTAGCCACGCACTATTATGGACATTTATCAACGGGTTTAGTCAGGTTTTCTTTACTATAATTGTCGCAACTGCGACTGCGCGATTTTTCGTGCAACATTTTGACTGGAAAGTGAGAAAAGCAGGTTTTCCAAAAATTAACTACGTAGTAATTATTTTAAAATGGACTACGGGTAGTCAGGTATTTATTAACTGCGACAGTCGCAACTGCGCAAAAAAAAGTCCCAACAGGGTTAAAAATTGACTAAATTTACTCCAGCTCAAACATGGAGCAGAAAAAGCTACTACCAAAGTAAAAAAGGAAAAATTGCTTACGTGAAAGAAAATTATCAATAGGCTGAAACCAGTTGATAAATAAGTCGCACATA
Source organism: Hyla sarda (assembly GCF_029499605.1). Lineage (NCBI taxonomy): Eukaryota > Metazoa > Chordata > Amphibia > Anura > Hylidae > Hyla > Hyla sarda. The sequence continues at coordinate 64,590,284 of NC_079194.1, read as the reverse complement.
AGCAAAAAAAAAGTAAGGAAAAAATTACTAAAAAAAAAGAATACATAAGCAAACATTGATAAATGTCCCTCTATGTGACACGTATAATGGAAAAGTTTTCCGGTCTGATCGATTCTACATTTGCGTCATTGTTATAAATGAGTCATTACTTTCATGACAGCTTGTAAACATGTTTTTAGTACATTTAAATTACCAAGTGGTGAATATTCTTATTTAACATAGCAAAAAAAACAATTATTCTATTGACAGTTTTGTAACCCCATATTCCCTCTGCTGGAATGCAGCAAGTGATTATCAGCATGGCCCCTCTAAGACTTCATAGACGAACCTCCTCTGCCATTGGTGGTCATGAGGCAGAAACATAGCTAAGCCCTGAAATTTGGCATGTCTACAAATGCTCCTTAAGGGGGGGGGGGGGGGGTTAGGCATATTTTGTAGTTTTACAGAATGGATTAGAACCACTAGGACTGGATGCCTCAGGAGATTGGAAGTTCAGTACATCCAGATCCCTCTGACGGCTGGGATTGGGGACACAGAAGTGCTAACAATGAATAGTTTAAGGGATTGTCGGAGACTGCGGGCAGCTGCTTTGTGCTTAGAAGTCATGGTTCTGATATTATATTCCTCATGAGGCATATTAGAATATAACATAGAATTACAGATTTTGCTCTGTGTGTACTGGCTCCCAATACAATGTGGACAAGTACAGAGTAGAACAAATATTAATTATAAATGTGGCTCAACAATAACCTCCAATTACACAAGACAAACAAAGGATAGAGATGAGACGGTATTTTCTGTAATGGAGTTGCAAATTCTCAAAAGAAGCTACCTAAGAAGCTACCTAAGAAGCTTGTTTTTACCAACTAGGGTGCCTCCAACTATTGCAAAACTTCAACTCCCAGCATGCCCGGACAGCCGTTTGCTGGGAGTTGTAGTTTTGCAACAGCTGGAAACACACGGTTTGGAAAGCACTGTCCTAAATAGAGCAATGGGGATAGGTGTCTGCTGCAGCAGCATCCCCCCCCTACCCCCACAAAAGACAAAGCAGAACTGGCATTGAAGAAGGACGAATATTGAAACATGTTTTTATAATAAACAATGTTAGTGCAAGATGGGAAACATACACCTAGATAGGCAAAACATATCTGACTAGCTCTCCTCCACATTTTCCAGGTGGTCAGGAAATGGGGACTCTACATCCTATTTGGTGGTTCTTTCCGAAAATTATAAGTATGGAAACAGATATCTACTTTTAACCCCATAAGGACACATGACGTACTGGAACGTCATGTGTCCACTCCCGATCTATAACGCGGGGCCACGGCGCCGGGACCCGTGGCTAATAGCGCGCGGCATTGATTGCTGTGCCGCGCGCTATTAACCCTTTAGATGCATCTAAAGTGAAACTGAAAGCATGCCGGTTAGCTCAGTGGGCTGTTCGGGATAGCCGCAGCAAAATCGCGGCATCCCGAACAGCTTACAGGACAGCGGGAGGGCTACCTGCCTCCTCGCTGTCCGATCGCCGAATGACTGCTCAGTGCCTGAGATCCAGGCATAAGCAGTCAAGCGGCAGAATCATCGATCACTGGTTTCTTATGAGAAACCAGTGATCAATGATAAAGATCAGTGTGTGCAGTGTTATAGGTCCCTATGGGAGCTATAACACTGCAAAAAAAAAGTGAAAAAAAAATTGAATAAATATCATTTAACCCCTTCCCTATTAAAAGTTTGAATCACCCCCCTTTTCCCATAAAAAAAACACAGTGTAAATAAAAATAAAAATAAACATATATGGTATCGCCGCGTGTGGAAATGTCCGAATTATAAAAAATATATAATTAATTAAACCGCACGGTCAATGGCGTGTGCGCAAAAAAATTCCAAAGTCCAAAATAGTGCATTTTTGGTAACTTTTTAGATCAATAAGTCCTATCAATGCAAAAATGGTACCGTTAAAAACTTCAGATCGCGGCACAAAAAATTAGCTCTCATACCGCCCCATACACAGAAAAATTAAAAAGTTATAGAGGTCAGAAATGACAATTTTAAACATATTAATTTTCCTGCATGAAGTTATGATTTTTTTCCAGAAGTACGACAAAATCAAACCTATATAAGTAGGGTATCATTTTAACTGTATGGACCTACAGAATACATATCAGGTGTCATTTTTACCGAAAAATGTACTACGTAGAAACGGAAGCCCCCAAAAGTTACAAAACTGCGTTTTTTTTTAAATTTTGTCTCACAATGATTTTTTTTTCCGTTTCACCGTAGATTTTTGGGCACAATGACTGATATCATTACAAAGTACAATTAGTGGGGCAAAGAATAAGCCATAATATGGATTTTTAGGTGCAAAATTGAAAGAGTTATGATTTTTTAAAGGCAAGGAGCAAAAAATGAAAATGCAAAAACGGAAAAACCCCCGGTCCTTAAGGGGTTAAGGCAGATGTCCTATAATCATTTTTTTTTCCGTTGCATCTTTTAATTTTTCAGTAAGGGCAGGGGCACACGTTGCGCATCGGCAGCTTATTTGATGCTGCGGATGCGCAGCTAGAAGGCACAGAGTAGTAATGAGCGGCATTGACCATATTCGAATTCGCGAAATTTGGTGAATATATAAACGAATATTCATCCCATATTCGCAAATTTCGTTATATTCGCATATGTGAATATTCGCATATTTGCGTATTCGAGGAAGAAAACAGTGAGGGGGTGGGCAACTTTACTATTGGTTGCTATGGATGCTGTTGATAACCTCTGACAAGTGTATTTGCATCATTCTAATTGGCCCAAAAGTGAAAAGAAGGAATATGCGAATATTCACATATGCGAATATGCGGAAAAAAGTGAATATTCGTAATTTCAAATATATAGCGAATATATCCGCAATATTCACGAATTTGCGATATTCACATCCAACACTGACTGCAGACCGAGGGACTGCAGACCGAGTTCCCGGGTAGCTCTATGAGTTTGCTCATAGTGGCAGATATCCCGCTGTAGAAATCTGTGGTTTCCCAGCACCAAAGGCTGTCCTTTGGCTTCGGACTGCTTCAGGCAGACCTGCAGCACAGTTGCTGGGCCCATTGAGGGACTTATTGCTATATTAGCTATGTTTCAGCACTTTGCCAAGAATTAATATATTATTATAATTATTTTATTGTTATTCTTATGTATGTTATTTATGGGTTATTATGCCTTTATGTAGAGGAGAAGTGTACCTCCATGTGACCCTTGCCTTCCAGTGGGAATCCCTAAATTCTAGTCCATGTAGTGTAGTGGGGAAAGGAGTTGCCCCAGTAGTTCCTGAGCATCAGTGTGGTAAAGGAGTAAGGCGTGTTCTGTGCTCTAAGGGAAGGCCCAGATCAAATCGACTTTACCCGGTCATTCTGCAAGGATTGCCTGCACGGTGGAAGTTCATATCCTGGCGGAGAAAGCTACAGGACATTGACAGAACCCCAGGGGTGCTATCAGAAATTTCAGAGGCCCCTTACACAGCTCAAGGCCAGGGCCCTTTTAAAGTGGCAGCGGCCATCGGGCTCAGAGGTAGGTGTAGCCGGGACTGTGTGACTAGCTGGCTGTCAGTCAGTGTAAAATGAGGCTTCCCAGAGGCACAGCCAGGGGAGGGGCACCCCTGAGGGAAATCTATGGGATCCCGAAGAGGCATGCATTTTGAAAGAAGGAAGGGAAGGCCAAAAGCCTTCTGTACCTCCTTCCAAGATATAATTGTGTCCCTAAGTAAAACCGACCCCTTCACGTCATGCGGCAACTTAGCAAAGGACGTGTGTAGCAGTGCTGGAAGAGACCATGGCGCAGCCAGTGCCCTTTCAATCCGTATATTATAAAAATAGTTGGACCCATGGATCCAGTCTATCACGCAGCGGCCCAGGAAGGAGAGTGGCAGGTTCTCCCATCTCTTCAATTCCGCAACTATACGGCAGAAGAGGGGGGCATAATTGAGTGAGTAAAACATGTCAGGCATACGGCCAATATGAATACCCAGGTAAGTTAAAGCATCCGCTATCCAATGAGGTGGAGCTGAGCCAAAGGGCAGTAATATGCTTTTCGAGGCATTAATCCGATATCCCGTGAATTGCCCCACTGAGGAGAAAAACTCGAAGAGTTGAGGGACATCAGTACTCGGGTCACTAACATAAAGAAGGATGTCAACCGCAAACATGGACAATTTAAGTTCCTGCGAACCCAAGCAGCGCGCCAACTGTTCAATCGCCGGGTCAAATAGCAATGGCGACGAGGGGCAACCTTGGCGTGTGCCTTACAACAAAGTGAGGGGAGGGGACAGGATGCCCGGAGTGTAAACTCTAGCTGTAAGACCATCATAGAGACCTGAGATGAAAGAGCTAAAACAACCTGTGACTCTGAAATTTGTTCAGCACCAGTCTCAGCCAGTCCCACCGATCATTATGAAATGCCTTTTCGGCATCAAGCGTGAGTAAGGCAGGGTGGAACGTCAGCTGAGACTGGCACCGGACACTATCCATGGCCGCCAGAACCTTATGGATGTTGGTAGCCGCCAAGCGTGTTTTAACAAAGCCCACCTGGTGCTCCAGAAAAAGTGAGGGCAAAAACTTGGCCAACCTGTCAGCCAGGATTTTGGACAGTAGTTTCACATCCTGGTTGATCAGCGAGATAGGTCTGTAGGAGCCAGGATCTTTACCTGGTTTGGGGATAACTTTGATGTATGCCAATTTAGCCAGAGAGGACAGCTGACCCGTCTGGAGGATGTCATTAAAGTAGGCGGTTAAGGTGGAAGAAACCTTGTCAACTAGAGGTTTATAGAACTCACCCAGGAAGCCATCAGGCCCCAGCGCTTTGCCATTTGCAAGGAATTTAATTGCTGATCCCACCTCCCCCTCCCTCCCTCACTGCTGCATTTAACTCCTGGCATTGCTCTTCCATAAGAGATGAAAGAAAGAGGTTATCCAGAAACTTTGCCCCTGCTGTTGAGGGAGTATGGGACTTGGAATACAGTTCTATGTAGTAAGAGCGAAATACAGCATTGACCGAGGGAGGATCAATTCTGACTTGCCCCTGGGAGTCCCACAATGCTAATACATGCACCGGGGCAAATGTTCCTAGCCAGTCTAGCCAAAAGACAACCAGCCTTATTACTGTGTTTGAACAAATCTGCCTTAGAGTGAGACCTATATCTAGCCAAAACTCATAGGACGCCCTCGCTTCCTGCCATTTGAGTTTATGGGCCTGGGTGGGGGAGTCAATAAAGCGGGAATAGGCCTCTGAGAGAGCCGCACTAGACGCGGCGTGCCCCTCCTGAGTTTTTCGTTTAAGGGAACTTCTATACACCATGGGGGGGATTTATCAAAACATGTCCATAGGAAAGTTGCCCAGTTGCCAATAGCAACCAATCAGATCGCTTTTTTCATTTTGCATAGGCCATGTTACAAATGAAAGCAGCCAGCTGATTGGTTGCTATGGGCAACTGGGCAACTTTTCCTCTGGACAAGTTTTGATAAATCTCCCTCCATGATCTTACCTCTAAGCACTGTTTTTGCCATTTCCCAGTAAAGAGGGGGGTTATCTACAAGTTCTGCATTGTCAGTCTTGAAGTCCAACTATCAACCCAGCAGAAGGTCTAAAAAATACGTCCTTAGTCAAGTAAGACGGAAATCTCTAAAAATAGTCAGAACCTCTGGGGCACGATGGTAGGAGCTCTAAGACAACTGGGGAATGATCTGAAATGACCATGTCCTGGACTTCCACCTCAATCAAACGAGTACACAACAAAGAGCTGACCAGGAAATAGTCAATACGAGACCATGAACCATGTGTGTGTGAAAAATGTGTGTACTCACGACCTTCGGGGGGAAGATGACACCATGCGTCCTGCAAACCAGTCTGAGACAGAAAAGGGGGAGAACTTTGTGACTCTGACAGATGACCACTGGCGGTGTAGTGGAGCTCCTCCTGTCAACAAGTGGGTCCACTACCAAGTTCATGTCGCCACCCAGTACAATGAGCGGGCCTGACACTCGCGCCATCGCGTTTGGAGCTAAAGAAAAACATGGATATTTTTACGGAGAGTAACCACAATGGTTGCAAGAGGCATTTTAGATAAATTCACTCATCCTCTGTTTGGAAAGTGAAAACAAAAACTGTCTTCTACAAGATCAAAAATCTACTGTGTGCAATTTTGTTTTTGTTTTTTTAAATTCCATGGTTTAGACACTAAAAGCTTTCACAAAAATGACACATCATTTTGAAAATAGGTAGGTTGCACCAATTCCATGTCTGGAAAGTTTTAAGCTTTTGAATGCAAAATACATTGGGCCGATAACAAGTATTTTGGAACCATTCTATCTCCCAGTGAACAGAGCTATAACCTGATATATATTTATATATATATATATATATATATATATATATATATATATATGTCTAATGGGCTCTACTATACCTTTAAGGAGAATCTCCCTGTCAATGCGATGTTGATTTATCGGGACTTAAAGGGGTTCTCCACCCCTAGACATCTTATCCCCTATCTGCCATTCCAATATTTAGGCAGTGAAATGAGAGTACACAACCAGGTTATGGTTTAACGGAGGCTTTACTGAGATCAGATAGGTGTTATTATCTTCACAGCTAGGCCAGAATCCCAGTGAGGTGGCCAGGAACACAGAAGGACCTTGCAGCTTGCTGGGACAAATTAGACTTGAAATAGACTTTAGAATCTGGACTTTAGGCTGGACTTGACTATAGGTAGTAGTGACAGCAGATATAGACTTGACTTACTGGAATGACTGTAGATTTGAGGCCTTCCAGGTACTGGACACTAGCACTGAGACATCTGGTCTTGACTGTTCCTCAGCAGGGAGCATAAGTGTGAGAATTGTAATGGCCGCCCCCTTATAAAGAGGGGGGCTGAGCCAAAGCCCATTGGTCAAGCTGCGGGTCATGTGTTAAGCTGGTGCCCTCTGGGTAACATGTGATAACATAAACATAACATGTAACATCTCAAAGGTCCTTTATACTAACTATACATTAATACACTGACTACAATTCTATGACAATAAATGACATTATAGTAACAGCAGGGGAGACACTGCATGAGAGCCCCAGGTCACTGAGGGACTCAACCTGACAGGGCCTAAGTGTAGTGCAGGACCATGTCCTTTACTGGGACGTCACAAGAGTATCTCGCTTCCCTGTATTTTTATGGCTGCCTGCAGCTTCTGAGGTGCAGGCTGAAGTGTCTGAGCCGGTGCAGGTGTGGAGGGCAAGGCGGCACCTGAAGTGCCCTGGTGTGGTGTCCCTTTTGTAAGGAAATGGTCTATACATATATATATATATATATATATATATATATATATATATATGTGCATAGAAGATAGATTCAAAGTTTAAATATCCGCACTCACCATTAGGTTAGCGACAGCCAGCTCCTAGGAATCAATGATGGTTAGACCAACGGAACGGGGACCATGCCGTTATGGGCGCTAAGGTGTGAGGCGATAACCGGTTATTTCGCGCTATGTGCGCTTCGTCCGGCATCTGAGGCCGGATGAAGCGCACATAGCGTGAAATAACCGGTTATCGCCTCACACCTGAGCGCCCGTTACAGCATGGTCCCCGTTCCGTTGGTCTAACCATCATTGATTCCTAGGAGCTGGCTGTCGCTAACCTAATGGTGAGTGCGGATATTTCATCTTTGAATCTATCTTCTATGCACATTGATTTTTCCTATGTTCGGATCTTCCCAGCACCACCATAGCTGATGGCCTTTACAGACCTGCCTCCGTGTGAGCTGTTCAGTTTGAAGTTTAACCCTATCAGCTCTATAGTAACCGCAAGTAGTGCTATTCCTTTCTTTCTTACTCCATATATATATATATATATATATATATATATATATATATGGTCTCCAAGGGCTGATAAAGGAGACAGTGAGCGGGTGAGCAGCGTGAGCAGATAAATACAGGCTGCCTGCTGTGCAGTCAGGGTCCCTCACACTGGGCTGCAGGGCTGTGATGGCGGCAAAGTAATGTGCGCTCCCGCTGTCAGTTGCTGATGGTGTTGGCTCCTTATGGTGTGGGGTGACCAGCTACTGTTCCCCTCCATGTGTGCAGATGATTGTGAAGGGGGAGAAGTCCGGCAATAGAGGAGGCCAGGTGGTATAAGTCCCTTCTGTGCTTCTTTAATTTTGCTGAGGCCTTGTTATAAATGAAAGAAGCGAGCTGATTGGTTGCTATAGGCAACTGGGCAACTTTTCCTCGACAGCAGACAAGGTAAGGAAACCTCTGGCTGCCATCTTAGCTGACCTGATCCCTGCGGTCGTGCCATGATCAGATCAGCCACCAGAACTGCCACATAGCCCCAGATGCGGTGATCAATATTGACCGTGGCATCTGAGCAGTTAATGACGGACATTAGTGTGATCGCTGATGTCCACCATTACCGGCGGGTCCCTGGCTGCTGATAGCTGCACATCCCCTGTTTACACAGGAGGACTAAATCACTTCTATACATTTACTGTATGTGGATTAGACAGCCGTAGCATGTTAATTCTTTCTATGGCCTTCTATCACAGATTCACCTTTTGCAATGCAGAAAGAGAAATGCGCAACAAATCTGTGACACAATCTTAAAAAAAAGTTCTGATCTGTGCACTTTTGTGTCTTTTAGACTATGTTTACACTTTGTAAAACTGGACGATATATTTTATTTTCCTGATTCCTCACTTGTGGTTGGTTCATGGACATTAAAGTTTAATTAAAGGGATACTCCACCCTAGACATCTTATCCCCTATTCAAAGGATAGTGGATACGATGTCTGATCACACTGGTCCCGCAGCTGGGCAGCACGAAGACATGTGGCCATGACGTCACGACCCCCACTGCCAGCACGAAATGCTGGGTGCTGGCAGTGGGGGGCGTGACGTCATGGCCACATGACTTCGTGATATCATGCCACGCCCAATCAATGCAAATCTATGGTAGGGGGTGTGGCGGCTCCCATAGACTTGCATTGAGGGGGCGTGGCGTGACTTCACGAGGGAGTGTGGCCGTTTTCCAAACACTGGGGAAGCGGAGTACCCCTTTAAGTTAAAACAGATGCCAAACAGAAAGGTTCAAAAAGGCAAAGGAACCCATCCTGTTGCCATAGACTTGCATTGTACAAAAAATTGATCTGTTAGGATCGTGTTTTTTGACAAGATAAAAATATGGATATAGATCAGACAATAGAGCAGTTAACTGATCCTATTCAAAATAAATACATAAATAAATCAAATGTGATATAAACCATAGTGTCCCTTTAAATTCTGTAACAGATTTGTGTCAGTTGTGTGATCTATGAACGAAAATGTCTTACTAAGAGTGTAGGTCTCACATCAGGCCATTCATAATAGGGATTTACTGCAGGACATTTCATGTTAACATGTCAGAAATGCTTTGTAAATGTGCTGCAATATATACAACAAACATTAAGAAAATGTCACTCCTTTCAGAACTCCTCTTAAACTGATTGTTGGCATTTAGTTTATGTAGATGGTGTTTAGAACATTCTCTCATGACATTTTTTATATATAACCCCAAACTTTTTTCACTAGAAAATAATGCTGCCTGCAGCCTACACTTTCTAACAACTACCTTGTCTGTCAGCATGTAATGCTGAAATGTTTTCAGAGAATAAAGAAGTGGCTTAAAACATCTTTGTAGTTGTAAGTGAGGTAGCCTGGGGATGTAGGGTATATGGGGTGTAGCTGTGGGGTAACTAAAGGGTGCTTGTTTAACCCTTATCACTCATGACGCCAGGGTGAGGGCTCCTCTGTATATGCTTGTCCTATTGCCACCCGTCCCAATAACGATAGGGAGGTATTATAAATGATTGTCCACAACCGGAGATTTTCAGAAAACTGTCGGAACTTTTACTGCAGCTTTTGTGCAACATTAAACAGGAAACAGTCCATGTAACAAAGTCTATTTGGAGTTTGACAGTTGGTTGGGACCTCGAGAGTTTCTAGAGCTTAGAAAAGGAATAAGTGCTGTTCCAGTGGATTTAGGGGATTGAGTTTAGGTCCAGCAGTCACACTAGCTTTAGCGGGGATTGATATCGTAACTCACGATTAGATTCAGGCTGAGGCTGGCAGGCTTCAGGCCTAAGCTTGTCTTGAAGGATGTAACAGGTCTGCTCAGTGTGGTAATCCGTAAACAAGAGAGCGAGGATTGGCTGGCAGCTCCCTTATATGGGTAGGGGCTGGCCTTAAGCTCACTGGTCCATACCATCTGTCATTCACTTTACAAGGAATTATGGTCCAACCATGTGACCACACATGAGACCTCCAAAGGTCCTTCAACACACCTTATTAGAATTAACATGAGTCATGTGACCTAAGATCCTGCGACACTATATAACTAATTAAATATACAATTATTTATACATGCAAATATCGCAGAATTGCATAAGAAAGAGGCGACTAGGGGCTATCCCACCAGGATGATGCTACTGGAACGAAGTAACTCTGACTTTGGAGACCACCACACAAGGTACAGTATACAATACGTTACCGGGACACCACATAAGCCTCTATTCACACTGTGCTTGTAGTGTGTGCCAGATGCATAAGTTCACAAAATCTCATTATGTATACCTCTGATGAACAGTACAGTTCCATTTGTTCCTCTAAGCTCCGTATTCTTTTTTTTTTTTGTACCAGGATATCTCTGTATTAAATAGCATATGCGACTATTCATAACAGGTGTGCAAACAAATACACAGTACATGGTTGGTTTAAAATGAGCTAAAGATCATTAAATGGGCACTGTCAGATACAATAACTTTTGATATGTTATAAAGCATGCAAAAACAAAATGTTCTTCAATTGCTTTCATAAGAAATTTTTCAGTATTTCATACTGAAAAAGCCAGTCAAAAAACAGGCCACTAGGGGTCCCCCTGCTTCCTGGGACACATACCAGCCCTGCAGTGTCCAGTGGTCATTGACATGTCATGGAGACCATTATTGATTGACGGGGCTGCAGGCAGGTCCAGGGCCCTCTGTGAGTCAGAGCAGAGTGAGGGAGGGGGAGGAGTCATCACAGTGAGGAGAAGCGAGGGACACGCCCCATGCCACTGCATGGACAGAAACCTCACTGAGCAATGATGACAAGTAAATAAAGGTAATTCTTAGAGAAATATAGGTTTTAGACATAAATATGTATGTACATGATCAGGATGAGGTACTGAGTAACATTTAACAGTTTTTTTTCTTTTTTTTTGGGGGGGGGGATCTGACAGGTACGCTTTAAACAAAACATTGGCACATATTTAGTCATTTTAAATGATGTTTGTCTTTAGCGAATTTTGAGTCATCAAACATTACAAATGTTGTATTTACTATTGTGTTACATGGTCTATAGATTATTACTAGCAGAGTACCCAATGTTGCCCAGTCTTCATGCCTAAACCTTGCAAGAGAGGAAAAGCAACAATGATGCTCTTGTCCTCACATCCCATCTTCATATCCCAACCTCATATCACAACCTTGTATCCTGTCTTTATATCCAGACCTCAAATCATGACATCACATCCCAACTTCACATCCCAACCTCCCATCATAAGCTCCCATCCAGTCCTCATATCCCAACCTCATATCTGTCCTCATATCCTGATCTAATATCCCATCCTCATACCCTGACCTTGTATCCTGTCCCTTATATTACGTCCTCATAGTCATATCCTGTCCTCATATCCTCAGGTAAGGCTGAGCTGTGATGAAGAGATTGTAGGCTGACAATAGAAGGAGGCATGGCTTGCAGGAATTGGCGGGGCATGTAATATGTGGCTTGAAAGCCAGACGAAAACACTCACCCAGAGATGTGGAGCTAGTGAAGTAAGGTTGGGCTGAGCTATGATGAAAAGATTGTGGTTGAAAGACCTGTAATGTGGTTGTAACGGGTGAAAATGGGGATTTCAGCCTTGAGCCGAAACAAAAAAAAGGGCCAATGTAGAAGGGGTGTGTTTTGCAGGAAGAACGTGGCTTTAAAGCTGAACCGACACACTCACCAGGAGATGCGGAGCTTATGGAGTAAGGTACCGGAAGTCCCATAGACTTGCATGGTACTTTAGACAAAAAACCCAAACCCTCACAAATGGGGGTGGGTTAGGTTAGTTTAACTGTCCTGTATTTTTAGTTAACAGATAAGTAACATGTACCAAGTTTCATGGAAATATCTCCAGCTGTTTAAAAGTAAAGTTGGAACATACACAAATTGAGTTTTACAAAGATGGATGTGTTATTATGTATTTTTTTTAGAGGGGTACTCCACTCCCTAGACATCTTATCCCCTATCCAAAGCATAGGGGATAAGATGCCTGATCACGGAGGGTCCCACCACTGGGGATCCCTGCGATCTCGGCGGTGGCACCCCAGACATCCGATGCGGGGCGGAGGCTCGTGACATCAGGGCCACGCCCCCTCAATGCAAGTCTATGGGAGGGGGCGTGATGGCCATCATGCTCCCTCCCATAGACTTGCATTGAAGGGGCGTGGCTGTGATGTCATGAGTGGGGCGTGACTGTGACGTCACGAGCCTCTGGCGCTGCACTCGATGCTCTAAACGAATGCTGGTTGCAGCAGGGAAACCCTGGCGATCAGACATCTTATCCCCTATCCTTTGGATAGGGGATAAGATGTCTAGGGGTGGAGTACCCCTTTCAGCTTCATGTTTTTTTTCTTAGAAGTATATACAGTATGTGTCCACCACAAACACTCCTCCTCATTTAATTGAACTGAAACACCAAGAACGACAAGCTGTAAGGTTATGCAAATAAAGGAAAACTCAATGACGCTAGGATTAGTTAATAATCGCCTAACTACAGTCTGTGGCTTGTGGTTTCAATGGTAATTTTTGTGACACATTTTTGTCCACCACGTATGATGCAACTTCAGTACTTTACTGCTCAAATAATGCAACAATGCACAGTAGGGAAGTAACATTGCTGTAAGGTACTAAAATTACATTACCAATTAATGCATTTGGGAATGTGCCTTTTCATATATATAGGAACCAAGTGCGGGATTCAGGATGTAAGCTATGGGTGCCCAGGGCCAGTGACTCGTCAGTAGTGAATGTGATGCCTCCTTTGCATAGGTCACCTATGCAAATTAATACATTTTCAGTGTCTTCTATTCCTGCCATGATGATGCTTATAATTTTTTACATGTTATATATCATGACATATTCAGTGGTATGTAACATTCTGGTACACTAATGTAGGCAACAGTGGTACTGGCGTAGGGGGCCCCATGTTCATTACAGAGAGAGTAGACAAGTTGAGAATAAACTCTTGGCACTATCTACAGGCTGCACAAAATGAATGTATAATATTTTGGCAATACTATTATGTAAATAAACAGTTTGAAATGATAATGTACAAATGTTTGGAATGTCTATTAAATGATGGATAGTGGAGGCAAAGTCTTTACTTTAGAAATATGGTGAAGTTTCCATTTTATAGCTATAGCTAGCTACTTCATGTTGGCCAAAAATCTTATTTCACCATCTGTAACAACAGGCATGTAGCCATATAAATATACTCAAAAAGAATTGGGCATATTGATACCTTCTTTCCTCTGATATCTGCTACTAGTTAGTCAAGGGTGCAACATCATTTACTGGGTTGATCCCATAGTAATCTACTTGACAAGCAAGAACCTGCTATGGTTTCACATAGCGTAAGTCGTCACAGAACCAGATATGGGTAAAAAGCTGCTTTACAGACATAGTTTTAGTGTTGAAATCATCTGCTTTTGAGCTGAGCAATTTGCATTTGTGTTGCATATGCAAATAAGTAGCAAGTCCCCACAGATTGGATCCAATCACCTCAAGTGCCCACAGGGATGGGGCCCGAGGTTCCCAGAAGTTCCCAGGGGATGGAAATACCGGGCACTAGAGACAATCGGCCATGACCTGTGGGCTCTTGATGCTCATTTGCATACAGAAAAAAATGCAAATGCTCATAACCAGAAGTTCTCAAATCTAAAGCTATTCCTGTAAAGGGGATATAATCCATGGGCTACTTTCACACTATGGTTCATAAATCCGTTATAAAACATCCGTTATATTCAATTCTATACTGATTTAACGGACGTTATATAATGGATGAATAAAATGATTATAACGGATGAATAGATTTCTAACGTCCGTTAAACGGAAAAATGTTTATCCGTTATTATCCGTTAATACCTTATTATTAACGTCCGTTACATTCACCTTTGTTTGACCTCTCCCTACCTGCACACATTGCAACAGCTGAAGCTCCTCCTCTTACCTGAAGGGGAGGGTATAAAAGGATGCCACAATGATCCTGCCGCAGTCTGCATTTCAGCATTGAGATGGAGAGTACTATCGGTTGCTTTGCTTGCCATCAGACTATTTGCGGGGGGGGGGGGGGGGGGTGCAGGAGGGTGCACTACTCTGCCTCCTGGAAGGGGGGGGTGCAGGAGGGTGCACTACTCTGCCTCCTGGAGGGGGGGGGGGTGCAGGAGGGTGCACTACTCTGCCTCCTGGAGGGGGGGTGCAGGAGGGTGCACTACTCCGACTCCTGGAGGGGGGGGTGCAGGAGGGTGCACTGCTCTGGTTCTTGGGCTGTTAATAGAGTGCTGTTGAAGTGCTATTAGTGGTGCTATCAGGCGGATGGCAGCGGATGAATACGGATACCCAGAACAGACTCCTACTGCTGCCTCCTGCTGTCTGACCAGGAAGTAGAGGGGGTGTGACAGGGGGTGTGAGCACTACTCAACTTTCCCATGTGACTTCAGGAGTGTGAAGTCTCTACTGAGCATGCTCAGTAGCACTAACGGACATTAAATTAACGGACAAAAACGGGTGTATTTTGTAACGTCCGCTTCAATGTTAATAATTAACGGACGTTCAATGATCCGTTAATTATAAACAGGAAAAAAAACTGTATGTCCGTTCTATTTTTCCGTTATAACTAAAAAAGGTATAAACGGAAGATTAAAAAATCCCATAGACTTTAATGGGATTTATTAACGGAAGTTTAAGGATCCGTTATGAAAGACTTTATAACAGAATTTCATAACGGATCTTACCTGGCATTGTAATTAGTTACAAAAACAAGAAAAATGAAGAATCCAGGTGATGCGGTCATAAAAACTTCAAGTTCTTATTCAAGCCTTTAAAATTGACAAATAGCATAGCAGCCAGTGCAAACACATGTTTACAGCCCCTATGTAAGTAGATGTAGCAGTGGGGAGCCCTTAGCGGAATAGCGCCTTGACAAGGGGTTTAGTGGTTCCGGTGGGAAGCAGGTATGTTTAACCCCTTCCCGTTTATAAACGTCCTAAGTGCGGCCCCTGTCTATAACGTCATGGGATGGTTCCGGCGCCTCGATCGTTCGGCCACGCGCTATTAACCCTTCCGATGCGGCGCTCAAAGCTGAGCGCCGCATCGAAAGTGAAACTAAATGCTTCCCGGCTGCTCAGTTGGGCTGATCGGGGGTCATCGCGATAAAATTGCGAGGCCCCGATCAGCTACCCGGAGTGAAGAAGGTCTCTTACCTTCTCTGGCGGTGTCCGGGCTCCGATTGATTACTCCCAGCCTGAGTTACAGGCTGGAGCAATCAATCACCGATTTCACTGATTGTTGCCATGCAACGGCAAGGCAGCAGTCTGTGAATGAAATCAGCCATTGCAAGCTGATAGGTCTCTATAGCACCTATCAGCTTGCAAAAAAAAAAGTGTAAAAAAAAAAGTTAACCCTTTCAGGTATTCTCTTCTGAATTAACAGTTTAAATCACCAGGCATTTCCTAGTAACAAAATTAAACAGTGTAAATAAAAATACAAATACGTGGTATCACCGCGTGCGGAAATGTCAGAATTATAAAAATATACTGCTTTTTAAACCGCACATTCAATGGCGTACACGCAACAAAATTCCAAAGTCCAAAATAGCGCATTTTTGATCACTTTTATACCACAAAAAAGTGAATAAAAAGTGATCAAAAAGTCTGATCAGAACAAAAATGGTATCGCTAAAAACTTCAGATCACGGCGCAAAAATGAGCCCTCATAGCCCCCTGAACGCAGAAAAATAAAAAAGTTATAGGGCTCAGAAAATGACTATTTTAAACGCATACATTTTCCTGCATGTATTTATGAATTTTTTCTGAAGTAATGCACAATCAAACCTATACAAGTAGGGTATCATTTTAACTGTATGGACCTACAGAATAACGATAAGGTGTCACTTTTATCGAAAAATGTACTGCATAGAAACGGAAGCCCCCAAAATTGCATTTTTTCTTCAAGTTTGTTGCACAATGAATTTTTTTTCCATTTTTCCGTGGTTTTTTCGGTAAAATGACTAATGTCACTGTAAAGTAGAATTGGTGGCGCAAAAAATAAGCCATAATACAGATTTTTAGGTGTAAAATTGAAAGGGTTATGATTTTTTAAAGGCAAGGAGGAAAAATGCATAAACGTGAAATCGCTCAGTCCTTAAGGGGTTAAGGGGTCTGTCGCTTTAAGAGAGCAGTGGTGAGACGGGGCTGGAGGTAATGGTAAAAGGTCAATAGTTCAAGGGGCGGAGTTAGGAGGTTATTTGAGAGCAGGGAGGGGGAGGAGTTTTCACTGTGGCGGGAAGATCTTACCTGGAAAGTTGGCCGGACATTGGTCTCTCCTTCCCTCATGAATTTGGAGGCCTTGGTCGGGCAGCTTCGGTAGGCAGCTGAACGCCGTGGTAGTGACTGGTTCCGGGAGCAGGTCCGGTCTGTGCTGGGCGGCGGTTCTGCGGACGGACAGGTGGGTGCTCCCTCTTCTGCGGGATGGGGTGGCATGGGACCCGACGATCCCATCCTCCTGAGTCTGGACATTTCCCCGCGGTCCCGGCAGCCCAGCTCCATTCCTCCTCCCCCACGTTGCAGCAGCAGGATAGGTGTGGCTGTCTCACCCGCCCGGGCTTCGGGAGGTCAGATGGAGCAGCAGCATCGGCTTTCTGGAGACAGAAGACATCATGGCGGCCGGGCATCCAAGTCGTTTCTTCTGACCTAGAGGACGGCAGTCTTCCTCTGCAGCGTGATGGCAGCTGAACATCTTTCAGTGTCTGGTGGTGGTGTGAAGCGGGTTCTGTCTGGTCCTTCTGCTGCGACTACGAGGAGGAACTGTGAGCTTGGCGGCTGCTGGGACAGCGGTCTCGGTTCAGCCTGGTGAGTGCTCTATGTTTGGATGTGGGGGTTGAGGGGGGGTATGTCTCTGTGCGTGATTTGCTGTCTCAGTTCCTGGGGGTTTTGTTGCAGCATGCAGGGGATGGGGGTGCCGTAACTTCTCCATTTCCTGTGTGGGGGGCAGCAGGTCACGGGGTTGGGACAGCTGGGGAGTCGGCCTCAGTGTTAGTGTGTAGTGTGGGGGTTGGCGGTGGGATGGTCCCTGCTGCAGTTTCTGCAACTGCAGGTGTTGCTGCGGTTAAGGATGCTACGGCTGTGGCGCCCAAGGATGTGGGGGTGACAAGGTGCACTTGGCTGATGCGGCGAAAGGGGAGGTGTATGTTTGTTTTGAAGGGCCGCTCGGGCGCATTTGAAGGGCCGTCGAAATCTTTTCATTACTTCCTCTGGAGAAATTCAACCTGGACCGCAAGAAGCGGAGGAGAGTAAAAAGGAGGAGGTGGAAAAGCGTCAGTATGGCTTGATTCTGCGCACTTTTGCTAATTGGCTCCAGGCGTTTACAATTCTTAGTGTGATAGGGGGAAAGTCTCCAGTTAATTGTTCTGCTTTGTTTTGCTATTTGGACGTTATCGGGGAGGCCTATCAGACGTAAGGGAGGATTGCTTGGTTGAGGTATGACGAACAGTTTCGTCAAAGGAAGGCGGTGCGTCCATCCTTGAGGTGGGACCACAAGAACATTGGTTTATGGATGCGCCTTATGGTGGCTCCGAGGGGTAGGACTCAGCCCTTTCAGGGGGCAGCCGGTGGTTCTTCAGCAGCTGGGCAGTCGGCTGGAGCACGGTAAGGTTGCTGTTAGCAGTTCAACGAGGGGTCCTGCAGGTTCTCATCTGACTGTCGATTTAAACACGAGTGTTCCGGATGCGGTGGGGCACAGGAAGAGGAAAGGTTGCGGACGCTTCACAGTCCTGGAGTGACTCCAGGGAGGGTAGCAGAGATGCAGCTGTTTTTAAGCCGGTACCCAAATAGGGCAGAGGCAGCGTTGATGTTGGAGGGTTTTACTTTTGGTTTTGGGAACCCTAGTTTGGCGGTGGCTTCTGGTAGCAGGGGGGCATAATCTGGTGTCAGCATACGTGGCTCCGGAGGTGGTGTCGGCTTAGTGTGCAGCTGAGGTGGCGTTGGGAACAATGGCGGACCCCTTTGCTGAATCTCCATTGGAAGGGTTAGTTGTGTCGCCGTCTGGCTTGGTCCCTAAGAAGGAGCCGGGGAAGTTCCGGCTGATCCATCACTTATCGCATCCGGCTGGAGCGTCAGTGAATAATCGGCAGCGCCCTGTGTCTTTTGAGTTGTTGAGGTTTTTGGCTGCACAGGTAGTGGTGCACTGTTTTGATCCTTATGAAGTCCTGTTGTTTCATCTGAACTACAAAAACAACAAAAAGAAGGGCTCCATGGTGCAGATAAACGATGATAATGGAAGCACAGATGGTAAAGGTTGTGCTTACCAATATGAGTTGTGTAAAGGCTAGCACAACTTGGAGAAAGGCGTATATGTGGATCCCTCTGCTGTTACTCCACAATAAATGCAATGAAACCAACGACCTCCAAACCAATGGACAATAAGGCGCTGAGGGACCAGGCGATATGTAGAACAATCAGTTTATTCCCAACATGCAACGCGTTTCGCGCAACTGCGCTTCATCAGGCATCTGTGTTTTGTAGATGTTTGGTGGCGAGGGGACTGGTCCCTGGGGACTATAGTTCGCACTTGTTCCGCATTGGCGCCGCTACGGAGGTGGCTCGCTGGGGCATGGGGGAGGAGCGCATTATGAGGATTGGTCGCTGGTAGCCTAGTCGCTATCGTCTGTATGTTTGTCCCCATTTGTTGTGAGGCGTGGGGATGGCGTTTTGCAGTGGGGAGTTGGTGTAGTTTTGGACATAGTTTTTTGTTATTTTGTATACTCTTGTCTTTCAGGTCATGGCCTGGGATTGGTGTGGATCGTGGAACACTCCTACGGGAAGTAGTGTGCCATCCAGGCTGACGTGCGAAGGGATGGCAGGCAGTTGGGGTTTTCAAGCCGGTAGCTGTGCTCTGTTGGATATTTATCAGGGGCATGTTTTGGAGCCGTTTGTTGCCGGAGGTTCACTGGCACGCTTTCTTAAATCGTCCTTCGGATGTGCTGGTGGTTTACCTGGGGGGTAACGATTTGGGGTGGCGCCCTTCACGTGAGTTGATTCGTGACATCAAGCTAGATTTATTGCGCTTGCAGGCTACTTCCCCAGGGATAGTTTTTGTCTGGTTAGATATGGCGGCGCGGCCAGTTTGGCAGAATGCTAGGTCGGTGGCGAAATTGAATAAGGCTAGAATCAAGGCTAACAAGGAGGTGGGCCGTTTTGTGCAGCACAATGAGGGTATAGTGGTGAGGCATAGTCAGTTAGAGGGAAGCCTGAAGAGTTTCTGAGGAGGCATGGTATTCACTTGAATGCAGTGGGCATTGATTTGTGGGCCTTGGCCTTGCAGGAGGGGATAGAGATGGCTCTTCAGGTTTGGCGGGATGAAAGTGGGTCAGGTTTCACACACTTTTATCTATGGCAGGGAAAGGATCCTTGGAGGTGGTAATTCAGGATAATTTTGGTTATTTGCAGTTGGAATGGGCCTCCTGGTGGTGGTTCGGGGCCCCAGGAGTAATTGGGTATATGCACTATGTCATGTGGGTGCCTGTGGGTGAGGTGATTGCGGCCATGAGTAATGAGTTTGGTAGTGCATGTGGTGGTGAAATGTGGTGTGAGTTGCATAGGGGTTTTTAGTTGCCCTCCAGGGATCCTTCAAATTAGGTATACTGTTAATATTGGGAATATTGTTTAAATATTAAATATATAATATAGTTTATTAAATAAACGGGCATTGGGGCCGAATTTCCTCCAGGCATGTGTCAAGTGTCATTTATGGGTATGGGTTCGGGTAGTCAGGGAACAGGAACACAATCTAAAGTCCCTTCAGTCAAGCCCCGTAATCATAGTTTAAAAAAAAAGAAAGAAACATCAGAAGTTAAATACTCTCATGGGTAGTTCAATCATGTACATCATGTGTCATATATTTAACCCTCTTCTCTTGCATGGGAATATTCACCTTTAGACAGAGATTAAATTATAAATATACCACTACAATTGCCAAGAAAATACACATGTACGTTGCACAATTAACTTATATGCAGACATTATGTCATAAGCAGCATAGGCCATATTCGAATTCGCAATATTTCGTGAATATAAGGACGAATATTCATCCTATATTTGCGAAATTCGTATTTTCGCATGGACAAAAAAAGAGTTGTTCTCTTTTTTTGTCCATGCGAAAATACATAATGAAATTTGCATAGTGTGCTTGCGCAATTATATCTTTCATCTAAAAGGGAGGGATCAGTGTCCTCTGTGGGTCCCCAGTGGCGGGACCCCCGTGATCAGACATCTTATTGCCTATCCTTTGGATGGGGGATAAGATGTTTTACGGCAGAGTACCCCTTTAAACTTGCGGCATGTACTCCCTACAGATTTTCTTTGGTTAGATGTACATTCTATAACATAAATTACTACTATAGAATTTCAATGTGGGGGTGTATCCATAGGTGCTAAGCATTCCCACTCATTGAAGGAGGGATGTTGAAATTCTACCTGAATTTATACAGTATGAGAATGAGAAGCTATTGGATGCTAACTTAAATACTATAAATCCAAACTGAATACATTAAAAACGTGAATTTTTTCGACTTCAAATTTTTTATACATTTTTCCCTTACATTTTTTTTTAGTACTGATGTCATCCCATTTCTTGATTATGAAATAAAAAAAATAATATGAAGAGCTCTTTACATATAGTAACAAAAAATAGTCTACATATAAATTAATTGAGCAATGTATATGTGATATGTATTTTCTTCATAATGGTAGTGGCAATTTGTATTTTAATCTCTGTCTAAAGGTAGATACTACCATACAAGGAGAAAGGGTTAAGTATATGATAAGTGATGTACATGATTGGACAAACTGTAAGTATTTAACTTCAGATGTATCCTACTTTTGCTAAACCATGATGAAGGGTGCTTAGGCACCGGAAATATGTCGGTTTGTACAGACTACAATGCAATATGTCCATTTAAAAACATTGAAGTAAAACTTGGTTGCACCACCTGTATTCATCCTTTTCTTGTTTCTGTATGTGTGTCCGAATTCTGGGACACGGAATCTGTATACATTGGTGGTGCAGACCTCCTCTAGAGCTGGATGAACACTTGTTTGGATGACACTGTGTTTAGTTAAACTATGTAAAACCCTTACCCTTATAATTAATGTATGTGGTCACCTATATTCTAATGCATAATGGTACAATAGACTATAGTAAACACATATAGAAATCCTGTGCCCCAGTTTGTATAGAGCCTGCAACTATGACTTTTCTTTTATTGTAATGTTCTTCTTTAGAGATGAGCAAATTGAATCTGACGAACCTGAGTTTGTTACGAATTTCAGGAAATGTTCTATTGCGCGAATCGCTTCATTAAACTCCATGTACTCCAGGGCATCTAAAATGGCGGATCCACATATCAGTACATGGGGCAAGGAACGCTGGGAAGGAGGGAAGGCAAGGTGGGAAGGGAAGTAGTCGGGATGACCTTGAAGCACATGCAGGGCGCAGCCTATCAGCAGCCAGTCACCCCTGTGATGTCACAGCCCTATATACCGTAATTGGCAGCCATAATCCCGGCTCCTCACTTCATTACAATACACTGCAGAAGGATCATAGGACGCAGAGCCTGTGTGTGTGTGTGTGGCACAGCAAAGAAAAGCGCATTCCAGCAGCGTTTAACATCCTCCTAGTCACATCAGCGTTCTCGTGGACAGAGAGTATTTTTCTTTTCACTGAAAATGATTTTTACTGCAGCTGCAGGCAATAACCTCCCAGTCACTTTCTTCAGCATTGTATTACAGAGAGGGGCAGATAGCTGTGTGTTGCCTCATACATTTCAACTAGCTGCATCAACTTCATAAACCTTAGCAGAGGAGGCAGGAATAATTTTTCAGTGCAATTCAGTGTCTTTGTTCCTCAAAAAATCATTAGAGTGCAATTTTGTGTTTAGTACACAGCTTTTTTTGGCTGCAGCACTGTTGTGTACTGCTGGGGTTTTACAAAAATAAGTTTTTTTAAGGGTACTGTAGCAAATTTTTCTTCCCTCAAAAGTGCATACCACATTTGTACATCTAAGTAGGTAGTGTACTATTTTGTACCTCTTTATCTGTCAAGGGCCTACATACTGTGAAAAGACAGACAAAAGTAATCATCGGCTCGTGTTTTTAGGCATACTGTAGCGCATTTTTCTGCCCTCATAAGTGCATACCACATACGTACATCTACAGTCATGGCCGTAAATGTTGGCACCCATGACATTTTTCAAGAAAATTAAGTATTTCTCACAGAAAAGGATTGCAGTAACACATGTTTTGCTGTACACATGTTTATTACCTTTGTGTGTATTGGAACTAAACCATAAAAGGGAGGAAGAAAAGCAAATTGGGCATAATGTCACACCAAACTCCAAAAATGGTCTGGACAAAATTATTGGCACCCTTTCAAAATTGTGGAAAAATAAGATTGTTTCAAGCATGTGATGCTCATTTAAACTCACCTGCGGCAAGTAACAGGTGTGGGCAATATAAAAATCACACCTGAAAGCAGATAAAAAGTCTTTCCATTGTGTGTCTGTGTGTGCCACACTAAGCAAGGACATAAGAAAGAGGAGAAGAGAATTGTATGAGGACTTGAGAACCAAAATTGGGGGAAAATATCAACAATCTCAAGGTTACAAGTCCATCTCCAGAGATCTAGATTTGCCTTTGTCCACAGTGCGCAACATTATCAAGAAGTTTGCAACAAATGGCACTGTAGTTAATCTCCCTGGGTGTGGACGGAAGAGAAAAATTGATGAAAGGTATCAACGCAGGATAGTCCGGATGGTGGAGGGGCAGCCACAAACAAGTTTCAAACATATTCAAGATATTCATCAGTGTCAGCGTAAAACAATCCGTTGACATTTAAATGAAATGAGAGAACCAGGAGGACCCCACTCCTGACACAGAGACATAAAAAAGCAAAACTACATTTTGCCAAAATGAACTTGAGTAAGCCAAATCCTTCTGGGAAAATGTCTTGTGGACAGATGACACCAAGATAGAGCTTTTTGGTAAAGCACACCATTCTACTGTTTACCGAAAATGGAATGAGGCCTACAAAGAAAAGAACACAGTACTTACAAGTGAAATATGGTGGAGGTTCAATGATGTTTTGGTGCCTCTGGCACTGGGTGCCTTGAATGTGTACAAGGCATCATGAAACCTGAGGACTACCAAAGCATTTTGGGTCGCACTGCACAGCCCAGTGTCAGAAAGCTGGGTTTGCCTCCGAAATCTTGGGTCTTCCAGCAGGACAATGACCCCAAACATACATCAAAAAAGAACCCAGAAATGGATGGCAACAAAGCGCTGGAGAGTTCTGAAGTGGCCAGCAATTAGTCCAGATCTAAATCCCATTGAAATCCTGTGGAGAGATCTTAAAATTGCTGTTGGGAAAAGGCGCCTTCCAATAAGAGAGACCTGGAGCAGTTTGCAAAGGAAGAGTGGTCCAACATTCCGTCTGAGAAGTGTAAGAAGCTTATTGATGGTTATAGAAAGTGATGGATTTCAGTTATTTTTTACAAAGGGTGTGCAACGAAATATTAAGTTAAGGGTGCCAATAATTTTGTCCAGCCCATTTTTGGAGTTTGGTGTGACATTATGTCCAATTTGCTTTTTTTCCTCCCTTTTTTGGTTTAGTTCCAATACACACAATGTACCTTGTATTTTGTACCTGTTAATCTGTCAAGGGCCTAGATACTGTGAAAAGCCAGCCAAAAGTGCACCCCTTCTGTTGTTTTGGACAAATACTGTTTAAGGGTGCGTTCCCACCTGGTGTATACGTATTGTATTTAACGCTGCACAAAATTTGCAGCAGCAGGAAATCCACTGCGTATTCCTCACTCACTATACACACAGGGCTTTCCAGTGGCAGCTCTATGCGTGTAGTAAGTTTTAGAGGTGGGGCCGTGTGCCGGTGTGACTGTGGTGCGCTGCTCCACCTGCAAAACTCACTGCACACATAGGGGTGCCGCCGGAAAGCCCTGTGTGTATAGTGAGCGAGGAATACGCAGCATATTTCCCGCTGCTGCCACAAATTTAGCACAGCATGAAATAAACTGCGTATACGCCAGGTGGGAACGCACCCTTAAGCATAGTGAAGCCTATTGTACTCCCCTCTTATAAGCACTAAGTATGTCAGGCAAAGAAGTGCCACGACATGCACAGAGAAGTGGCAGAAGCCTAAATCCTTCAGGCAGAGGTCGCAGTAGACTAGGGGCGAGTGGCAGCAGGAGTTGCAGCGAGAGGCCTGAGCTCCCTTTATCAGCTAGCGGTCGTGTCCTGACCAGCAACCCCTCTGCTGTTGTTGATTGGTTAAAATGGTCATCCACTTCATCACAAGTGACATCTGACACCCCCAGTCAACAGTCGGTGGGTTCCTCAGACACAACTCTCAGTTGGCATGACCCGGGAGCAGTCCCTTTCCTCCCATTGGCTCTGTCCTATGCTGTTCCCTCTCCTAAAGAAGTATCTTATGCAGTGGGTTCAGCTCCACTATTCACTGAGGACGATATAATAGAGGACAGTCAGCAGCTACTGCCCAGCCAAGAAGTGGGGGAGACATCCGTCGCTTACTCCGCTAGGCGGGCAAGTAGTGATGAGGAGAGTGACGTGGGAGGTGGTGTTGCCAGGGTTCAGGGTCCTGAAGCAGACACTGTTGAGGAACTTGAGGAGGACATCAGTGACATGCAGACACTTGTTGATGATGATGAAGCCGATCGCAAATGGGTGCCGGGTGCAGAAGGGCTTCATCATCATCAGAAGAGAGTTGCAGGTTGCCCATGAGGCAGCAGCTGAGCCAGCAAGGTGGTAGCATGGTTGGCATTCAGCATGGTGGCAGAAGTGGAAATTCTGGAGCCAAACGGGCCCGGGGGACACCACCTGCTTTGTGGCAGCCTACCTTCCCGGGAGGTAGTAGAACAGGGGTTCCTGGAGACGGCAGCAGTGGCAGTGCGGACTGTTGGGGGGAAAATCAGCTACTCGGCGGTGTGGCAGTTTTTCATCAAGCATCCGGAGGAGGTTCACATAGCCACATGCAAGATATGTCAGCAGAAGGTGAGCATGGCCAATGTTGGCACCACA
Source organism: Hyla sarda (assembly GCF_029499605.1). NCBI lineage: Eukaryota > Metazoa > Chordata > Amphibia > Anura > Hylidae > Hyla > Hyla sarda. Next base: position 64,564,810 of record NC_079194.1, on the reverse strand, counting down.
GCCCTGTGTCAACATATGCTTCGCCACCATAAAGAGGCTTAGGAGAACTGTGGCTCCAATGTAGTGGTGCATCACCCTGTGGCAAGCCGCTCCCTCTTTCAGCCAGCCAAGGCTCCACCACCTCAGCCGAAGGGAGCTGTGTGTCATACCCTCCTTCTGTCTCTCCAGATGCTCCTGCTAGTCCTACTTTTAGTCAGCCATTCCGCCAACAATCCATCGGCAAAGCCATGTCCAAGAGACAACAGTATGCGCCCACTCATCCAACAGCGCAGAAGCTGAATGTGCTCCTGTCTAAGTTGCTGGTGCTGCAGTCCCTCTCTTTTCAAGTGGTGGACTCTGCCCCTTTCAGAGAACTGATGGCTTGTGCCATGCCAAGGTGGAGAGTGCCAAGCCGTCATTTCTTTGTGAAGAAGGCAGTACCAGCCCTGCACAATTTTGTGGAAGAGAAGGTGGTCCAGTCCTTGAGCCTGTAGGTGTCTACCAAAGTGCACAGCAGCGCCGGCATCTGGAGCTATAACTACGGTCAGTGACAATACATGTCCTTTACGGCTCACTGGGTGAATGTGGTTCCTGCACAGCCACAACACTAACTTGGACAGGTCACGCCGCTTCCTCCTCCATGCTCTCAGGCCGTTGGTCCTGTGACAGTGTGCAACTCCGCCTCCTCATCCTCCACTGTATCCTCAGCCTCCACTGCCCAGACAAGTCTCACTGGCCATTCAGCATACCATGTGTGCAGGGCACGGCGGTGTCACGCTGTTCTTCACATGGTTTACTTTGGCGAAAAGAGTCACACGGGATGAACTGCTAAAAGTCATTCGTAAAGAAATCGGAGCATGGCTTACTCCACAAAAAATGGAAATGGGAACCATGGTGACTGACAACGGGAAGAACATCTTGTCTGGGCTGCGACTGGGAAGGCTGAGCCATGCGCCCTGCATGGCACACATGTTCAATCTGGTTGTGAAGCAGTTCCTGAAGTGTTCCCCCATTTGCAAGATATCCTACCAATGGGAAGGAAACTTTGCATGCACTTCAGCCACTCGTACAAAGCACACCCTCCCTGAGCTGCAGCATCAGAATGGTTTCCACCAACATAGTCTGATTTGTGACGTTGCCACACATTGGAATTCCACCATTCATATGTTGAACTGACTGTACGAACAGAGAAAAGCTATCACCGATTTCTTGATGATCCAAGCAGATAGGAGTACTCCCCTGTGTAACTTCAATGTGAACTAGTCGCAGCTCATACTTGACCCCTGCCATTTGCTCAGGCCCATTGAGGAAGCCACATTATTAGAAAATCGCCAGGATTACGGGATGAATGACATCATTCCACTGCTTCATTTCTTACAACACGTGTTGGAAACGATGGCTGATCAGGGCAATGGGGATGTGGTGCCTACATCTCACAGCCACATGAGCCCTGGGGGCTGAACTGGAGGAGGGGGAGAGGCACAGTGAAGCACAATTTATGTTTCGCCAAATGGGCGTTTTTTCTAGTAATCTGATAGGAGAGGAGGAGCAGGAGCAGCCAGAGGAGCTAGAGGGTTATGAGGAAGGCGAGACAGAGGACCCAGACACTGCACTGCAGTATGCAGTGGAGATGGAGGCAGGGAGTCATTTGCACAAATGGCACGATGTCACCTGCTTGTGTAGTGACAGCCGAATTGTCACATTCAGCAGCGGGATGACTTCTGGATCTCCACCTTATTGGACCCTCGCTACTGCCACAAAATAGGGGCCTTTTTTACACCCATTTAGAGGGAGGACAAAATGACCTACTACAGAGGCATCCTATGTAGTCAGTTCGGCACCATTGTCCATCCTCTCGCAGGTCTGAATCGGGGGGCCCCCTGCGCTCACCTTCCACTGCCATGGCTGCTGGGGAGAGTCGCTGATGAGTAGCTTTTTTCACCTGCATAGTGAAGCAACTCATCAGCAGCAGGTAGACCTGGAGCAGAACCCGAACCAGCAGGTGGTGGTATACCTTGACATGCCCACACACCTTGAATATCCGCTGGATTTCTGGGCAGCCAAACTTGATTTTTGGCCGCCACTAGCAGAGTTTGCCCTGGAAAAGCTGTCCTGCTCGGCCAGTAGTGTGCCATCAGAGCGGGTGTTTAGTGCGGTGGGGGCCATAGTCACCCCAAGGAGAACTCGTCTGTCCATAAAAAATGTGGAGAGACTGACCTTTGTGAAGATGAATCAGGCATGGATCAGCCAGGATTTCCAACCACCAATGCCTGATGCATGAGAGTAGATTGACCATTGTGCCACACCAACACTTCACAAATATGGATAGTGCCAAACAGATTTAAGGCGTTGCTCCCCAGTTACAAACATTCCTCCGCATCAGACCTTTTTTCAACCACCTCCGTCACCGGGTACTGGTATTGCCACTCACCGCACCACTCAGTCACCTGGTCACTTTCAGGACTCCTGATGCTGCTGCTGCCACCTCCAGGCTGTCCCATTCAGCCACTATATGGTTTACTGATGCTTCAGCCAGCTCCAGTCTGTGTCATTCAGCAACTACATGGTTAATGATGCTGCTGGGCCTAGGACATTATCTACATATGTTTATGGTAGCACTAGGTACCATACATCTTCAATGGAAATTTCATAATTCATCTTTAATTCTTAGAGATTGTGAGATCCTATTGTCTCCTCATCTGCCACCAACTCCAGGCTGTGCAATTCAGACACTATATGGTCTCCCCATGCTGCCACAAACTCCAGGCATTCATTCAGCCACTATATGGTCTCCTCATACTGATGCAACGTCCAGGCTGTCTCATTCAGCCACTAAATGGTCTCTTCTCATGCTTCAGCCAACTTCTGGCTGTGCCATTCTGCCACTATATGGTCTCCTCCTACTGATGCCACCTCCAGGCTCTGTCATTGTGCTCCTTGTTAGATTTTGTCCTTTGTACCTACACGCCAGGGCCCGGGACACTAAAACTTGGTAGTTAAAAGTCCAATTTCAAAACCTTCAATTTCAATTTAAAAATCTTTCTATTAAAAATTCTTCAATTTCAATGGTCTCCTCATGCTTCTGACAACTCCAGGCTGTGCCATTCAGACACTATATGGTCTCCTCATGCATCAGCCACCTCCAGGCTGTGCCATTCAGACACTATATGGTCTCCTCATGCTTCAGCCAACTCCAGGCTGTGCCATTCAGCTACTATATGGTCTCCTCCTACTGATGTCACCTCCAGGCTCTGTCATTGTGCTGCCATGTGACAAGTGACTCCTTCTTAGATTTGGTCCATTGTACCCACACGCCGGGGCCCGGGGCACTAAAATGTGGGAGTTAAAAGTTCAATTTCAAAACCCTTAATTTCAATTTAAAAATCTTAAATTTAAAAATCATAAATTTCAATGGTCTCCTCATGCTTCTGCCAACTCCAGGCTGTGCCATTCAGACACTATATGGTTTCCTCATGCTTCAGCCACATCCAAACTGTGTTATTTAGCCACTATATGCTCTCATCATGCTGCCAACACCTCCACGCTGTGTCATTCAGCCACTATATGGTCTCCTCATGCTTCAGCCACATCCAAGCTGTATTATTTAGCCACTATATGCTCTCATCATGCTGCCAACACCTCCACGCTGTGTCACTCAGCCACTATATGGTCTCCTCATGCTTCAACCACATCCAAGCTGTGTTATTCAGCCACTATATGATCTCATCATGCTGCCAACACCACCACGCTGTATGATTAAGCCCCTATATGGTCTCCTCATGCTTCAACCACATCCAAGCTGTGTCCTTCAGCAACTATATGGTCTCCTCATGCTGCCAACACCTCCACGCTGTGTCATTCAGCCACTATATGGTCTCCTCATGCCTCAGCCACATCCATGCTGTGTCATTCAGCCACTATATGGTCTCCTCAGGCTGCCAACACCACCACGCTGTGTCATTCAGCCACTATATGGTCTCTTCATGCTGCCAACACCTCCACGCTGTGTCATTCAGTCACTATATGGTCTCCTCATGCTGCCGCCAACTCCACGCTGTGTCATTCAGTCACTATATGGTCTCCTCACACTGATGCCACCTCCAGGCTCTGTCATTATGTCGCTCTGCGTCAGTGATTCTAAAAGCGATGCCTGTAATTTGCATGTCATACTGAATAACAGTATTATTTCCCTACCCCAGCACACTCATATGCGTGTTAGAACACAGCAAAGTGTTCTATACCCCTATTGAGGCTCTCTGTAAGCCAGAAATAGCCGTTTTTAATATAGAATCACCACAAATAAATTCGGATCGAACCAAATTTTTTCTAAAAATTCTACGAATTGGCCGAATTGAATTTTTCTAAAGTTCGCTCATCTCTAGTCTTCTTATATATGGGGCATAAGGACATATTGATCCTGCTCCAATCTCCAGGGCCTGGTTATTACTGTACCCTCTGCACTAAAATACAAACAAAAGTGAATGCTAAAATAACCTGCAAACAGCTGGCAAAGGCGGCTAAACAGTATTCTACTAATGGGTGATCATAGTGGGTGATCTTTGTAATAGTTGAGAAATTAAAAATACATTTACTTTTGCCAATTAGATTGTATGTTCCTTTGATCAAGCACTTGGACAAAGAAATACTAAAATGCATCTAAAATGATCTGATGCATTTATTAATCGGATTATATGTGGAAAAGATAATTCCATCTTTCTGACCCGAATTCTGCTATTAGGGTCCATTCAGTAATTACTTTATAAGTCCTGCAATATATAATCCTCCTGAATTTATCTAATGACTGCGGCAATTACATCCTGCCCATTCCTTCTAGGAAAGTGAACGTGTGAGAGGGAGGGTGATCGCTATGTGCTAAGCATCCTTAATGAAGGGCATCTTGCGTACTATAATTAGAAAACACTCCATTGTATTGTGTTAAATGAGTAAAACATCCCATGACATAGGAGGTGAGTTATTCAAAGGATTATGATAAATATATCCACATTCAACTTATGTACCCTGAATATGAGTCTTCTATATTCTATATATTTGCATCCACTGCGTGAGTGCACTCTAAGTTTACTCTTATATCTCATCAACAATAAAGATCAATGTCAAGCCTCTGAAGTTCCAAGCTTGTATTTCTTAATTTAACCCAATTTATCTCCATTACAAAAATGTGGTTACAAAAGCATCTCCGACATGTTATAGAAGCATGACAAATCTTTTGTAACTACTTTCTTGTAAGATAGATTTCATGTTGGGCTTAATAAAGAATACAAGCTTGTAACTTCAGGGACTTTTTTGTTTTTTTCAAATTAATTGTTTATTAAATGGCCACTGTGACTTTAAACAACTCTTGACTGATTGTTTAGACCATTGGTCTCAAACTCAAATTATCTGGGGGCCACTGGAGGTAGCGTCTGGGTGAGCCTGGGCTGCATGTGCCCCTCACATATAATGCCCCCATCATGCGCCCCTTATATATAATGCCCCCATCATGCGCCCCTCACATATAATGCCCTCATCATGCGCCCCTCACATATAATGCCCCATCATACGCCCCTCACATATAATGCCCCCATCAGACGCCCCTCACATATAATGCCCCCATCAGACGCCCCTCACATATTATGCCCCCATCATACGCCCCTAACTTATAATGCTCCCATCATGCACCCCTCACATATAATGCCCCCATCATGCACCCCTCACATATAATGCCCCCATCATGTGCCCCTCATCATCCACCAGCAACACCCCCCACCAGCGGTAGCACCCCCATCATCCACCAGTAACCCCCCTCCCCATTCCCCCTACACCCTGTGGTAATAGCATGAGCTGAAGGATGATGGCGGGTGCTACTTCTGAGGGGGTAGCATTAGGTAGGCAGCAGTTTCCCCACATTAGGAAGGTAGCAGTTTTCCCACATTAGGAAGGTAGCAGTTTCCCCACATTAGGAAGGTAGCAGTTTCCCCACATTAGGAAGGTAGCGGTTTCCCCACATTTGTAAGGTAGCATGTTCCTTACATTAAGAAGGTAGTGGTTTCCCCACATTAGGAAGGTAGCATGTTCCCCACATTAGGAAGGTAGCGGTTTCCCTACATTAGGAAGTTAGTAGTTTCCCCACATTAGGAGGGTAACGGTTCCCCCACATTAGTAAGGTAGCATGTTCCCCACATTAAGAAGGTAGTGGTTTCCCCACATTAGGAAGGTAGCAGTTTCCCCACATTAGGAAGATAGCGGTTTCCCCACATTAGGAAGGTAGCGGTTTCCACACATTAGGAAGGTTGTGGTTTCCCCACATTAGGAAGGTAGCATGTTCTCCACATTAGGAAGATAGCATGTTCCCTACATTAGGAAGGTAGCGGTTTCCCCACATTAGGAAGATAGCATGTTCCCCACATTAGGAAGGTAGCATGTTCCTAGTCTTCTTATATATGGGGCATAAGGACATATTGATCCTGCTCCAATCTCCAGGGCCTGGTTATTACTGTACCCTCTGCACTAAAATACACACAAAAGAGAATGCTAAAATAACCTGCAAACAGCTGGCAAAGGCGGCTAAACAGTATTCTACTAATGGGTGATCATAGTGGGTGATCTTTGTAATAGTTGAGAAATTAAAAATACATTTACTTTTGCCAATTAGATTGTATGTTCCTTTGATCAAGCACTTGGACAAAGAAATACTAAAATGCATCTAAAATGATCTGATGCATTTATTAATCGGATTATATGTGGAAAAGATAATTCCATCTTTCTGACCCGAATTCTGCTATTAGGGTCCATTCAGTAATTACTTTATAAGTCCTGCAATATATAATCCTCCTGAATTTATCTAATGACTGCGGCAATTACATCCTGCCCATTCCTTCTAGGAAAGTGAACGTGTGAGAGGGAGGGTGATCGCTATGTGCTAAGCATCCTTAATGAAGGGCATCTTGCGTACTATAATTAGAAAACACTCCATTGTATTGTGTTAAATGAGTAAAACATCCCATGACATAGGAGGTGAGTTATTCAAAGGATTATGATAAATATATCCACATTCAACTTATGTACCCTGAATATGAGTCTTCTATATTCTATATATTTGCATCCACTGCGTGAGTGCACTCTAAGTTTACTCTTATATCTCATCAACAATAAAGATCAATGTCAAGCCTCTGAAGTTCCAAGCTTGTATTTCTTAATTTAACCCAATTTATCTCCATTACAAAAATGTGGTTACAAAAGCATCTCCGACATGTTATAGAAGCATGACAAATCTTTTGTAACCACTTTCTTGTAAGATAGATTTCATGTTGGGCTTAATAAAGAATACAAGCTTGTAACTTCAGGGACTTTTTTGTTTTTTTCAAATTAATTGTTTATTAAATGGCCACTGTGACTTTAAACAACTCTTGACTGATTGTTTAGACCATTGGTCTCAAACTCAAATTATCTGGGGGCCACTGGAGGTAGCGTCTGGGTGAGCCTGGGCTGCATGTGCCCCTCACATATAATGCCCCCATCATGCGCCCCTTATATATAATGCCCCCATCATGCGCCCCTCACATATAATGCCCTCATCATGCGCCCCTCACATATAATGCCCCATCATACGCCCCTCACATATAATGCCCCCATCAGACGCCCCTCACATATAATGCCCCCATCATACGCCCCTAACTTATAATGCTCCCATCATATGCCCCTAACATATAATGCCCCCATCATACGCCCCTAACATATAATGCCCCCATCATACGCCCCTCACATATAATGACCCCATCATACACCCCTAACATATAATGCCCCCATCATGCACCCCTCACATATAATGCCCCCATCATGCACCCCTCACATATAATGCCCCCATCATGTGCCCCTCATCATCCACCAGCAACACCCCCCACCAGCGGTAGCACCCCCATCATCCACCAGTAACCCCCCTCCCCATTCCCCCTACACCCTGTGGTAATAGCATGAGCTGAAGGATGATGGCGGGTGCTACTTCTGAGGGGGTAGCATTAGGTAGGCAGCAGTTTCCCCACATTAGGAAGGTAGCAGTTTTCCCACATTAGGAAGGTAGCAGTTTCCCCACATTAGGAAGGTAGCAGTTTCCCCACATTAGGAAGGTAGCAGTTTCCCCACATTTGTAAGGTAGCATGTTCCTTACATTAAGAAGGTAGTGGTTTCCCCACATTAGGAAGGTAGCATGTTCCCCACATTAGGAAGGTAGCGGTTTCCCTACATTAGGAAGTTAGTAGTTTCCCCACATTAGGAGGGTAACGGTTCCCCCACATTAGTAAGGTAGCATGTTCCCCACATTAAGAAGGTAGTGGTTTCCCCACATTAGGAAGGTAGCAGTTTCCCCACATTAGGAAGATAGCGGTTTCCCCACATTAGGAAGGTAGCGGTTTCCACACATTAGGAAGGTTGTGGTTTCCCCACATTAGGAAGGTAGCATGTTCTCCACATTAGGAAGATAGCATGTTCCCTACATTAGGAAGGTAGCGGTTTCCCCACATTAGGAAGATAGCATGTTCCCCACATTAGGAAGGTAGCATGTTCCCCACATTAGGAAGGTAGCATGTTCCCCACATTAGGTAGCATTGTGTCCCCCCGACACACAGACACACACACAGACACACACAGACAGACACACACACACAGGCACACACAGACAGACAGACACACACACACATGCACAGACACACATAGACACACTTACCTTTCCTGCGCTGCGCTTCTTCTCTCCGGCGGCAGCCTGACGAGTGACGTCACTGACGTCCTCATGAGCGGATCTGTGGAGGGACGTCACATGCGCAACGTCCCTCATCAGACTTGGGCCGGCCGGCCAACCGGAGATGGGGGGGAGGAAGGCGGAGTAAGTGAAGGGAATGGGCTCTATTGGACGGGGCGGGGTGAAGTCTTCCGGCATTTAGTGCTGCTTGCCCGAAGCAGGGCTAAATGCCTGAAGAAGTAACCTGCCCGGTGCCCGGAACTGCCTGTCCCGGGTGTCGGGCAATACAAATTACACATCCCTGGTGCGGGCCGCAAAATTTCATTTGCGGGCGGGGAGTTTGAGACCCCTGGTTTTGACCAATAGCTAGAACTAGCTGGGAGAAGAGCAAGTTAAGTGAGACAAACATACAATGTAAGTCTATGAAATTGTCTCAGCCAGCTGCATTTGTCGTTTCTTTTTTAAGTGATTAGTGCACCTTAACCCCTTAACGACGAGCGCCATAAATGTAAGTCCTGGTGAGTTGGTACTTAACGCACCAGGACGTACATTTACGTCCTAAGCATAACCACGAGCATCGGAGCGATGCCCGGATCATGCGCGGCAGATCCCAGCTGCTAATCGCAGCAGGGGACCCGCCCGTAATGGTGGACACCCGCGATCTCGCGGATGTCCGCCATTAACCCCTCAGATGCTATGATCAATATAGATCACGGCATCTGCAGCGTCGCAGTCACTAAAATGGATGATCGGATCGCCCGCAGCGCTGCCGCAGCGATCCGATCATCCAGCACGGCAGCCGGAGGTCCCCTCACCTGCCTCCACTGTCTTCCGGGAGTCTTCTGCTCTGATCTGCCTTCCCGCAGACCAGAGCAGAAGATGACCGATAACCCTCATCAGTGCTGTGTCCTATACATAGCACTGAACAGGATTAGCAATCAAGTGATTGCTATAAATAGTCCCCTATGGGGACTATTAAAGTGTAAAAATAAAAGTAAAAAAAGAAAGTAAAAAAAAATGTGAAAAACCCCCTCCCCCAATAAAAACGTAAATCGTCCCATTTTCCCTATTTCACCCCCAAAAAGTGTTAAAAATATATTTTATATACATATTTGGTATCACCGCATGTGTAAATATCTGAACTATTAAAATAAAATGTTATCGATACCGTACGGTGAACGGCGTGAACGTAAAAAAAAAAAAGTCCAAAATAGAAGCAAATATGGAATCAATAAAAAGTACAGGTCACGGAGCAAAAAATATGCCCTCATACCGCCACTTATACGGAAAAATGAAAAAGTTATAGGTCTTCAAAATAGGAGGATTTTAAACATACTAATTTGGTTAAAAAGTTTGCGATTTTTTTTAAGCCCAACAGTAATAGAAAAGTATGTTATCATGGGTAACATTTTAATCGTATTGACCCAAAGAATAAAGAACACATGTAATTTTCACCGTAAAATGTACGGTGTGAAAACAAAACCTTCCAAAATTAGCAAAATTGCGGTTTTCTTTTTAATTTCACCACACAAATAGTATTTTTTTGGTTGCGCCATACATTTAATGGTAAAGTGAGTGATGTCAATACAACAAACAACTGGTCGTGCAAAAAACAAGCCCTCATACTAGTCTGTGGATGAAAATATAAAAGAGTTATGATTTTTTGAAGGCGAGGAGGAAAAAACGAAAACGTAAAAATTAAATTGTCTGCGTCCTTAAGGCCCAAATGGGCTGCGTCCTTAAGGGGTTAAAGATTTCATGGTGTAATTCTAACAAATAAATATGTAGGGAAATACCAACATTCTTCATAGAGGATGACAAATATACAGTGGACATTGGTAGAATAGAACATAACATTTTCTCCATGAATAAGCACAGATTAAAAACATTTTATCCTGTCAAAATGAGACCAAAGCCCAACTATGTACATGCCAGGCAAATATAAGGGTATGTTAACACTACGTATTTTGCAGCGGAGATTTCATCTGGCGGCCGCTGCTGAAATACTTCGGCGGTAGGGCTGCATTGACAATTTCTTTCTTTGCACGGATCAATTTCACAGGTGGAATTGTCAGCTGCTGAAACTCAGCAGTGTGAATGGGTCTCATGGAAGACCCATTCACACTAAGGAGTTCATACAGCATCCGTTAGGAGTTCACACCACGGAATTCAGACACGCAATTCAGCATGCAGAATTCCACGCTACTTACATAGTGTGAACATACCTTAAGAAGGAAAAGGAGAGAAAACAGTAATGAAGGTAGGAAAACACTTCTGGATTCAAACAATGGCAAAAAGCGATTGGGGGAAATTGATCTTAAAGCTAAAATCCCAATCCCATCTACCACTGAAAAAATAGCAGTGTAATGTTCTCTAATACTAGAGCAGAGGGGTGGGAGGAAAGGGTGGATGAAAGATGGAGGTGGATCAGGAGCAAACCTTCCAGTTGAGGCTCAAACTTTACAAAAATCATCATGTAATCGGGGGGGGGGTCCCAACTAGCTATCATTACCATGCAGCATAAACCGTCCAGCCGAGCCAGACAATCTCCATACCTAAGAAGTTCTACAGAGCGTCATTTAGCTAGAGCTGGCACAGGCAACCTTCGACACTGCAGATGTTTTGGACTACATCTCACATAATGCTCTTACAGCCAAAATACTGAAAAAGCATCATGGGAGATGTAGTCCAAGACATCTGCATTGCCGAACGTTGCCTATGCCTCAGCTAGAGTAAGAAGAGCAGTGATCATATGGGTGGCCAGGTTGGACCTCCTGGGAAGGAAGTAGGAGCAGGGTTCCCAGAACAGTATCAAAGGGACTGAAAGTGGTATAACATGTCCTGGGACTCTCTTTATTGTGTATAAAACACCATCCCAAAATGATTTAATAACCATGCAAGCGCGTGCCCAGGGAGTTACCGCATTGCAGTTTATTGTTGATGAATAATGCCATCAGCTGGATGGGATCTGTGCACCATGGTCTCACTGTACACCACAAGGGAGCAAGCCTGTATTTGTTATTACTTAATATAATTTGTATTTGTCTTATAAACTAATTCCCAGAATTCAAGCATAATCCGTTAGATCAGAATGCTTTTAAGATCATGAAAAATATACTGTACTTCAGAGATTATATAGCCATTTAATGCGTCTTGGTTTGTTTATGAGCCTAATAAATCTCATATTTTTATATACCTAGATAAATCAAGGATATTAACCTCACAGCATGTATTACAATTACAGTACATAGTAACACACTAGACAAGTGACAAAGATATTCTTTAACTCTGTAAAAAAAATGTAATCTTTGTTTTATTCAAGTAAAATCGACATGTTTTGGGTGTTCCATAGATCCCTATTCATACCTGTAGAACAATCTCTCACAATTTATGACAAATGGTGGTGCTTATTACCAACTATGGTTATAAGACTACATAGTAACATAGCTTGTAACGAAGACATATAATATTCAATGTTGTGTTCTTATCATGGCAGAGATGTACTTAACATTGATGATTTTCTGATTTTTGGCAGGTACTTGGCCATCCGTTACCCACTTAAATCACGAGACCTCCGTACAGCTAGAAATGCCCTGGCAGCCATTGCAGTTATATGGGCTCTTTCTGTCCTGTTTGCAGGACCTTACCTGAGCTACTATCACATCATTCTCTACAATGAAGTGCCCATCTGTATTCCCAACTGGGAAGATCGTAGGAGGAAGATCATGGATGTATCCACATTTGTCTTTGGTTACCTTCTACCAGTACTTATTCTTGGATTGTCCTATGCTAGAACCATCTGTTTTCTGTGGACTTCAGTGGATCCCGTAAAGACTGTATCTGAATCTCGAAAAGCAAAACACAAAGTAACCAAAATGATAATAATAGTAGCGGTGCTCTTTTGCATCTGCTGGCTGCCTCATCACTTAGTGATCCTTTGCTTCTGGTTTGGACACTTTCCCTTCAACCGAGCCACATATGCCTTCCGCCTTGTGTCCCATTGTATGTCCTATGCTAACTCATGCCTCAATCCTATTGTTTATGCTCTTATTTCCAAGCACTTTCGGAAAAGGTTCAAGCAAGTTTTCACATGTATGCTCACTCAGAAGCGGGCACGCAACAAAGTCCACGCAGTGCAAACGGCTAACACAGTAGCTGGCTTTTATGCTGGAAATACAGAGGTTACGCAAGTTCAGGAAGAAACTGCTCGTAGTGGAAGAGCAGCAAGAGATGAAGGTATTGAGATTGGCAGCCCAGAAGAATCATCCAGCTGCAGGGTGGTTGAAGGAACCTGGGGGACGCGGTTGCCCAAGACTGTTGGTTTTACAACACAGGCAACATAAAAAGAAATGCTCAACAGTTGCACTGAATGGTGGCATCAAAATCAGCATGGTGGAGGGTGATCTCATTTATCCACCGCTAGGTTCTCCAGGTGCTGTTAGGCAAATTACAACTTTATAATGTACCTCAGGCAACATGGATTAGATACAATGGTATTTGAGTGAAATAATTGCCAGTGCCTGGTTACACAACAAATGACCCTCGTAATAGATGGAAAATTCTATTGGAATGAAACAACCTTGAGCTTTACATTGTACTGCCTTCACTATGACTTCTATTCATGGGGTGAAGGTACATTTGCTATAGGTCCTGCACTGTAAAATGCTGCTAATTTTATCCAAGTATTTTAAGAAAAATTTTTATTCTTACAAGAACTGAAAAGAACTATATCTTCTGAAAGTAAAAGCAGATAACTTTGTAAATGATGTTCACAAAGAGTTGTGGTAACGCTCCACTGAAGTGAAAGAAATAAAATGCTAAATGTGTTTCGCGCATGGTGCACACAATACCTTTCATTGTGTCTTGAAAGATGACATGTAACAAGCTGTGGAAGAGGAATTTATTACTGACGTGTCCATAACTACAGTCAATCCATACAACTGTAGCCACCAATCACACCGATAGTATTGACAGTATCAATAACATGAGTGCTGCTGCTCCAATTAGTCGTACTCATTTACATTCTGACCATATGGTCAAAAGTCAATTTTCCAAACACTGAACCATATACAGTAGATAAGATATATTTTTAACTCACTGAAGTCTTGCTGTATGTTAAATGTGTTAAATACGGCAAATCAAATGTATTTTCTCTATTAAAATGTAACCCTTTTATTGATCTGAAATGAAATGTAGCTATTGCCTTATTAACTGATGATTTACTGTTGACTTACAAGTGAAGAGGATATCTGGTGTTTACATTATTATCATAATTTTTTAATTTTACTTTTATTTAAATGGAATCTGTCATCTGCATCACTCACAGTTACCTATTGGTATAGGCTTGTAGTGCCAGCGACACGGATGACAATGGTACTTACCGTTTGCTGATCTATGGCTTCTTTTCTCTGTTCCCCTTATTGTGTTTATGCAAATGAAGTAGCTTAGTGCACTCGGTGTGTTCCTCCTCCCCTGTGCAGTGGCAAGGGATCGAACAGGTGAATATGGCTTTATTTAATGTTTTTTCAACAGAGTCTGACTGCTTGGCTTCAAGGGGAGATTAGAACGGTCCGGGCAGAGAGTCATGACCCTACTGCACCAAATAACTAATGTGCATACTGAATATAAAAAAGTTTTTCCATATAATGGCGCAGTTCATCAAGATTCTACAGGTAGTGTTCATTACACAAAAACATCCTCTATTTAGTAATAGCAGTGGTCTAATTTCAGCAAAACTAGTGGTAGACTCCCTTTAAAGGGGTTTTTCAGTGGGAAGGGGGGGGAAGGGTTTCCTAACTATGCCCATTGTGTTAGGTATAACAAAACAAACCTTTACTTACCTCCAGCGCTCCTGCAGTGACTCTCGTGTCCTGCTCCAGTCCCCTGATGCGATTGCCTTTCTAAACAGCAGCGTGACTGTCGGGGCCAGGAAGCACCTGGGCCCAATGTGTCATACTGCCGCTCAGCGAATTGCTGACAGATGCGGGACATTGGTGCGGCCAGCTGAGCTGCAGTATTATACAATGGGTCTGGGTTCTCCTAGGTCTGTAATGTCATGATGCAGCTCAGGAAGCTGATTGCACCAGGGGACTGGAGCAGGACACTCGAGGCACCATGGGAGGTAAGTAGAGCTTTATTTTTTTTAAAGCCCGCACAATGGGCATATTTAATTGGAAAAAAAAAATCCTACCCTCCTTTAAGTATAGCCCACATTGCCCTTTGTTATGAGATAAACCTCGAGTCATTCTTAAAGAGTACCTGTCATGATCTTGTTCCCTTCCCCCATCATGATTAACCACCCCCTTCCTTTATTTTTATTAATTTTTACCTTGATATTGCCCTGTATATTCTGCTCAGTCTCAGTCAGATTCACAGACTGGGAAGGGGTGTTTCCCAGCAGGTGTGACATCATCTGAAGCCATACAGGGGAGAACTTCCTCCCCTCACTCTGCTACACACAGTCCAGAGCAGTTCAGTGTGAGATGAGCTATGATTGGCTAAGGCTGCACCCCCCCCCCCCCCCCCCTCAGCACTCCAGGCTGCATTTCCTGATTTTGGACTTCTGCCAGGCCAGCAGGAGTCCAAAGTCTGTGCAAGAGATAGGGAAAAATCTGCTCTGGACAAGTAGGGGGACACCTAGCAGCAGCTTTTTTAAACACAAATAAAACATAGAAAAATGTTTTTCAAACAAAGTACAGTGGCAATGTAGATGTTCCAGTAATCGTCTAATGCCATCAGAGCCCTATAAATAAGAGATGAG
The DNA here is from genome assembly GCF_029499605.1 of Hyla sarda. Classification (NCBI taxonomy): domain Eukaryota; kingdom Metazoa; phylum Chordata; class Amphibia; order Anura; family Hylidae; genus Hyla; species Hyla sarda. The sequence goes on along the minus strand of NC_079194.1, from coordinate 64,549,340 downwards.
GGTCTTGTTAAGAAATGATTCCATCCCTCGGTGCATATGAACTATATGTAGTTTGAGCTCCCTATAAATATTTTCTTCACTTTGTCTATAGTTAAACAGCCACATCAGCTTCCATTATAACACTACACGCAGATACTTTTATTTCTATCTCCTTACAATACCTATATTCTTTACATGGGACCAATCTCAATCTTTTATCAATTTATTCTTCTTGCCCAAAGAAGATCTTGCTGTTGTACTGCAGAATAAATTGAAATGAAATGATTGTGTTTATCTCAATGAAATATTCAGCAGAAATCCATAATCTTATTCCCGTGGTATGTGACATAGGAACAATACGGATGTCAGCACTAGCAGTGGCGTAGCGTGGGGGGTGCAGGGGGGGCGGCCGCACCGGGCACAACATCTGGGGGGGCGCGCTCGCACTCGCAGCTCTCTGCCCCTGCCTGGCTCACTCACTCTCTCTGCAGTGCTGGCTGTGCGAATCCGATCCGAGCCGCCGGGTCGCTGCCCACTGTGGAGGGGGGGGATGCCAGGCGTGCGGTGCGGTGGCTGCGAAGAGAGAGCGAGGGACTATCTGGGGGAGGGACAGTGCAGCGGCCGCCCAGCGCAGAGCTGAGCGCGGGAGAGAAGCACACCAGACCAGACCAGGCAGCAGCAAGAAGAAGCTGGCAGCGGCGGCAGGCAGGTGACACAGGCCAGAGAGGAGAGAGGGAGCCAGTGGTGACAGACGCTGCAAGAGGAAAACCTAGAAGGACCTGGAGGAGAAAACCTAGCCTGCTGACTGCTGTGATCGGGTCTGGGACAGCCGGTAAAAAAAAAGTTAGGAGTCACGAATGACAGGAGTCAGGACTGACTGGCGTAGTACTGGGCTCTGTGGGCTGGCTGTGTAGTGCTAGCAGAGCATCCCCAAAACTGAAGTTTCTTTGGGATGTTCCCGGTCTGCAGGTCAAGACTGGCATGTTGAGCTGACCAGATGGATTGAAGTTTGGTTGGTTCAACAGTGACGAGACAGATTTCGATCCATATGTGCTGCTCCAGCTCAACATAAGTTGATGTAAGCCAGTGGGTCTAGCAACCTTTAATTTGTTTATCAGTATCTTCATAACAAACAATACATGTGCTTAGGGGGTAAGGGTTTCTTTAACTAATCTAGTGGAAGAGACTCGAGTGCTAAAATCCACGGGTTAGGGGGCACAAATTACTTGCCTTGCCCCGGGTGTTGACAACCCACGCTACGCCGCTGAGCACTAGACAAACACAGACAGATGTCGAGAACCACTGACCTGAAGGGAGAACATGGCAATCTGGCTAATGATGGTCTGTGCTTTTCAAACTGAGGGTGGATAGACAGGGGCACACTAAGACTATGCTGCCCAAGGGCCCACATGTGCGTAAAGCAAGCCTTGCATAGCAGCATACATTTTATAGCACTAGGTATAAAAGCATTGAATTATCTTGTGGACTTCTGCTTTTTTTTTTTTGCATTTGCACTTTTATATCTTGCTCAATAATATGTACCACGTGTTGGTACAGGAGGAAATCTAAGGTTCCCAATAGATGGCATGGTCCAGATGTAGAATATTAATTATAATTTGTCATGATACACATCACATAGGACAGGGATTAGTGCACCCTTAACCTATCCCAGTACCCCTTTCCCTGCCTACTTGCATAGCCATCTAAGCAATTGCTCTACAGCTGGGCGCCAGACCCTCTGCTGACTAAAGTGTGACAATAAACATGAACTGCACAAGGTCGGGGACACAGGTAAGGATATGTAAGGTTACAAGCTAACAAAGACACAGACTGGAACCAGAATACTGAGTAATGGAAGGCAAAGTAGTTCCAAACAGATATCAAGGTAACATGGCAGCAGGTAAATAGCAAACAGGCAACAACCTAAGAACCAGAGCAAGATAAAACAGCAGATAAGGCTGCTTTCACACTATAAAGGTCTTCCGTTTTAAAGAGCTGTTATAATGTTCCGTTATGAAAACCCTTAAAAACGGACGTTTAACGGCCGTTACAAAATCCCATTAAAGTTTATTATCCATTATCCGTTTTAATCCGTCATAGCCCATTATTAATAATGGATGTTATTTGTGATGGGAGGAAAAAAGGGTACATGCACTATTTTTCTCCCGACACAAAATAACGTCCATTATTAATAACGGGCTATGATGGTTTAAAACAGATATGTAAAAATCCTATAGATTTTAATGGGATTTTGTAACAGCTGTATGGGATTTTGTAATGGCCATTTAACGGCCGTTTTTAAGGGTTTTCATAACGGAACATTATAACGGCTCTTTAAAACGGAAGAACTTTATACTGTGAAAGCAGCCTTAGAGAATATGAACTGAACAGGATACTAGGAAATATATAGCAGCGAGAATAACCAAGAATGCAGGGAATGGACAGGTTAACTAAAGTCAGAACACTAAATAGATCAAGGATGTACTAGAATCAATTCAAACTAGACTAACTTTAACCCCTTCCCGCAAATGGTCGTGTATGAACGTCCATTTTTCCTGTCACTTAACGCAAATGGACGTTCATACACGTCCAATACATTTTCTATCACCATGTCCCGTGGCATGGTGATAAAAATGGCAACCGATGTTACTATGCAGCTGGGGACCAATCAGAATGGTCCTGTGCTGCTAATCATTGTCATTGGCCAGTCAGTAAGTGACTGACCAATGACATGCGACATGCGGGGTTTGCTGCGATTCCAGGCTGATCGAGTCTCTGGTGACCCGATAGCCCGGAAAAAAGGGATGATCGGAGCTGTCAGAGTTTCCAAAATAGTGTGCCACTTCCTAAATGCGACATGCCCTCCAAAAAACATTTCAGAAAAACTTACTCTCCAAAATCCCATTGTCCCTTCTGAGTCCTCTACTGCGCTCGTCGAACACTTTACATTCACATATGAGGTATTTCCTTACTCAAGAAAAATTGGGTTATAAATTTGGGGGGATTTCTCTCCTTTTTACCCTTGTAAAGATTCAAAAACTGGGTCTACTAGAACATGCGAGTGTAAAAAATGCAGATTTTGATTTTTCCTCCTTCACTTTGATGCTATTCCTGTCAAACACCTAAAGGGTTAACACACTTAGTGAATGTCATTTTTAATACTTTGAGGGGTGCAGTTTTTATAATGGGTCATTTGTGGGGTATTTCTAATATGAAGGCCCTTCAAATCCACTTCAAAACTGAACTGGTCCATGAAAAATTTCGATTTTGAAAATTTTGTGAAAATGTGGAAAATTGCTGCTGAACTTTGAAGCCCTCTGATGTCTTTCAAAAGTAAAAACTTGCAGCTTTATGATGCAAACAAAAAGGAGACATATTGGGGGAGATTTATCAAAGGATTTAGACAGTTTTTTCCTGTCTAAAATTGTCGCACAGAAAGTCGCAGTCTAAATATGTGCGACTTTTTCGCAACTTTTGCTTTAGAGGATTTTTATAACATGATGCATTCTAGTGTATTTTTGACAGAAAAATGCATTGGTGCTGAATATATCAATAGCAACTTTTCAGCAACAAGTCGCATCGGCTGAAAGTACGCTGAAATGTCAGACCATGCTGGAACAGGTTTAAATACAGTCTAAAGCATAGATCACGAAGTCCGTGCGCAGAATTTATCAAGAGCCGTGTGACTTTTGATAAATTAGGCGCACAATAGACCAGCGTAACGCTCTGAAGTTTGGTCTATATTGATGTGGGACATAGACAGCTTTGATAAATCTCCCGCATTGTATATGTGAATCAATATGTAATTTATTTAGAATGTCTATTTTCCTTACAAGCAGAGAGCTTCAAAGTTAGAAAAATGCAAAATCATTACATTTTTCATGAAATGTTGGAATTTTTCACCAAAAAATTATGCAAGTATCTGCGGAAATTTACCACTATGTTAAAGTAGAATATGTCCCGAAAAAACAAACTCAGAATCAAATTCATGTGTTAAAGCATCCCAGAGTTTTTAATGCTTAAAGTGACAGTGGTCAGATGTGCGAAAAATGCTCTGGTCCTTAAGGTGAAAATGGGCTTGGTCCTTAAGGGGTTAAAGAGTACCTGTCACCAAACTAAACTTTTAATATATTGTTCCTTATGTAATTACAAGACACTTTTCTATTTACTTGTAGTTAAAATTCTCAACCTTTATGGGGGAGATTTATCAAAGCTGTCTATGTCCCGCATCAATATAGACCAAACTACAGAGCGTTACGCTAGTCTATTGTGCACCTAATTTATCAAAAGGCGCACGGCTCTTGATAAATTCTGTGCACAGACTTGGGGATCTATGCTTTAGACTGTATTTAAACCTGCTCCAGCATGGTCTGACATTGCAGCGTACTTTAAGCCGATGCGACTTGTCGCTGAAGAGTCGTTTTTAATAAATTCAGCACCAATGCATTTTTCTGTCTAAATTAGACTAGAATGCATCATGTTCTAAAAATCCTCTAAAGCAAAAGTCATGAAAAAGTCACACATATTTAGACTGCAGCTTTCTGTGCGACAATTTTAGACAGGAAAAACCAGTCTAAATCCTATGATAAATCTCCCCTATATGTTTTTAATGTGATGAAAAAATGCCCACTAGGTGGCTCTGTTCTGTTCCCTGCCGCAAGTCAAACAGTTGGTTTGGTCTCCTCCTTGCCTGGCAGCAGACCAAACTCAGGAAGTGTTCTCGCAGGCTTCAGTGACGTCGTGCCTGCTGTGTGTTCAGAGTACTTAGGAAATATTATCTGAGTTAGTTTAGAAAATATTGTTTGGTGACAATTACTCTTTAAAACCAAACTCCAATAATGGAGGAATACAAAACACAAAAACTAAATGGACTCCAGGTTAGGGGCACAACAAAACTATGTGGACAGGACCAAACCTAGGAGTAATGAACAAAATACAAACAAGTCTAAACATGGGTCAAGATTCAGGATTCACAGAAACAGGTGTCAACACAAGCTAAAATACAAGGAACAAGTTAACAATACAGATACCAAACTAGACAGGATAACCGTCCAAGTCTAAGACAGATAACTAGAGAAACAGAAAAAGGAAAAATGGCAGAACCAATATGCCATTGTCAGCAGCCAGCCACAAAGGCTGGAGAGCCTAAAAATACACCCACTTCACTGCTGATTGGCCCATGTGAGTAACTCTTACCTGACCAGGGAGAAAAATACACAGACTGATTAGGTTCCATCATTGTACTATTCCCGGCTATGGAAGATAAGAAGAAAAAGGAAGTGGAGAAGGAGAAGGAGAAAGAAGATTACTCATTGAAATGAACTGGATTGTTGATGGAGAAAATAGATTGATGTATTATGGAGGATGCGCCCAATGACAAGTGCCAAACTGTGAGTAGATTTCCAGGCCAACAGTTCTAATGATCACACATGTAAAGGTCTGTGCAGCAGCTTGGACCTTGTATACATGGCTACCTCACCATTTCAATCAATGTAACAGATCAGAGTGTTCCACAAGGGAAGGTACATACAAGGTCATCTCTCTAATAAATCCATGCCAGGACATTTAACATTTTTAACATTAGTGGGAAACCTAGCTGACAGACGTACTATTTTAAAGGGGTACTCCGCTCACAGACATGTTATCCCCCATCCTTTAGATAGGTAATAAGATGTCTGTGGGCGGAGTACCCCTTTAAGCTTCATTCACATTATGTTTTTGGGATAAGTCACTAGCATACATTGGTATACCAGTGAATACTGCAATGTACTCATAGCAGGCCCATGGACTTTAATGGACCAATCGTTGTCTCATTGTGACTAAGTTCAGTCTATATCAAGAATCTGTAGGTTTTTGTTTCGCTTTTGTTGGACTAGTTTACCACTCTTTTTGAGTGCCACAAAAAAAAGTATACAACAGAGAAAAGACATAACATGGTCACTAGTAGTTTGTTTTATTAAAATCAGTCAGTCTACCATTGGTACAATGAATTTTGTGTACAATGTTTACCCCAAAAACTTGATGTAAATGGGTCCTTATATGTCTGATTGGAAACTCAGAATTACAAGCTTAGGATCTATAAGGAATGTTAATAGATACATGTAAGCAGTTCTAGATGGTAAAGTTGTTGGAATACCAGTCAGGAGACTCTTTAGGCCAAGATATAGGCTTGTTAGACTTGTCAGAAGAGGTCCATTTTTTAGTGTCCATTTAAAACTGTGGATTGTTGAAGAGTCCTGGATGGAATAAGGGAGGAAGTTCCAGAAGAGAAAGAAAGAACACGAAAAAAAATTCACAGGATAAGTATCTTATCGGTTTGTGTCTAACCACTGGAACCCCCACAGATCACAAGATCAGGGGTCCTTTGTCCCCTGAGTGAAATGAGCGGCAGTGCTCCTGCTTGGCTGCCACTCTAATCACTTGCTAAGGGACTGCCAAAGAAAGCTGAGCACAGTGCTTGTCTATCTTTAGTAGGCCCATAATGTGTAAACAGAAAGCTGGGTAAGCAGGCATGCTGTCATTCCATTCACTCAGGAGGGCAGAGACCTCTATTCTTAAGTTTGGTTGGGGTCCCAATGGGCAGACCCTCACTGAGAAAACATTCCTCACCTACCTAGGAATAGTGAAAAAGTTTTAATCTTGCCATAATCCCTTTAATTAAAGTGGAGGTTGTATGTTTGTGTATTATAAATTATAGAAATATGGAACAGTGAATTGTTGGATATGGTTTTGTAAGTAAAAATCAGAATTTTGATTCTTTTTCTGGGATCCCCCAAAGTGATGGCCATCTTAGCCAATCACTGGCTAAGACCGAGACCCTTCTCCAAGGGTGGGGGCCGGGACAAGCTGTGGAGAAGAAGTGGACCCTACATGTTAAGGTGAGAGTCATTCAGGAGATCACTGGGGGGGTCCCAGCGGTTGTTCCCCCTGTAATCAGACACTCATCCTTTATCCTTTCAGTAGGGGATAGGTTTTTATAAAGTGCGTGACCTCTTTAAGGCCCTATCACATAACTGGCCAATATTGTCCTGTGTAATAGGCCTGGCTATCAGTCAGCTTATGAGCAAGGACTCATTTATCATCTGTTTTCAGCTTTTTAGCATATAAAAAAATCAAACTGTATATCTCCCTGTATATATCTCCCCATGTAATAGGCTTCTTAAATGAGCACCGATCTATTCGATCAGCACCTGTGTAACACTATTCTGCTTTATAGGGAATGGTTGTCTTATTGGTAGGGGTCTGACCAAAGAACGCTTCAGTGCTTCCCTATCTTTTATAGTAAAGAAAATAAGCTTGCACTCACCGTTCCTGTAGTATATCTTCAGTTGGTCATTCCATTCGGCAAGGGAGATCTGAACGATGCGGGGCGCTCAGGGGCAAAGAGACGTTTTCGGCTGTGTTTGATAACGTCTGTTTGCCTCTGAGTGCCCCGCATCGTTCAGATCTCCCTTGCCGGATGGAATGACCAACTGAAGATATACTACAGGAATGGTGAGTGCAAGCTTATTTTCTTTACTATATGAGATAGCTTCTATAGTGATCTATTAGAATATACCGGCCGCTGTCCTGCTCTGTTGATTTACCGAATTACCTGACATGTGTGCAGTTAGATGATTGTGCTCTCTGGTTCTTATCATTTGTTGGAATGCTTCCCTATCTTTGTTCAGCTCATAGAGTTGAATGGAGTGACAGTGAACATGTCCGACTGCTGCCCATATAATCCAGGGAGGGACACGAGACCCAGCATTCTCTTGATCTATAAGAGTCCTAGCTGACAGACACTCACTGGTCATGGACTAAGTTGAAAAAGAACTACACTCCAGCTTAGGCTGCTTTCACACTGTAAAACAAGTTTTGTTACAATGACCGTTAGGAAATCTGCAGTCTATAAGAGATAGAGAAAATCATGGTACTCCAAAGTTTAAAGGGGTACTCCACTGGCCAGCATGGAGCTAAATGTTCCGAATGCAGTTTTTGCACTGCAGGGGTTTGCCGCGCCCCCTTGTGGCATCATGGCCATGCCCCCTCAATGCTAGTCTATAGGAGGGGGCATGATGCCTGTCACGCCCCCTCCCATAGACTTGCATTGAGGGGACGTGGCTGTGACGTCACAAGGGGGCGTAGCGCTTGGAACATTTAGTTACACGCTGGCCAGTGGAGTATTCCTTTCACATAAAAGTCTTTTGTTGGTCAGTATACATCAAGTGGATTTTAGCAGTTAGTAAAACACTAAGAATACAATATCTACCTCTTTGATCATCATGGCAGTAGGCAGTAAGCCAAAGTTCCGTCCCTCCCAGCTCTTGATCTTGGTAACTGATCTGTGGAATAGTTAGATATGAATTTGTATGTTAAGTATGATGTACACACTTCAATAAGAACCGAAGAGAAAATAGAAGAGGAAGAAAGTGAAAAAATCTACATAAGAGAAAAATGAAAATATAATCCCTCGTCATAAAGAAACACACAATTATGCATGGCATATGTAAATGAAGAAAATGATACATAGCAAATGTAGCCGATGTTATAAGATGCCTACAAGGTCACACTATTATGTGGGCAATATGCTTGAGTCCAGTGGATCCAGGGACTGATACTGTATAATTTATACCAATCCTGTAAAGTCCTTTGTGATATGTTCTCTTTCTGTAAGGCAAATAAAAAATTACCAATCTCTACGTATTAATAAAGACTGATGTGACAAATTGGATTTATTCATTGCTTGACAGACAGGTCATTTACCAATGTTGGTATTTATAGCATTAAATCTTGATAAATCTTATACATTTTCTTGCCTGGTAACTGACACCCAATACACCTATAAAGGATCTGCCAAGAAGATTTTATTGTGCTTGTAAAACTATTGTAAGATGATTGTATTGTTAAATATATGATAGTAACAACATCATCATATATGGGAGAAGAATATGATAAAAAAATAAAAAAACCAATTGTAGTACAATGGGTTAAGCAGAGACCTTTAATGAAATACAATAAATACTGTATGTCCTTCAGGCTGCAGCATGCTATGTGCTTGGTGTATTGTATGCACAAGATATAGAAAAAGAATCTTAAACATTAAAGGAGAAGTAAAAGACATCAAATTGATGCACAGAAATGCATTTTTGTAATAAAAAATCTATTATAAGCACATATGTTCTTTATTTAAGTTGCTCGTAGTACTGAATAAAATTCTATAGTGCATTTCCTTTCTTTATATTGCATTAGCTTTTATTTCCCTAGGTCCAAAGTAAATGAAAGCTGTATAGATGTGGACATGATAGGAAGCTATAGACATAACATAAATGGTTGGATATGACGGGTGGGGTCCCATAGTTAATGGGGATAATCTTACCTTATTTAAAGGGATACTCCACCCCTAGACATCTTATCCTCTACCCAAAGGATAGGGGATAAGATGTCTGATTGCGGGGGTCCTGCCCCTGGGGAACCTTGCAATATAGCATGCAGCACCCACCTATATCTGCTTCCGGCAGCACTGGAGGTTCTGGCTCCCGACCACGGGAACGAAAGATCGTGATGTCACGCCCCACCCCCTCAATGCAAGTCTATGGGAGGGGGCGTGACGGCTGCTGCATGCTATATTGCAGGGGTCCCCAGCGGCGAACACACATCTTATCCCCTATCCTTTGGATAGGGGATAAGATGTCTAGGGGTGGAGTACCCCTTTAATTCAAACTTGGAGGATAGATACACTTTATAGGTGTCATCAGACTACATAGAGGTTAAAAAAGGGGGAATACATTTGCAATTCAATCAAGGTCATAACAAGTAACCATGAGTATTGTAGCAAGGTGTGGAATGTGATCCCAATCCACCATAACAGCCTTTAGCAGGAAATTGAGACCAGGAAATGTTTACGATTCTTTTGAGTTCCCTAATGCACAGGGATAATGCACACATGATGGGATGATAATGGGATTATACTCATATTTAAGTGGTAGCACAGGGACAATGTGCATAAATATGTCACTGTTCTGTCCCACTGCGTGTCCATGTGAGATGTATAAATTTGTTGTTAGACATTTAGCTGTTATACTGAGGTGTAGTGATGTTTTAATGTACTGTACATGTATGATTATGCCAATTTGAGTTATGCACCCATTTATTGGCTAGAAGTGAGGTAGCCCATTTACTTATCCTGGTGAATATCTTCCTAGTACACTACAAGGGAAAAAGAAAGCAAACAAAATAAAAAGATAGAAACAGGAGCCTGACGGAAGAAGTAGTACAAGAGCCCTATAGCTACACTAGGATTTTTCAGGTGTTTAGGCGTGGCCCAGAGACTATGCGGCTGCCAGTAGAGATGAGCAAAGTTTTTAAAAATTTGATTTGGCCCATTTGCTGAATCCCCCCCCCAATTTGGTTTGGTCCGAAATTATTTGCGGCAAATTGCTATTAAAAATGGCTATTTATGGCCTACAGAGAGCCTCAATAGGGGTGTAGAACACTTTGCCTTGTCCTAACACGCATAGGGAGTGTGCGGTGTTAGTGAAATAATACTGTTACTCAGTATGACATGCAGATTACAGGCATCGCTATTAGAATCACTGCCGCACAGCTTCTGGATGTGGCAGGAGAGAGACCATATGGTGTCATAATTAAGAGATTAAAGAGATTTTTTTTGTCATTTTTATTTGATTTAATTTGAATTTATTTAAATTTTTTTAAATCCTTTTTTGAGGACCAATTCTGGTGAGCATCAAGCTGGCGGTCTGCCGTGAGGCGGACTACCACCTGTTCCAGCCCCTGCCTCTTTACTTTAACTAATACTGTATGACCACAAAACCCAATATAACAAGGAGTCACATGGTGGCACAATTACAGAGCCTAGAGGTGGCAGCAGCCAGATGAGACCATAGGGCCTCACAAAAGAAAATATTAAAGATATTTTGTAAAATTTTAATTGAAGATTTAAAATAGATTTAATTTAAGGTGCCAACAGCATGAGGAGACCAAATGGTGGAGCAATGGCACAGCCTGGAGGTGGCAGCAGCATGTGGAGACCATAATGTGGTAGAATGATACAGCCTGGAATCGGCATCAGAAAGGGGAGACCATATAGTGGCAGAATGACCCAGCCTGGAGGTGGCAACATCCTGACGAGACCATAGGGCTTCCCAATTGAAAGGATTAAAGATATTTAGGAAATTTTTAATTGAAGATTTAAAATAGATGAAGATAAAGTTTAATTTAATGTACCAGCAGCATGAGGAGACTACATGGCCACGGTGTGTCTGGGTCCTCAGTCTTGTCTTCCTCATCACCCTGTAGCTCCACAGCCTGCTCCTGTTCCTCCTCTCCTCCTATAGTCATTTCACAAAACCTTACCTGTGCTCCAATGTCCCCCTCCCCCCCTCCTCCAGTTCAGCCCCCACAGGGCTCATGTGGCCGTGAGGTGTAGGCGCAACGTCTCCAGTGACCTGACCTACCATCGTTTCCAACACGTGTTGCAGGATATGAAGCATTGGAATGACATTGTTCATCCCGTAATCCTGGCAAATGACTAATAATGTGGCTTCCTCAAAAGACCTGAGCAAACGGCAGGTGTCACGTATGAGCTGCCACTTGTTGACATTGAAGTTACACAGGGGAGTCCCCCTATCCGCTTGGATCATCAAGAAATCGGTGATGGCTTTTCTCTGTTTGTATAGGTCCAACATATGGAGGGTGGAATTCCAATGTGTGGAAACATCGCAAATCAGACTATGTTGGGGGATGCCGTTCTGACGCTGCAGTTCAAGGAGGGTGTGCTTTGCGGTGTACGAGTGGCTGAAGTGCATGCAAAGTTTTCTTCCCATTGTTAGGATGTCTTGCAGATGGGGGGGTAACACTTCAGGAATCGCTTGACAATCAGATTGAACACGTGTGCCATGCAGGGAGCATGACTCACATTTCCTTGACACAGCGCAAACAAGATGTTCTTCACGTTGTCGGTCACCATGGTTCCCATTTCTAGTTTTTGTGGAGTAAGCCATGATTCGATTTCTTGATGAATGACTTTTAGCAATTCCTCCCCTGTGTTACTCCATTCACCAAGGCAAACCATGTGAAGAACAGCGTGAAACCGCCGTGCCCTGCACACATGGTATGCTGGATGGGCACTGAGACTTGTCCGTGCAGTGGAGGCTGAGGACACGGTGAAGGATAAGGAGGAGGAGTCGCACACTGTCACAGGACCAACAGCCTGAGAGCGCGAAGATGGAAGCGGCGTGACCTATCCAAGTTTGTGTTGTGGCTGTGCAGGAACTACATTCACCCAGTGGGCCGTAAAAGACATGTATCCCTGACCATAGTTACAGCTCCACACGTCGGCACTGCCGTGCACTTTGTTACACTTTGGTAGAGTGGGGTGGTGCGTGTTAATACCAGTACCCGGTGACGAAGGTAGGTGAAAGAAGGAGAACTTGACATCAGATGTGTGGCATCAGGCCGGTGGCATGATTAGAATAGTAGTTGAGACAGGTAGGCAGAAGAAAACGGTGTAATTTGGCAAAGTGTTGGTGTGCACAAGTATTGAGGATATGTATTAGCTAAAACGTAACTTTTCTTAGGATAAAATATATTTACCCAAAACATTTTTTGAAATCTAACAAAAGGAAAGGTGTGCAAAAAACACCATGTGCCACCTACACCACCAAATATTGATGCAATGCAAAGACCTCTAAAAGGTTAAAACGAACAACATATGGTCAATTGTAAAAGGTGGGTGTAAATACTTCCCCTGTAAGGCCCTACTCTCGCCCTATTAATTCCCTTTTTGGCAAGTGTTACTTGCCCTAAAAAGGGCAGCACCACACAGGAACCTCTCCCTATTTCCACCAAAAAACCCTAATGGCAGAGGAGGCACATGGTGTTTTTTGCACACCTTTCCTTTTGTTAGATTTAAAAAAAATTGTAGGCCCATATATTTTATCCTAAGAAAAGCTACAGTAAGTTTTAGCTAATGCATATCCTCAATACTACCTTGCGGTCTAATGCGGAGGAATTTCTGTAACTGGGGACCAGCATCTTAATTATGTTTTGCAGTATCCATTGCAGCACAATGAGAGAGCCTGGAGGTGGTACCATCAGCATGAGGAGACCATATGGCGGCACAATGAGAGAGCCTGGAGGTGGCAGCGTCAGCATGAGGAGACCATATAGCTGCACAATGATAGAGCCTGGAGGTGGCCACATCAGCATGAGGAGACCATATAGCAGCACAATGACAGAGTGTGGAGGTGGCAGCATCAGCATGAGGAGACCATATGGAGATACAATGACAGAGCCTGGAGGTGGCAAAATGCCTGGAGGTGGCAAAATAAGCACGAGGAGACCATATGGCAGCACAATGAGAGATCCTGGAGGTGGCAGCATCAGCATGAGAAAACCATATGGCAGCACAATGACAGAGCCTGGAGGTAGCAGCAGCATGAGGGCCATGCCAACTGAGGGTGGAGTCTGAGGAACCTACTGACTGTTGACTGGGGGTGTCGGATGTCACTTGGGATGAAGTGGATTACAAAGTGAACCAATTAATCGCGGCTGCTGGGTTGCTGATTGAGCCACGATTGCTAGCTGACACCGGGAGCTCAGACCTCTCGCTGCGACTCCTGCTGCCACACACCCCTACTCTGCTGCAACCTCTGCCTGAACCTGATGTATTTAGGCCTCTGCCACTCCTCTGTGCATGACCTTGCACTTCTCTGCCTGACACACTTATACACCAGCTGAGTGCGTGTATGGTACACTTATGAGAGGAGAACAATGTGCTCCACTATGCTTAAAACTGTATTAGACTACAGAACCAAGTGTGTAGCTTTGTCTAGCCTTTCACAGTAACTTGGCCCAAATTAGTTTTTCAGGGGAAAAAACGTACACTGCGTAGGTGTACCTACACTTTACACTTATGACAGCTGTATAATACGCTCAGCTTAAAACTGTATAAGGCTGCAGAAACAAGGGTGTAACTAGGCCAAAAAAAAATTTCAGAAAAAAAAAAAACATACACCACATAAGTGTACGTACTGTTTACACTTATGAGAGCTGGACAATACGCTCCGCTTAAAACTGTATAAGGCTACAGAAACAAGGGTATAGCTTTGGCTGGCCTTTCACAGTAACTAGGCCAAAATTAGTTTTTCAGAAAGAGAAAAAACATACACCACCTATGTCTACGCACAGGTTACACTTATGGGAGGACAATAAGCTCCGCTATACAACCTCTATTAGGCACTATAATCAGATGACTATGGCTTTTCGTGCTCAACCTAACTGGCCCCTGTTAGCTTTATAGTTGTTGTACAACCAACTGCAGCAGTACAGAATTGCTGTGTAGTAGAGCCCAGTATAGTACTATTAGGCACTAATAGCAGGTGACAATGGCTTTTACTGCTCTGCCTAATTAGCCCCTTTAAGCTTTAGAGTTGCTGTAAACCCCACTGCAGAAGTCTCTCTCTCTCTTTCTCTGTCAGTGCTTTTATGCAGTTATTTGGGGTTGTGGGGAATTGCTGCTGTGAAGCTGTTTCTCTATCTCGCTCTATCTCTCCCTTCAGTGAAATGTACTCTCTGAAATAAAACACTGATGTGACTGGCCACAAGATGACTGACGATTATATAGGGCTGTGACATCACAGGGGTGGCTGGCTACTGATTGAATCACATGCAGCAGGTAGCCTGTGTCATCCCGCCGACCCTTGTTCCCTCCTTCCCAGGATTCCTTGCCCCATGTCCTCAAATGTTGATCCACCATTTTAGATGCCCTGGAGCTTGGACCGCACTATGGAGTTTAATTAAGTGATTTCTGCAATCGAATCGCAGAGATATTCGGATTTGCTACAAAGCTAATTTTTCCTGAAATTCGTAACAAATTTGGATTCATCAGATTCGATTCTCTCATCCCTAGCTGCCAGGTTACAGATTTTGCAAAGGACCTGCACCTCGCAGTAGACACTGCAGCTTAATTCAGGGTGTGCTTCTTCTGAAATCCACTGGGAGCTAACCAGTGTGCACTCCTTAGAGGAGAATAAGTGGATTGGCGCATAGACATAGAATGAAGCATAGACAGTATCTGGTACCCTGCACATTAACTCACTTTAAGGGACCTGGGCACTGTTTCTTCGGAACTAGATGATCAAAAGGAGCAGCAGATGAATATTTCTCTATAGCACCAAATAATTAGCAAGATTAGTTAATAGGTTTACAGTAAAAATCCTGGGGTCTAGGGCAGAGAAGAGGTAACTTTCTGCAACATAGGTGATATAGAAACATAGCAGATAAGAGCCATTAGGCCCATCTAGTCTGCCCAATATTCATAAGACTTATGAATCGTCCTTGTCCCTATCTGATATGAAGGATAGCCTGACACCTATCTCTATCTTATATGAAGGATAGCCTTATATCTATCTCTATCTTATATGAAGGATAGCCTTATGCCTATCCCATGCATGCTTAAACACCTTCACTGTATTTGCAGCTACCACTTCTGCAGGAAGGCTAGTCCATACATCCATTACTCTCTCAGTAAAGTAATACTTCCTCATATTACTACAGAAACCTTTCCCCTCTAATGTAAAACTATGTCCTCTTTTGGTAGTTTTTCTTCTTTTAAATATGCTCTCCTCCTTTAGCTTGTTTATTCCTTTATGTATTTAAAAGTTTCTATCATATCCCCTCCGTCTCGTCTTTCTTCCAAGCTATACATGTTAAAGGGGTACTCTGGTGGAAAACATTTTTTTAACCCCTTAAGGACGCAGGGCGTAAATGTACGTCCTGGTGTGGTGGTACTTAACGCACCAGGACGTACATTTACGTCCTGTACATAACCGTGGGCATCGGAGCGATGCCTGTGTCATGCGCGGCTGATCCTGGCTGCTGATCGCAGCCAAGGACCCGCCAGCAATGGCCGACGCCCGCGATCTCGCGGGCATCCACCATTAACCCCTCAGATGCCAGGATCAATACAGATCCCGGCATCTGCGGCAGTACGCGATTTCAATGAATGATCTGATCGCCTGCAGCTCTGCTCCGGGGATCTGATCATTCAGAACGCCGCACGGAGGTCCCCTCACCTGCCTCTGTCCGGCTCCCGGCGTCTTCTGCTCTGGTCTGAGATCGAGCAGACCAGAGCAGAAGATGACCGATAACACTGATCTGTTCTATGTCCTATACATAGAACAGATCAGTATTAGCAATCATGGTATTGCTATGAATAGTCCCCTATGGGGACTATTCAAGTGTAAAAAAAAAATAAAAAAAATGTAAAATTAAAAGTAAAATAAAAGTGAAAAATCCCCCCCCCCAATAAAAAAGTTAAACATCTGTTTTTTCCTATTTTACCCCCAAAAAGCGTAAAAAATAAATTTTATAGACATATCTGGTATCACCGCGTGCGTAAATGTCCGAACTATTAAAATAAAATGTTAATGATCCCGTACAGTGAACGGCGTGAACATAAAAAAAAGTCCAAAATTGCTACTTTTTTAATACATTTTATTTAAAAAAAATTATAAAAAATTTATTAAAAGTTTTTTATATGCAAATGTGGTATCAAAAAAAAGTAAAGATCATGGCGCAAAAAATGAGCCCTCATACCGCCGCTTATACGGAAAAATGAAAAAGTTATAGGTCATCAAAATAAAGGGATTATAAACGTACTACAGTGGTCCCTCAACATACGAAGGTAATTCGTTCCAAACGAGCCATCGTTTGTCGAATCCATCGTATGTTGAGGGATTCGTGCAATGTAAAGTAAGTATAGGAAGCTGTACTCACCTGTCCCCGTCGCTCGAGATGGTGTCCCCGCCGCTCCCGATGGTGATCCCGAGCCTCCGCTGGGCTCTCCTGGTCTTCTCCGGTCCTCTGCTGTCTTCTCCGGTCCTATTCTGTCTTCTCCGGTCCTCTTCTGTCTTCCACAAGGCCTTACTGGGCCTGCGTAGCAACGTCATTACGCCACTGCGTACGCCATTCCTATTGGATGGCGTGCGCAGCAGCGTATTGACGTCATCGGAGAGGGCCAAGAAGACACCGGAAGACCAGCGCTGGACCCGGAGGGCACCCCGGAGCATCGTGGAGGGGTAAGTAATACTTACCGCACCACACGGGGAACATTAAGCTGCTATCCGGCAGCAGCTTAAGCATTTGGTGCTGCCGGATAGCACTTAATGCGATGGCCCCGACATAAAAAAGCATCGTATGTCGATTTCATCATATGTCGGGGCCATTGTAGGTCGGGGGGTCACTGTAATTTGGTTAAAAATTTTGTGATTTTTTTTAAGCACAACAATAATATAAAAGTATGTATCATTTTATTTGTATTGACCCTCAGAATAAAGAACATACGTCATTTTTACCGTAAATTTACGGCGTGAAAACGAAACCTTCCAAAATTAGCAAAATTGCATTTTCTTTTTAATTTCCCCACAAAAATAGTGTTTTTTTGTTGCGCCATACATTTTATGATATAATGAGTGATGTCATTACAAAGGACAACTGGTCATGCAAAAAACAAGCCCTCATACTAGTCTGGCAATGAAAATATAAAAGAGTTATGATTTTTAGAAGGCGAGGAGGGAAAAACGAAAACGTAAAAATTAAGGCCAAAATGGGCTGAGTCCTTAAGGGGTTAAATCAACTGGTGCCGGAAAGATAAACAGATTTGTAAATTACTATTAAAAATCCTAATCCTTCTAGTACTTATCAGCTGCTGTATATTACGGAGTAAGTTACTTTCTTTTTGAATTTCTTTTCTGTCTGTCCACAGTGCTCTCTGCTGACACCTCTGTCCATGTCAGGAACTGTCCACAGCAGGAGAGGTTTGCTATGGGGAATTATTCCTGCTCTGGACAGTTCCTGACATGGATAGATGTGTCAGCAGAGAAGTAATTTACAAATCTGTTTAACTTTCTGGCACCAGTTGATTTGAAAGAAAGAAAAAAAAATGTTTTACACCGGCGTACCTCTTTAAGGTCCTTTAACCTATCCTGATAAGTTTTATCCTTGAACCCATTTACTAGTTTAGTAGATCTTCTCTGAACTCTCTCTAGAGTCTCTATAGCCTTCTGGAGATACAGTTTCCAGTGCTGCACACAATACTCTAAGTGAGATCTTACCAGTGCTGTGTACAGCAGCCTGTCTACTGCTAACTCCTCTTCCTATACACCCACGAACACTTCCCTCTCTACTGCTGATACCTCTCCTTATACACCTATGAGCATTTCCATCACTACTGATAATACCTCTCCCTATACACCCATGAGCACTTCCCTCTTCACTGCTAATTCCTCTTCCTATACACCCATGAACACTTCCCTCTCTACTGATAATACCTCTTCCTATACACCCATGAGCACTTCCCTCCCTACTGATAATACCTCTTCCTATACACCCATGAGCACTTCCCACTCTACTGCTAATTCCTCTTCCTATACACCCAGGCATTTTTCTAGAATTTCCTGCTGCTCTGTTATATTGTCTGCCTACCTTTAAGTCTTCTGAAATCCCTTTCCTCAGATAATGAGGTCAGGACTGTATCACATAGTCTATACTCTGCCCAAGGGTTTTACGTCCCAGGTGGATTATCTTGCACTTATCCACATTAAACTTTAGTTGCCAGAGTTCTGACCATTCCTCAAGTTTAACTAAATCCTTGCTCTGCATATTCTCAATTGACTACAATCCTATGTTGTCTGTCCCTCAGCCACTGCCTAATACATTCAACAATATGGGAGTCCAAGCTCAATGACTGTAGTTTATTGATAAGTCTTCTATGTGGGACAGTGTCAAAAGCCGTACTAAAATAAAAATAAGCAATGTCTACTGCACCTGAGCCATCTATTATTTTAGTCACCCTGAAGTAAACTCGTGTTCTTTTTCATCTTGCAAATCATGGTATTTTATATGTTTCACAATCCTATCCTTTAGTAGACTTTCCATTAATTTCCCGACTATTGATGTCAGACTTACTGGCCTATAGTTGCCGGATTCCCCTTTTCTACCTTTCTTGTGAATGAGGACATTTACTAACTTCTAATCTTCTGGGACAACTCCTGTTACCAGTAATTGGTTAAATAAATCTGTTAACAGTTATGCCATTACAGTGCTAAGCTCCTTTAGTATCTTTGGGTGTATCCCATCAGGCCCATGTGACTTATTTGTCCTAACTTTAGACAGCTTACTTAGAACCGCTTCCTCTGTAAAGACACAGGCATTACACGATTTATTAGTCTTTATCCCTAACTGAGGTTTACAGTAAAATTCCTGGGGTCTAGAGCAGAAAAACGTAACTTTCTGTAACTTTGGTGATAAAGGCTAATGAAGAAGTTAATAATTCTATCCCTGATTTATAGGATTACTGCCTGGATACCAGATGATCTACACCAGAGAAGGGGTTACTGCCATCATCCCTAGTGATCTAGGGCAGAGGAGGGGTGTGCTTCTTCTAAAATCCACTGAGAGCCAACCAGAGTGTTCCCCTTAGAGGAGAATGAGTGGATTGGTGCATTGCCTAAGGGAATAAAATACAAGGGACAAGTCTAGTCAAGTCTGTCAAGTAACTAAATTCAGCGTGGGTTGCATAAGCCAGTCCAAGTCCACTACAAGTCCGAGCAAGCCGATAAGCTTCCTAAAGTTCACCATACATCTCTTTGGGCCTAAACTGAGCTGTAAAGACTTTAACACCTTGTCTGCCTCAGTAAAGAGCCATTGTTCCGTAACTTTGCATCGGAGTGATTATTTGCCCCGCGCCTGGCCCAGGAATCATAGGCCATACCTCGGGTGGTGAATTAGGTAAACCACACCCTGGCATCACAAACACAAAGGGTTAATGCCATCTGCCCTAAGGGTTAATAACATCTGCCCCTCCAACACCCTCAGCACATAAGCAGTTGTCTACCTACAGTACATATGGAAACCTGACTGCTACAGTGTAGAGATTTGGAAATTTGGAAACCTGCTCCAGCTTTAGCAAAGCCAAATAGGAACCCGTACTACAGAGACAAAAAGAAAAAAAAGAGGAGCGCGATCCTAGTTTATTACCATTGTGGATGCAGATATAGGTAGTGATAAAAATGCGCTCACCAGAGTTGGTTATGCTCAGAGCATAACATCTATAGCAGCATATCAGTAGCGGGTCAGCAGCATTGGAGTACCCGATCATCCAGGGAAGTAGGCAATGAACAGCTGGTCTTGTAGTAAGGAAAACTTATAAATGCAATTCAGGTGCTTGATAAAGAGCTCGATCCAAGCTGGAAAGCGTTGAAAGTGCTTTTAAAATATTTTATGCATAATCCTGAAAATAAAGAAAACCTTTTATTGGAGAAGCGCCTGAATTGGAGTTTTAAGTTTTCCTTACTACAAGACCAGCAGAAATAGGAACCTGTGACTCTCCAGGTGTTATGGAAATACAGCTCCCAGTTTGACTGTCATGGCATGTTGGGAGTTCCAGTGTTACAACAGGCAAAGAGCCACAGTTCAGAGACAACTGCCCTAAAGTATTCTCATACATTCTCTAGAGCCTGCAGTCTTCAAGAACTTGCATTCTAGAATTGAAGATGTACGTCAATGGACACAGTAACAGGATTTGATTTTACTTCAGGCACATCAAGGAAATCATTTTGACAAGTTAATTATTTAACAGATTTCCTATTCTGTAGTCAGATAACTAAGTTCATCAACTAATACATAAATAAACGTTTTCTAGACAGCGGCCTAAGGGACCCTAAGGGACATCTATACATATTGCTGAAATTAATAAAACATATTTATACTAGTTATTCTTTTATTCATGAACCTACGATGTGTTACCGTTTGCTGTGGTATTGACTTATGTTGTGTACATATACATATATTTTGTGGAAGGTTAGCATTAGGAGTCATAGTAGCAGGGCCTCCCTGTGGTTATTTTGTGTCCAGAAAGTGTCCTTTTTTTCTATTTTAATCTCTACCAAGTAAAATGTGGGTCAGCACTTCCATAGATGGCAGTGGTGCACATGGCAGAAATGTCCAGAATGTATGCCAAGTAGAACCCGGCACTTACCAAGTATGCTTGAAAAGGTTTATTCACATCAAAAGAGAGAAGAACAGGAAACGTTTCGGCATTAGACTTTCTCTGCTGTCTACAGAAATGGAAGGCTTATGCGAAAAGCGGCCTGTTCTTCACCTTTTTGATGTAAATAAATGTTTTCAAGCATACTTGGTGAGTGATCCTCCATATACCAGTGCCACTCAAACGGTGATTGCATAAAACTCTAAAAATTTGCATTCTGACATCGGTTTCCTGCCCTTGTTCTTAAAATAGCATGTTCCATGGACAAACACACATTCTGGTTGCAATAAAATGTACATATAATTTAGAGAGGAGCGAATAGAATCTGATGAATCTGAATTCGTTACGAATTTCAGGAAAAAATTGATTTGAAACGAATGCGAATATCGCCACGATTCGATCGCACAAATTGCTTCATTAAACTCCAATTAGTGCGCTCCAGGCTCCAGGGCATCTAAAATGGCAGATTCACATGTGAGGACATGGGGCAAGGAATCCTGTGAAGGCGGGAACAAGGGTAGGCAGGATGACCCTGAATCACATGCAGGATGCAGCCTATCAGCAGTCAGCCACCCCCATGATGTCATAGCTCTATATAATCGGCAGCCATCTTGCGGCAAGTCACTTCAGCCTTTTATTTCAGAGAGACAGAGAGGGACAGGCAGCTTTGTGTGTTGCACAGAAAAGCATTATTCCAGCAGCGATTCACCTCCTAGTCACATCAGCATTCTGTTGCACAGAGGGGGTAAGAGAGCAGTGTGTGTTGCAAAGAAAAGCATTTTTACAGCAGCGATTCACCTCCTAGTCACTACAGCGTTCTATTACAGAGAGGGACAGAGAGCAGTGTGTTGCACAGAACAGCAACGATTCACCTCAAGCCAAAATCCTGCCTAGAAGCACTGATAGTTAAGGGAGTGAGATTGAGAGAGAAAGTAAAATTTTGGGTGTAGTACACAGCGACTGTGTGCTGCAGCACTGGTGTGTACTGCTGGTGTTGTACACAAATACTTTTGTAAGCGTACTGGAGCGCATTGTCCTCCCCTCATAAGTGCATTCCACATACATACATCTAAGTGGTGTAATATTTTGTTCCTGTTAAAGTCTTAAGGGCCTAGATACTGTGAAAGGCCAGCCAAAAGTATACACCTACTGGTGTTGTACACAAATACTGTTTTAAGCATAGTGGAGCATATTGTACTCCCCTCATATACGCACTAAGTATATCAGACAGAGAAGTGCCAGAACGTGCACAGTGGAGTGGCAGAGGCCTAAATTCATCAGCCAGGGGTTGCAGCAGACTAGGGACGAGTGGCAGCAGGAGTCGCAGCGAGAGGCCTGAGCTCCCGGTATCAGCTAGCGGTCGTGTCTCGACCAGTAACCCATCTGCCGTCATCGATTGGTTAACACGGTCATCCACTTCATCACAAGTGACATCTGACACCTCCAGTCAACAGTCAGTGGGTTCCTCAGACACAACTCTTAGTTGACATGGCCTGGTAGCAGTCCCTGTCCTCCCATTGCCTTTGTCCTATGATGTTCCCTCCCCCACAGAAGTATCTTATGCTGTGGGTCCAGCTCCACTATTTAGTGAGGACGATCTAGAGGACAGTCAGAAGCTACTGCCCAGCCAAGAAGTGGAGGAGACATCAGCCGCTTTCTCCACTAGGCGGGCAAGTAGTGATGAGAATAGTGGTGTGGGAGGTGTTGCGAGCGTTCAGGCTCCTGAAGCAGACACTGATGAGGAACCTGAGGAGGACATCAGTGACGTGCAGACACAACTCGATGATGATGAAGCCGATGGCACTTGGTAGCCGGTTGCAGAAGGGGCTTCATCATCATCAGGAAAAGAGGGTTGCAGGGTGCCCTTGAGGCAGCAGCTGAGCCATCAAGATGGTAGCATGGTTGGCAGTCAGCATGGTGGCATAAGTGGAAAGCGTGGAGCCAAATGTGCCCGGGGTAGACAACCTGCTTCGCAGCAGCCTACCTTCCAGGTAGGTAGTGAAACAGGGGTTCCTGGAGTCGGCGGCAGTAGCAGTCAATCAGTGAGGACTGTTGGTGGGAAAATCAGCTACTCAGCAGTGTGGCAGTTTTTCATCAAGCATCTGAAGGAGGTTGACATGGCCACATGCAAGATGTGTTGGCACAAGGTGAAGCGTGGCCAGGGTCCCAATGTTGGCACCACAGCCCTGCGTCAACAAATGCAGCATCACCATAAAGCGGCCTGGGAGAACTGTGGCTCTGATGTGGTGGTCAAGCCTTCTGCATCACCCCATGGCACACTGCTCCCTGTCTCAGCCAGCCAAGGCTCCACCATCTCAGCTGAAGGGAGCTGTGTGTCATACCCATCTTCTGTTGCTCCAGATGGTCCTGCTCTTCCTACTTTGAGTCAGTTATTCCATCAGAAATCCATTGGCAAAGCCACGTCCAAGAGACAACAGTATGCGCCAACTCATCCAACGGTGCAGAAGCTGAATGTGCTTCTGTCCAAGTTGCTGGTGCTGCAGTCCCTCCCTTTTCAAGTGGTGGACTCTGCACCTTTCAGTGAACTGATGGCTTGTGCCGAGCTGAGGTGGATGGTCGCAAGCCGTCATTTCTTTGCGAAGAAGGCAGTACCAGCCCTGCACAATTTTGCGGAACAGAAGGTGGGCTAGTCCACGAGCCTGTCGGTGTGTACCAAAGTGCACGGCAGCCCAGACGTGTGAAGCTGTAACTATGGTCATGGACAATACAGTGGGGCAAGAAAGTATTTAATCAGCCACCAATTGTGAAAGTTCTCCCACTTAAAGATGAAAGAGGCCTGTAAATTTCATCATAGGTATACTTCTACTATGAGAGACATAATGAGGAAGAAAAAAAATCCATAAAATCACATTGTCTGATTTTTAAAGAATTTATTTGCAAATGATGGTGGAAAATAAGTATTTGGTCACCTACAAACAAGCAAGATTTCTGACTCTCACAAACCTGTAACTTCTTCTTTTAGAGTCTCCTCTGTCCCCCACTCGTTACCTGTATTAATGGCACGTGTTTGAACTTGTTATCAGTATAAAAGACACCTGTCCACAACCTCAAACAGTCACAATCCAAACTCCACTATGGCTAAGAGCAAAGAGCTGTCGAAGGATACCAGAAATAAAATTGTAGACCTGCACCAGGCTGGGAAGACTGAATCTGCAATAGGCAAGCAACTTGGTAAGAAGAAATCAACTGTGGGAGCAATTATGAGAAAATAGAAGACATATTGACAATCTCCCTGGATCTGGGGCTCCACGCAAGATCTCACCTCGGGGTGTCAAAATGATCACGAGAACGCTGAGAAAAAAATCCCAGAACCACATAGGGGAGTGGGCTAGTGAATGACCTGCAGAGAGCTGGGACCAAAGTAATAAATACTACCATCAGTAACACACTACGCCACCTGGGACTCAAATCATGCAGTGCCAGAGGTGTCACCCTGCTTAAGCCAGTACATGTCTGGGCCCGTATGAAATTTGATAGAAAGCATTTGGATGATCCAAAAGAGGATTGGGAGAATGTCATATGGCCACATAAAACCAAAGTAGAACTTTTTGGTAAAAACTCAACTCGTCGTGTTTGGAGGAGAAAGAATGCTGGATTGCATCGAAAGAACATCATACCAACTGTGAAGCATGGGGGTGGAAACATCATGCTTTGGGGCTGTTTTTCTGCAAAGGGACAAGGATGACTGATCCGTGTAAAGCAAATAGTGAATGGGGTTATGTATCGTGAGATTTTGAGTGAAAACTTCCTTCGATCAGCAAGGGCATTGAAGATGAAATGTGGCTGGGTCTTTCAGCATGACAATGATCCCATTCACACCACTTGGGCCACGAAGGACTGGCTTCGGAAGAAGCATTTCAAGGTCCTGGAGTGGCCTAGCCAGTCTCCAGATCTCAACCCCATAGAAAAGTTTTGGAGGGAGTTGAAAGTCCATGTTGCCCAGTGACAGCCCCAAAACATCACTGCTCTAGAGGAAATCTGCATGGAGGAATGGGCCAAAATACCAGCAACAGTGTTTGAAAACCTTGTGAAGACTTACAGAAAACGTTTGACCTCTGTCATTGCCAACAAAGGGTATAGAACAAAGTATTGAGATGAACTTTTGTTATTGACCAAATACTTATTTTCCACCATTATTTGCAAATAAAGTGTTTAAAAATCAGACAATGTGATTTTATGGATTTTTTTCTCATTATGTCTCTCATAGTTGAGGTATACCTATGTACCTATGATGAAAATGACAGGCCTCTCTCATCTTTTTAAGTGGGAGAACTTGCACAATTGGTGGCTGACTAAATGCTTTTTTGCCCCACTGTACATGTCCTTTACGGCCCACTGGGTGAATGTGGTTCTCGCACAGCCACAACAGCAACTTGGACAGGTCATATCGCTTTCGGCTTCACGCTCTCAGGCCGTTGTCCTGTGACAGTGTGCCACTCCGCCTCCTCATCCTCCACCGTGTCCTCAGCCCCCACTGCACAGACAAGTCTCAGTGCCCCTCCAGCAAGGCACGGCGGTGTCACGCTGTTCTTCACATGGTTTGCCTTGGCGAACGGAGTCACATTAAGACTCTCGTTTGCCAACTCTGGAATCTCCTCAAGTATTAACCATTTAAGTGCTGTAATAGAATGACCACATTCACGAAAATGTCTAGCAACAGTGCTCTCTCCATTACCTGATGCCTCCATTTTTTCTGTACCAAGAAATTTAACAGACTTGTGTTCGGTGATACAGGTTTTGATCATCCTAGCTGTTACATAAGTAAGTCCGCATGAACATTTGAGCATGTATATTACATTTTTAGTTTTAGTACAGGTATAAAAACCTTTATGCATGATAAAATTACCCTTTGAAGGGTGGCTGAACTTTTCTCCTTTAATTTTGCCACTACAGTGGCTGTAATTTAAACAAGGAAAAGTACCCTTACGTCTACTAGCCAAAAAAGTTTGCAACTACTTTTTCTTATTATAACATCACTTTTGATGAGTTTTTCACCTATTCCATGCCTTTTTTGTAAGCAAACATCGGAGGGGTCTTTAAATAATTTACCATTGTTTTTATCTGCAATATATGCCAATTCTTTAGAATGACTTTTTAACAATACATGCTGTCGCCACCTCCACGCTGTGTCATTGAGCCACTATATGGTCTCCTCATACTGCTGCCAACTCCAGGCAGGGCCAGATTAAGGCTACTTGGAGGATGGAGCACTTTAGTATGATGGGGCCACCCTTCCCCGAAAAAAAAAAAACAATGCCAACACAGACACATCCCTAAACCTCAACCACCCTGTGCATGTTTTCAGTGATGACAATTAACAAGCCTTCACAAAGGCATGGGCATTTCAGACTATGCAGCCCATTTTTTGGTGAGTTTCCATCTGCTGGGACCCCCATTAATTACCTCAGTTCCAGTGGCTTTCCACCTACTGAAAATCTACAACTCCCATAATGTCTTGAGATATTTAGGCATCATAGAAGTTGTAGTTTTGTAATAGTTGGAAAGTCACAGATTGAGGTACAGTTTCACTCATGATCACCTAGTCAGAAAGAATACACAATGATATAAAGGATTACAGGTGACGTCTTCTATGTTGTCTTCCATTTTCTCCTTCATCCGGTCCAGATGGGGTGGTGGCTTCCAGCTAAATCATCCTCTGCAGGGTGTGATGCCCAGACATCATTGGTTCCTCACTTTGTCAGCAGATCCTTATCCTGTATATGAAAAAATAATCAATATGAGCCTGTTAGACACTGTGCCCCCTGAATATAACCCCTCCAAACACTAAGCCCCTGAAAATACTGCCCCACACTGTTTCTTCTCAGTTTGGCTGAATCCCACCCCTTTACTGTCCTCCTCCAGACTCCTTTGTCCCCCAGACCTTTGTCCCCTCCTCCAGACCCCTGTTTTCTCCTCCCTGACCCCTCAGTCACCCCCAGACCCTTCATTCACCTCAAACGCCTTAGTCCTCCTCCAGACCCCTATGTCCCCTCCTCCCCCAACCCCTCAGTCATGCCCAGACCCCCCCCAATTCTCCTACAAATCCCACAGTCACCTGCCCCCCAAAACCACTCAGCCACCCCCAGTCCTCCTCAATACCCCTCTTTCCCATCCTCCACTGACCCCTCAGTCACCCCCAGACTCCTCAGTCCTCCTACAGATCCCTCAGTCACCCCTAGACCCCTACATCATTACCTATCCTCAACCAGACCCCTCTCTTCCCTCCTTCTCCAACCCCTCAGTCCTCTTCCAGAGATCCTCATCACTCCACTGCCCCTTTCTCCAAACTCCTTTGTCCTTTTTATTTAGACTCTGTTCCCCACATACTGTTTCCTGAGTCCTGTCCCTGTACTATTACATCACTGTGTATTATCCTTGTTATGTGACGTCATACATACATATTCATACACACAACATACATACTGTACACATTACATACTGTACATGCATCATATACACACAACACACATACTGTACACATTACATACTGTACATGCATTATATACACACGACAAACATACTGTACACAATACATACTGTACATGCATCATATACACACAACACACATACTGTACACAATACATACTGTACATGCATCATATACACACAACACACATACTGTACACAATACATACTGTACATGCATCATATACACACACAACACACATACTGTACATGCTTGCATCATATACACACAACACACATACTGTACACAATACATACTGTACATGCATGCATCATATACACACAACACACATACTGTACACAATACATACTGTACATGCATCATATACACACAACACACATACACACTGTACATCACCACGACACACATACTGTACACATTACATACTGTACATGCATCATACGCACACATACCGTACAAATTACATACTGTACATGCATGCATTATACACACACAACACATACTGTACACATTACATACTGTACATGCATGCATTATATACACACAACACATCATGTACACATTACATACTGTACATGCATTATATACACACAACACATATACTGCACACATTACATACTGTACATGCATTACATACACACACAACACACATCCTGCACACATTACATACTGTGCATGCATTATATACACATACTGCACACATTACATACTGTACATGCATCATGTACACACAACATACATACTGTACACACTACAAACTGTACATGCATGCATCATATACACAACACATACTGCACACATTACATACTGTACATGCATTATATACACATACTGCACACATAACATACTGTACATGCATTATATACACAGCATACATACTGCACACATTACATACTGTACATGCATTATGTACACACAGCACACAAACTGCATACATTACATACTGTACATGCATTATATACATATAGCACACATACTGCACACATTACATACTGTACATGCATTATATACACACACAGCACACATTACATACTGTACATGCGTTATATACACACACAGCACACATACTGCACACATTACATACTGTACATGCATTATACACACACAGCACACATACTGCACACATTACATACTGTACATGCACTATATACACACAGCACACACTACAAACTGTACATGCATTATATACACACACAGCCCACATACTGCACACATTACATACTGTACATGCATTATATACACATACTGCACACATTACATACTGTACATCCACTATATACACACAGCACACACTACATAATGTACTTGCATTATGTACACACACAGCACACATACTGCACACATTACATTCTGTACATTCATTATATACAAACACAGCACACATACTGCACACATTACATACTGTACATGCATTATATACACACAGCACACATACTGTACACATTACATACTGTACATGCATTATATACACACACAGCACACATACTGCACACATTACATACTGTACATGCATTATATACACACACAGCACACATACTGCACACATTACATACTGCACACATTACATACTGTACATGCATTATATACACACAGCACACATACTGCACATACTACATACTGTACTTGCATTATATACACACACAGCACACATACTGCACACAATACATACTGTACATGCATTATATACACACAGCACAACGCAGTACATGCATTACATAGACATACAATATACACAAACTGCACACATTACATACTGTACATGCATTATACACACACAGCACACACACACAGCACACATACTGCACACATTACATACTGTACATGCATTACATAGACACACAACACACAAACTGCACACATTACATACTGTACGTGCATTATACACGCACAGCACACATACTGCACACATTACATACTGTACATGCATTATATACACGCACAGCACACATTACATACTGTACATGCATTATATACAAACACAGCACACATACTGCACACATTACATACTGTACATGCATTATATATACACAGCACACATGCTGCACACATTACTTACTGTACATGCATTATATACACACAGCACACATACTGCACACATTACATACTGTACATGCATTATATACACACAGCACACATACTGCACACATTACATACTGTACATGAATTATATACACACAGCACACATACTGCACACATTACATACTGTACATGCATTATATACACACACAGCACACACTACATATTGCACATGCATTATATACACACAGCACACATACTGCACACATTACATACTGTACATGCATTATATACACACAGCACACATACTGCACACATTACATACTGTACATGCATTATATACACACACAGCACACATACTGCACACATTAAATACTGTACATGCATTATATACACACAGCACACATACTGCACACATTATATACTGTACATGCATTATACACACACAGCACGCATACTGTGCACATTACATACTGTACATGCATTATATACACACAGCACACATTACATACTGTACATGCATTATATACACACAGCACACACTACATACTGTACATGCATTATATACACACACAGCACACATACTGCACACATTACATACTGTACATGCCTTATATACACACAGCACACACTGCACACATTATATACTGTACATGCATTATACACACAGCACACATACTGTACACATTACATACTGTACATGCATTATATACACACACAGCACACATACTGCACACATTACATACTGTACATGCATTATATACACACAGCACACATACTGCACACACTACATACTGTACATGCATTATATACACACACAGCACACATACTGCACACATTATATACTGTATATGCATTATATACACACACAGGACACATACTGCACACAATACATACTGTACATGCAATATATACACACAGCACACATTACATACTGTACATGCATTATATACACACACAGCACACATACTGCACACAGCACACACACTGCACACATTATATACTGTACATGCATTATACACACAGCACACATACTGTACACATTACATACTGTACATGCATTATATACACACACAGCACACATACTGCACACATTACATACTGTACATGCATTATACACACAGCACACATACTGCACACACTACATGCTGTACATGCATTATATATACACACAGCACACATACTGCACACATTATATACTGTATATGCATTATATACACACACAGCACACATACTGCCCACATTACATACTGTACATGCAATATATACTCACAGCACACACTACATACTGTACATGCATTATATACACACAGCACGCATTACATACTGTACATGCATTATATGCACACAGCACACATACTGCACACATTACACACTGTACATGCATTATACACACAGCACACATACTGTACACATTACATACTGTACATGCATTATATACACACACAGCACACACTACATACTGTACATGCATTATACACACAGCACACATACTGCACACATTACATACTGTACATGCATTATACACACAGCACACATACTGCACACATTACATACTGTACATGCATGTTTCATACACACACATAGAATAGATCAGTGTTTCCCAACCAGTGAGCCTACAGCTGTAGCAAAACTACAGCTCCCAGATAGCCTTTGGCTGTCCAGGCATGCTGGGAGTTGTAGTTTTGCAACAACTGGGGACACACTGGTATAGATACAGACATGCGCTTTATATAGTCACCCACAGTAGTAACACACACACAGGCACAGTACATAGACATACACATATGTACGCACACTTATATATCCACACACACACGCTCATACACATATATATACATGCAGGGACACCTACTTTAGTCAGGCCCCATGATGTACAGCCTCTGTGGTGCTCTCATTTCCTCACAGCTCTGTGCTCCCCTCCCTCCTCCCCCTCCTCCTGCTCAGACGTGAAGAGTCCGGGGCCGAGGGAAGATACCAAGTGCAGGGGGGGAGGGGAGGGCGCAAATGTAGTTTGGTGAAAAGAACTCCAAAAAAAAAAAGTCAGACATCCAGGGGCCCTCTTGTTTGACTAGGTGCCCGGGGCCCGGAGCACAAGCTCCATAAGCACCATTGTTAATCCGGCCCTGACTCCAGGCTGTGTCATTCAGCCACTATATGGTCTCCTCATGCTGCCACCAACTTCCGGCTGTGTCATTCAGCCACTATATGGTCTCCTCATGCTGCCGCCAACTCCAGGCGGTGTCATTCAGCCACTATATGTTCTCCTCACGCTGCCGCCACCTCCATGCTGTGTCATTCAGGCACTATATGGTCTCCTCATGCTGCCGCCACCTCGGCGCTGTGTCATTCAGCCACTATATGGTCTCCTCATGCTTCCGCCACCTCCAGACTGTGTCATTCAGCCACTATGTGGTCTCCTCATGCTGTCGCAAACTCCAGGCTATGTCATTCAGCCACTATATGCTGCCGCCAACTCCATGCTTTGTCATTCAGCCACTATATGGTCTCCTCATGCTGCCGCCACCTCCACATTATGTCATTCAGCCACTATATGGTCGTCTCATGCCGCTGCCACCTCCACTCAGCCACTATATGGTCTCATATATACCTACAGTACACCAAAGCGTAAATCTATGTGCCTCAATAAATAATAAAATGCAAATCAATATATTAAAAAATATATAATTTTATTTAATAACAGGACGTCAGTCTAAAAATGTATACTTAGTAGACGGAATGAAATACATAATAAATATATATATAAAAATGTATCTCAGAGTACAACATATAGTTAGTGTAGCAGGATATAGAGGGAAGTAAAGGGGAAGAGAGATCCAGGTATATAGTAAAAGTGCTGCACAGTGGATACCCGTTCAAGGTAGCAAAGTGTGTGTGACAAATTATATTTGTGATCGGGGCTCCATACGTGTACTAGTGACAGGAAAGATTGCCTACATACCTATACAAGATCTTACCCTAGCATAGTGGTCTGAGTTGTGCCATAACCGCGCAATGAGGGCACGCCTATAGAGGGCATGCACTATAGTGAAGGAATAAGATAAGGGAGGGTTGGGAGGGTTCCACAAACGACACGTGCTCCGCCCCTGTAGGAGAGGGGGGAGTTATATACACACGCCCCCACCTGTTCCCAATAAGCCCCACCTGGAAGTGCAGGGAGCGATAATTACTTCCGCCCCTCGCACAAATACAGCCCATCAGGCTTTATACATATATAAATAAAAATATATCATAGAAGCTGCAATGTGAAATAAAGTGCCAGTGTTCAAATACAATAAATCCCTACAATAAAGACATTTAGAAATAATCAAGCATAGCAATGTGGAACTAGAAAGTGCAATGTGCTGACTAACTGGTGATTACATAAAGCAAGTGCTATAGTCAAAACAACAAAGGATGTGAGTGTGACAAACAAAGAACAATAGCAGCATATACATATATAGGCACACGTATAATGGACTCGCCCCTGGTCCCGCTACAGGTCTCCGACGCGTTTCGCCAAGGAGCATGCTTGCGTATGTGTTCATAGGGGGTATAGGACTACATCAACATGACTACCTTGCCATACATGGTGCAGAGTATGCGGCTGCAAGAAAATGGTCACCGTCATTTAAACTGCGCATGCGCGGAAAATTGTTCATTAGGGGGAAAGTCAGGCTACCCCAAAATGGCTGTGATCAAAACAGAAAATAAGATAGAAATGGATAACTGGCCCAGGAAAAAGATGTCTATGTGAAAAATGGCTGATTGTAAATGGGAACAATATATATTCTCTATCAAAATGTGTAATTAGATATAAAGAACTAAATATTAAAATCGGTATGTGTGGACAAAAAAGGGGGGTGAAAAAAAGGGGGGGGGATGAGTGATGGGATCCAAAGTGGAAAGAATGGTAATAAAGAGTACACATCATGCATTCACTATATGGTCTCCTCATACTGCCACCACCTCCACGCTGTGTCATTCAGCTACTATATGGTCTTATCATGCTGCAGCCACCTCCACACTGTCATTCAGCCACTATATGGTCTCCTCATGCTGCCAACACCTCCACACTGTGTCATTCAGCCACTATATGGTCTCCTCATGCTGCCTCCACCTCAACCCTGTGTCATTCAGCCACTATATGGTCTCCTCATGCTGCCGCAACCTCCGTGCTGTGTCA
The DNA here is from genome assembly GCF_029499605.1 of Hyla sarda. NCBI lineage: Eukaryota > Metazoa > Chordata > Amphibia > Anura > Hylidae > Hyla > Hyla sarda. The sequence goes on along the minus strand of NC_079194.1, from coordinate 64,515,662 downwards.
TTCAGCCACTATATGGTCTCCTCATAATGATGCCACCTCCAGGCTCTGTCATTGTACTGCTCTGCGGCAGAGATTCTAATAGCGATGCCTCTAATCTGCATGTTATTCTGAATAACAGTATTATTTTACTAACCCAGCACACACCCTATGCATGTTACAGCAATGCAAAGTGTTCTACACCCCTATTGAGGTTCTCTGTAAGCCAGAAATAGCCGTTTTTAATTGCAATTCGCCGCAAATAAATTTGGACCGAAACTATTTTTCTCTTTTTTCAAAAATTCGCCCATCTCTATTTGTCTCCTATAATTTACATTTTCTGATATTCCTACGACAGCACATGCATGGATTAATGGATAGAAGAGATTAACAAATAGCAGTATACAAAGAATCAATTAATTCATTAGTCAGAATTACTGCCAGATGGCTCATAAATAAGACAACCAAGAAGACAGAGTGATGATTAATTTCTCTTCTGTTAAATAGAAGATAAGAACCTTTGCGTTTCCCATTGCCTGTTATTCAACATAAATTTGCTCCCTGATGACCTGGAAAAACTGAGGCTCTCGCCATGTTCAGGCATGCTTCAGATGGTTTACAGGCAGTGACAGACTAAGTAGACCATGGGCCCTCTCTTCTCCCCAAACATGGGCCCTCCCTTGCCCATCACAACCCTGCTACACCATGTCTATACCACCACTAGACCAGAGCCCTAATTTAAGACCCTACATTCATATATGTACCCTCCTCATTCTCAGCTCTTCTTCAGGCCCTGGATGCTGGATGGCATCAAGACCCAACACAGTAGCTGGATCTGAAGAGGATCTCAGAAATGAGTAGAGTGAATATTACTGGCTGGTATTTTTTTGATAACCCCTATAGATAAAAGGCCACAGGGGCCAGTGTTCCATGTAAACCTTTGTGAGAGGGGCAGTTAGGGACCTCGGCACTCTAACTTCTAGGGTACGCTCACACATACAGGATCCTGCGCAGATTTGATGCGCAGGATTTGTAACTGCAGATTAGAAGCTATCTAGGGCAGAGGAGGGGTTATTGACAGTTTCCCTCATAGTCCAAGCATATAAAGGGTTAATTACAGCCTTCTGGGTGGTATGTAGCAGTGTAAGGGTTAAAATTTGCACAGAAAGAATTAATGCTGCATCCCTGGTGGCCTACGGCAGAGAAAGAGTTAAAGGATTTATGTTAGAATCTCTGGTGATCTGACAACAAAGAAAGGGCCAAAGCAGTGTAATTGGTGGTCTAGGACAGATACATAATTGATATCCAAGTCCCTGGTGGTTTAGCGCAGGGTTAAGGGTTAATCATTCATACCTTGGGCCCAGGGGGTGCCTCACCTTTCTAGGCTCCAGCATTGTCTTGGCTGTATTCAGCTTCCTATTATCACAGTGCATAGATCATAGAGATCAGTGAAGAGAAGGGACAGAGAGGACTGTGCAGCTGTAGCTGTCAGACACACAGTTCTCTCAGTGATTGTGCAGAGAATTTCATGATCTCTCGGCCTGATCTCTAGGGGGCAGCACTCAGAGATATAGCAGCAAACCATCCCTGAGTGGGAAGGGGATTCTTTAAATGGGTACTCCACCCATAGACATCTTATCCCCTGTCCAAAGGATAGGGAATATGATGTTTGATCACGGGGGTCCCACCACCGGGGACCCCCACGTTCTCAATAGTGGCACCCCGCCATCATCACAGCACAGAGGAAAATCTCTGTGCATGATGATAGGACTTTACAGGGGCCTGAGCACCGTGACGTCACGGCTCCATTCCATCGTGCCATCACGTCCCGCCTCCTGACTGCAAGTCTATGGGAGGGGGTTGCATTACCACAATGTCACGCATTATAAAGGGGCAGCCACCCAGACTACTTATACTGTTATCCACTATAGTCAATCAGGTGCAGTCCCTCAGCCTTCTGTTTGTGGTTTCCACTTGCTGTGTTTAGCCCTTTACACACTCTAAGGGTCTATTCGCACTGCAGGCACGCAAGTGGAAATTCTGCCGTGTAAATAGATCCTAAGAAACAACAAGCAACGTGAAGTCTCCAGCCGAATTCTTGGATCAGACTGTCGCAGGTGATATTCTGTCAATCCCTATGCTCCCTTCCCTTCTATCCCTTGTTCCTTTCTGGTCTGCAGTGGAAAGATATCCTCCAATTCCTGAATTAATGGGTACAGAAATTGATATTTGTGAGACAAACAGAGATGTTTCAAGAATGTTTCAAGTTCAAGCTGGAGTCCAAGGTTACTAGCCTTCCCTACACCTAAAAGGCTTAAAGTCCAACTGTCATGACATTTTGGTGCAATAACCTGCACACAGCCTTTGTACTGTGTGCAGATGGTGGGTATAGCAATATTTTTACCTGAAATTTGCAGGCTTTCATGACTGCAAAAAATGCTTTTATTCAAAGCCACTGACGGTCAGATAGGAGTGGCGCGAAGTATGCGATGCCCCGCCGCCACCACGCCTACCCCATATGTCAGCGCTGGGACCGCTGTGTGATTGACACACAGGTCCCAGCGCATGCCCCCTTCAGCTAATCTAACCTGCGCGCCGCTGTGTGTCATCCAGCAAGCGCTTGCTCCCGCCACCGTCTTCCTCCTCAGTCCGCCTGCGCAGTGCTAGGTGCCTGAGAGCGCGCTTCCTCTCTGCACCAAGTATCGAGAACTAACCTGCAGCTCGCTGCTCTGGACAGGTGCACTGAGGAGGAAGACGGCGGCGGGAGTGAGCGCTTGCTGGATGACACACAGCAGCGCGCAGGTTAGATTAGCATAAGGGTGCATGCGCTGGGACCTGTGTGTCAATCACACAGCAGTCCCAGTGCTGACATACGGGGTAGGCGTGGGGGTGGGTGTGGTTGCGCCACGCCTATCCAACCGTCAGTGGCTTTGAATAAAACCATTTTTTGCAGTCATGAAAGCCTTCAAATATTCGGTAAAAATATTGCTATACTCACCACCTGCACATAGCACAAAGGCTGTGTGCAGGTTATTGCTCCAAAATTTCATGACAGTTGCACTTTAATACTCTCTAGTGTGACTGCTCTTCAAAACAACAATTTTGCACCTTTATGTGAGTATTTATGTGATTTCCTTCAAGCCCTTGGCTGTCACTGGTGTGCCAAGCTCCTGAGAATATCATACAGTTTAATAGTTCTCATAGTAAAGAAGGTTTGTCACTCCTGGACAATGATTTTTTTTTTCTCCAGATTGAGAAAGCACTCCTTTGTCTTTGAAGGGATTTAAAGGGGTACTCCACTGCTCAGCATTTGAAACAAACTGTTCTGAACGCTAGAGCCGACCCCGGAAGCTTGTGACATCATAGCCCCGCCCCCTCATGAAGTCACGCTCCCGCCACCTCAATGCAACTCTATGGGAGGGGGTGTGACGGCTGTCACGCCCCCTCCCATAGACTTGCATTGAGGGAGCGCGGCATGACGTCATGAGGAGGCGGGACTATGACATCACGAGCTCCCAGTGCCGGCTCCAGCGTTCAGAACAGTTTGTTTCAAATGCTGAGCAGTGGAGTACCCCTTTAACATGAACCAGCTTTTATTCATATTTTTTACAAAGGTTATTTATAGTCCAATAAAGGTTCATTCCCCCTTAAGTCTCCCCCTTAGATGCTTCTATTCAAGACTAAATAATCTTTCTTCATAACTAAACTGTTCCATGCCCATGATTGACTTATTTCGGCAATCAAGCCTTATTCATTGCATCACGATATGAATAAGAGTTGATTGCCAAAACCCATCAGTGTTCTGGGAACTGATGTCCTTCTTCTTTGCCTTTTTTATGTACCCCAAATATGGACACTAACACCAAAACATTTTAAAGTATGCAAATCTTTATGAATCACAATAACATTAAAAATACATATAATCCAATCATCACATAGGCACTACAAAATATCAGTCACAACAGAAAATACACTACAGGCAAGAGCAAAGTGATCACAAAAATATTGCAGCTAGACCTCAAACAGTATTACATAGCAGCCTATTAATTCACATAGTAACAATGTATAATCAACATTATCTATATATATATATATATATATATATATATATATATATATATATATATATATAAAACTCAATTTGTGTGTGTATGTTCCAGCATCATGTCCAAACGGCTAAAGATATTAACATGAAATTTGGCACACGTGTTACTCATATGTCAACAACTTTCATAGGATAGGTGATTTAACCCTTACTCACCCATATTTGCCAGGGTCAGAGTTTTTGTTTAAAGTCCCATAACTTCCAAACAGCTAGAGATATTTTGATAATACTTGGTCACATGTTACTTATATGTCCACTTAAAATATTAGATAGTTAATTTAACCCTTAACTACCCCCATTTGTGAGGGTCGGGGTTTTTGTTTAAAGTCCCATGCAAATCAGTTGGGAAATGTATGTTCCCACATAACTTCCGTACGGTTGGAGATATTTCAATAATACCTGGTACACATATTACTTATATGTCAAATAAAAAGAGTGATAGTTACATTAACCCTTACCGGGGGGCATGTCTAGCATCGCATGGCGGCGGTCGCATAGTTCGTGTGCTCCGCTAACCACTGGGCCTGATAGCGGCTACACAGCGTTGGTACCCTGGTTCTTGCCCTAGAAACCATTGGTTCCGATCGGGGAGCATTCTGACTACATGGTGATGACCCGCAACAGGGGAAATAAGAAGAGTCCTATGAAACTCACCGCGTTCTTCCCGGCGGCGGAGGCCGCTCAAGATGGCGCGGCTGCTTCTCCTGCGCAGCTGTCCGGGGCACCTTCTCCCAACGGCTCTGCATCTCCGGCTACAGGCAGCGCTTCACCGGCATCCTCCTCACCCAGAGCGGACAGAGAGAAGAGCGGCTCCTCGACTCAGAAGTCATCGACCGGCTCTGTCAGACCCTCGGTTGCATCTGGGTCTTCTCAGGTACGCTATCCCGCGGCTACCCCTGTGCCTCAGAGCTCTGGAGCCCGCTATGAGACGGAGACTGGGCTCTCCTCCCACTCTCCACTTACTGAGTCGATAATGAGGGGACTGCTAGCTGAGCTGCGAAGTTCTCTGCATGCAGACATCCAAAGTGCTGTCACTAGTATTCCGTCTGAGATCTCCTCATTGGGAACTCGCACTTCACATATAGAGAGCAAGTTGGCTGAGCTCACCTCGTCCCACAACACGGTGGTGGATGTGGCTAACTCTCTTGAAGATGAGGTCACGGCATTGAAACTCAAGGTTGCGGATATGGAGGACCGGTCTCGCCGCAATAATTTGCAGGTGCGCGGCGTACTCGAGTCAGTCAAAACTGAGGATCTTAATGCTTACCTTACAGACTTCTTTGCGCTTCTTTTGCCCAAAGCTTCCTCTATGGATTTACTAATGGATAGGGTTCATAGACTGCCCAAGCCCAAGGCGCTCCCTGCTGCGGTCCCAAGAGATGTGATCCTCAGGATGCATTTTTTTCACATTAAAGAGAAATTGATGCATGAGGCTCGAGTGGCCTCCTCCCTGCCTGAACGATTTGCTGAGTTGCAACTATATACTGACTTATCAGCGGCTACCTTAGCCAGAAGACGCGAGTTTGGTGCTGGAGCTAAAGTTCTACTTGACAATGGCATTCCCTACAAATGGGGACATCCTGTTAAAATGATCGTCACCTGCAACGGGGGCAAGATGGTGGTCTCTTCGCCGGAGGAGCTTAACTGCTTATGCGCGGAATGGAACTTACTTACCTTGACCTCCTCACCCCGTTTCACCGGAGCGTCTCCTCTCCCGGGAGTTGCAGAGGAATGGCACTTGGTCACCAATAGGAAACGAAAAAGTAATTAGAGACTCAACTGGTATTGCTGGACTGAGACGTTAGTTTTACTTGTGCCCATTATGTTTTTCTTTTGCTGCTAGGGTACTACGTTTTGTAGATTATCTGTATAGGCCTGGCTGCGGACTATTTCCACCTATTTGTCCCCATCATAGGCTTACCTCATGGCCTTTATGCTCTTGACTATTTGTTGTTTCTGGTTTGTCTTGTTTAATGTGTGTTATTGTTTTTGTTGTCCTGTCTGGTATACACTGCGTGTTTACATCTGTTGATATGTGCACTATTGCAGACTTCCTTTGTGTAACGTGTCATTGCGAGAGGTTGTCTAATGCATATACTGTTCTCCTATTATGGTTATTATTATAGTGTCCCTAAATGCTAATGGTCTTAATTCCCCCTTCAAGCGGTCACTACTCTGGAAAGAGGCTAGGCGTCTGCATGCAGACGTGATGTGTGTGCAGGAGACACATTTAAATGAAGGTGATGCAGGTCGGCTGACGAACAAGAATTATCCTCACATATTTCACTCCCATGCTTTACACAAGAAAAAGGGGGTTTCTATAGCCGTTCTCTGTACAAAGGGTGGTGGTAGATATGGGTGGATGGTACCTTATTCTGGTGTGTCTGCTTAATAACATCCAATACACGTTAGTGGCTCTGTATGCTCCCAATAGTCGACAATGTGTGTTTCTTAAATCACTGTTTAGGAAGGTAGAGAGACTAGCTATGGGACACATAATTTTCATGGGGGATTTTAATCTAGCTATGTGGCCTCATATTGACTCTACCTCCCTCAACCTGAGACGGGAGCCCACAGGCTTCTTCTCTCTTGCATCTAAGTATGATCTACATGATGCGTGGAGGGTGCTTCACCCCACTGAAAGGGATTTTACCTTTTATTCTAACGCCCATCACACATACTCCTGCATCGATTATGCCCTCATCTCCAGGTCTCTTTTGCCCCTGATAGCCCACGCTAAAATTCTACCAATTGAATGGTCTGACCATTCACCCTTAAGCATTACTATCAGGGAGAGATACCTTCAGCACCCAATATCTGTGTGGAGACTTAATGCCATGATCCTGAACCCCCCGGAGTATGCGGATGCCACGTATTCCATGGTCTCGGCTTACTTCCGGGTGAATGATACTGGGGATGTTAGCGACCCTATGCTGTGGTGTGCCTTAAAGGCCACGATTAGGGGACATTTCATCAGTCAGACAGCTTCACTCCCTTTCACTCCATACCTATGAACTTGCCCTTCGCAGGTTAAAGATGTCCTACTATTGGCAGGGCAACAAGTCTAGTGCATTCCTTGCTAAACAACTTAAGAGACGGACTGCGAAGGCTAGGATACCGTCCATGACTGATAGCTCTGGTGTGAAGGTGTCAGATCCCCAGGGTATAGCCAACTGTTTTGCTAGATATTATGAGCACCTTTATAATCTGAATAAGGATACTGCTACGCATCAGCCGTCTGCTGCCGCTATCTCTTCCTTTCTTTCTTTTATGTCTCTCCCTTCTTTAACCCTAGAACTGGCGGAGGAGCTAGATAGAGCTTTTACTGAGGAGGAGGTGCTTACCTGTATCCGTGCTCTTAAATTACACAAATCTCCGGGGCCCGACGGTATATCCAACGATTTTTATAAAAAATTTGGACCCTTAGTTGCTCCATTCCTAGTGCGGACTTTTAACTCTATAGCAGACCTTGGCCGGCCCCGTAAAGAGATGTTGGAGGCACTGGTGGTTACTATACCCAAGGCTGGCAAACCTGTCAATGATACTACCAGCTATCAGCCTATTTCTTTGTTAAATAGTGACATAAAATTGTATGCTATGCTTTTGGCCTCACGACTTAATCTCTTTTTACCAACACTAGTTGCAAAGGACCAAGTGCGCTTTGTACGGGGTCGCCAGGCCTTGGACGGCACTAGGTGCCTCCTGGACCTGATTGCCAGAGCCCACTCCGATTGGACGCCTTCTCTGCTCCTATCATTGGATGCGGAGAAGGCGTTCGATCGGGTGCATTGGGAGTATCTTAGAGCGGTAATCTGCAAATTTTGAATTCCCTCTCATTTTAGAGATGCTATTATGGCCCTTTACTCTGATCCCTCAGCTAGAGTGTTTATCTCTGGAGCCCTCTCAGAGGCCTTCCTCTTGAGTAATGGGACCAGACAGGGCTGCCCCCTTTCCCCTGTCATATTTACCTTGGTGATGGAACCCTTTGCTCAGCGTATAAGGACGTCGTCAGTGGTGGAAGGTATACGTATAGGTGGTGTTGATCACCGTATTGGGTTGTTCGCCGACGACGTCATTATATGTCTCTCCCACCCTCAGACATTCCTTTCAGAGGTAATGGCTATAATAGACAAATTCAGTGCAGTGAGCTACTACAAGATTAATACCTCTAAATCTAGCGTTTTGGCCCTGAATGTCCCTAAGGCAATGGAATGCGCCCTCAAGCATAGGTTTCCCTTTACGTGGGCAAAGGGACAGATCACGTACCTTGGAGTTGTCCTGACCTCACAACCTGACCGTTTGGTGGGAGTAAATTTTACCATGCTTAGAACACAGCTTTGCAAGGAAGTGCAAAATTACTCTAAGTTGCCTATCTCGTGGGCGGGGCAAATAGCTGCGGCTAAAATGATGCTGTTGCCCAAGATACTTTATTTTTTTAGGAATCTCCCAGTAATCATTCCCGCAACATATATAACCCAACTCCAAAAGTTGTTGTTAGGTTTCATTTGGGCAAATAAGCGTTCTAGGGTTGGGGCTGCTCTGATGTACCAGCCCATTGACCGTGGTGGCATGGGGGTTCCCAACTTGTGAGCCTACTATCAGGCCGTAATTTTAGACCAGCTTAAGAAGTGGTGGTGGCAATTGGACCCGCCTCATTGGGTTGACATTGAAGCAGAGCTCCTAGCCTCCCCCTCCTTGTGTCACTTTTTATCGTCTTTACGATTTAACCCTACCTTCGCTCCCTCTTCTACTTACTCTACTGTGGCAGCAGCGGTTAGATAGTGGAGCAAAACTGATCTTTGCTTGTCCCTGATCCCGCCTAGGTGTAATGATATCCCCCTAGACGCTATAGGGACCTACTTAGCTGATATTGACTTTTGTTCTTGGACCGTGAAGGGGCTTACACATGTGCAGAGTATATTAGATGAGGGCAGTGTTGTTCCCTTCTCTACCTTAGTTGCTACATATGATATTCCCCATAAAGACTTTTATAAGTATTTAAGACTGAGACACTTTCTTGACTCACTACACTGGACTGACGTGCCCACCAAGACCCTATTTGAAAAACACTTTTATAATAGTAGCTGTTTTAGGAAAGGTATAACAGTTGGGTACTCAGAAATCCTGAAATCTGCAATTAATGAATGTTTCTCATTTCAAGACAGATGGGAGGAGGATTTATCCTGTACCTTCACCTCTGACCAATGGGAATGTGTGTTCATCTTACCCAAAAAGTTCTCCCGTTGTGTTAATCACCTTGAAGCCTCACGTAAGCTACTTTATAGGTGGTATTACACTCCCGCCCATTTTGCTAAATTGTATACATCTGTGTCGCCATTGTGCTGGAGGTGTAGGAGGGAGATCGGTACTTTAATGCCCATATGGTGGACATGTCCACACATCCGGCCTCTGTGGTCAGATATTCACCTCATTCTGCAGAGCTATGTTAATGTACCGTTTATATGGGGACCTGAAATTGCTCTCCTCACCTTGCATACGGAACTACTACCTACCACCTGTGTTACTGTTATTTTTCATGTACTTACTGTCACTAGAACTGATATTGCTCAACATTGGAAGTCACCTGAGCTTCCAAGTGTTACTGCCCTTAAGGCAGTTATTCGCCATAACTTTACTATGGAAGGACTTATTGCCAAGAGGAAAGGACTGCCTAAATACCGTATTGATCAATGGTTTGACTGGGCAAAGGCTCTTTAGGATTTCTCTACTTTGACCTTCTACTGATTGCATATATTAGCTCTCATGTGTGATATTATTATACCAGACGGACTACTGTTATTGACAGTTTCTACCTTATGTTTTCTTTAACCTTTGTTTTTGTTCTTCTACTATGTCCTCCTGATTGGAGACTGCTTGTTATATACTGCAAACTTTAAATAAAGTGTTTAAAACAAAAAAATAAATAAATAAACACCTACCTACACCCATACATAAAATATGGGTTTTTGGTTTCAAGTCCCATGCGAGTATATGGGACTTCCAGTACCTTACTCCACAAGCTCCGCTCTGCATCTCCTGGTGAATGTGTCAATCCGGCTTGCAAGCCACATCGCATCTCACAAAGGAGGTCGGGATAGGAGGTCGAGATATGAGGATGGGATATGAGGTCGGGAAATGAGGACGGGATATGAGGTCAAGATAGGAGGACGGGATAGGAGGTCAGGATATGAAGTAAGAATAGGAGGTTGGGATAGGAGGTCAGGATATGAGGACAGGATGTGAGGTCAAGATAGTTGGAGGACGGGATAGGAGGTCGGGATATAAAGTCAGGATATGATGACGGGATATGAGGTAGGGATATGAGGACGGGATATTAGTACAAGATATGAGGACGGGATATGAGGTTGAGATATAAGGTTGAGATATGAGGACAGAATATGATGACGGGATAGGAGGACAGGATAGGAGGTCGAGATATGAGGTCGGGATAGGAGGTCGGGATATGAGGTTGAGATATGAGGTCAAGATATGAGGTCTGGATATGAGGTCGGGATATGAGGATGAGATATGAGGTCAAGATATGAGGACGAGATATGATGACAGGATATGAGGACGGGATAGGAGGTCGGGATATGAGGTTGAGATATGAGGACGGGATATGAGGTCAGGATATGAGGTTGGGATATGAAGTCGAGTTATGAGGACGGGATATGAGGACTGGATATAAGGACGGGATAGGAGGTCGAGATATGAGGACAGGAGAGGAGGTCGAGATATGAGGATGGGATATGAGGTCTGGATATGAGGACGGGATATGAGGACTGGATATGAGGACGGGATATGGGGTTGGTATATGACAACAATATATGAGGATGAGATATGAAGTCAAAAGCTTCCTCCTTTGTTGATTTTCCTCCCCAACAAGGATTAGGAAGAAAAAACCGGGCAACGCCGGGTACTTAGCTAGTAACTGAATAAAATGCATAGTGCATGGAACTTATAGGCATAAAGTATTAAGTATAATACCCTGAGTCTATTGCAAGTATACAGGTCTTACCAGTATGTGTACAAACCCCAACATAAGTTTTGCTCAGACAAGGGAGCTTCCTCAGGGGTGTGGCTAACGCTGGGTTTCCTGCCCTCTTTTATTTCACTCCCCATCCAATCATAACATGCATTCCATAGCGTCTTCCATAATCAACCAATCCTCACATGTGTCACAATAATCATCCCATCTCCATTATATCTTAGCTGTATGAAGTCATCATCTCTTCCCCATATTATGTACCGCCGCTGGGCCATAAGCGCGCCCGCATAGCAGTCACATGACCCTGTCACATGGTGGATGTTGTCACATCCTCCCCAGTTCACCTACGTTATGGTCATGTGGTGCAATCATGTGATCGGGAAGTTACGGGTGCCGCCCACACTGCAGCCGGATCACCTGACAAGAGATCATGTGACCACATGTCACATGATCCACATACAGTGTCCAAGTTGTTTAGCGCAAGCGCAGTATGAGAATCTCAAAACAAATAACATATTATAATGTGATTATAAATAAGAGTGGTTATATTAAGTGAGTAAGTGAAAAAGTGCTAGTGCTCAAAAGTGCCAAGTAAACCAACAGTGCAAACACGCAAACGTGATACTTACCAAATATAAAAGGAAAAAATTCATATTAAATACAATACATGAATAGATATAATGTGTATAGGAAAAATAAGTAATACATATTTTTCATAAATAAAATAAGTAACAAATAAAAAATATAATAAAAAATATCAAATAAATAATAATTCATATTAATAGATAAATGGCATAAATATATATTTTTATAACTCAAACAATATATGTGATATGTGATACACAGGAAAAATGTGTGTATAAAATTAATTGTATAATACACGTGAAAAAAAAATATATAGAATATATAATATGTATGAATGATCATACATACGTGCTAAAGTGTAGAATAAATACCCATAGAGCACTATTACATGCAATCCTTGGATTGCATACACTGCTCAATGCTATGCCATAACATAGCATTGATCAGTGTTATTGGTGCTCTGCTGCTCAAGCCTACTATGGCTGACTGGAGCTTCAGACCAACCATCGGACGGCAGGGAGGCAGGTAAGGGCCCTCCCGCCATCCTCTCAGATCAACTTTGATTGCAGCATTTAAGGGGTTAATGCCGGGCATCACTGCGATTGGTGATGTCCAGCATTAGACACGGGTCTTGGCGGCAGATAGCCGACAGAATTACCCCGCTACATCGCAGGGTCAGCTCCTGAGCCCGCTTCACAGGAAGGTAGTGGGTCAAGGACATACAGGCACGCCCTATATCCAACATGAAATAGCTGGAGCATCTGACAGATTACAAATCACAATTAAAAGTTTACAAAATAACATTTGTATCATAAGTTTTCAACAGAGTCCAACTGAAAAAAAGGCTAACTCAGTGTCTATCCTTCAGCTATCAACCCTTCCATAATACAGTTATTATTCACTTGAGCCAAGACAGCAGAGACCCCAATAACTTCATTATCGCTACACAGGATGCAGAGAGAACATGAAAGACAACAGTAAGAAAGAAACAGAGGTAGCAGATCTAAATTAGGCAACAACAGCGTCACTTTTGGACCCACAAACCACATTTTGTTTGACTATATATGTGAGAATTCCCAAAACTGCTGTATCATTGGGGAGACCCTCTGGATGTAGAGAAGCTTACAAATGTTCATTTTACATCTGCAGCCGAAGGCTGATGTGTTTGGAAATGTTCTGGTGAGTCTGGATGGCTTAATGTAAAAGCAATATTGCAATTTAAGGGAAGACGATGGTAGACCTAATGGGATCCCTTGGACATTAATAAGAATAGAAATTTCCATTTGGCTGATGATTCTGTAATACCTAGGTAATGTTCTCAATGGGATTGAAAAAGGTACATCATTTTTTTAGAGGGAAGTGAAAGATGAAGATAAGCCACTGAAAAAACAGTCACACGTGCCGTTATTTGCTACGTATTTGCTGCTGCATGTTTTCCTACTCATTGAATTCAATGGGTAAGAAAATATGCAGCAGCAAATACACAGCAATATATGGCGTGTGTGACCCTACTCTTAGTGTCCCTGCAGGACTCCACAAGATATTCACCACATAAGGGAGAAGTAAGCGAGTGTACCTAATACAGGGATGTGATAAGATATTTAGAAAAATGCTTAGACGGGTTACGAAATTTCTGAAATATCTTCCCAAATGTAATACCTGACTTCTCCCTGAAGGTAAGTCTGTGCTAGAAAGAAGATATTATAATACTTAGTATTATGCATAAAAATGTTCAGGATCCAACAATTCCATAAAACTTCACTTTTATAATCCACAGCGTTAAAAATCTTGCAAGATAGCACTCACGACCCACCACCTAGCCAGTGATACACTGCAACATGGACGCGTTTTGAGCGCATGCACGCTCTTGATCACCATATTATTTACTTAGTTATAATACTTATAATTATAAATAATAATACTTAGTGACCAAGCTGATGTGGCCCTTATTGCTCAAACATTTTTCTTGATTTTTTCAATGTCGCATTCTAAGACTTAACATTTTTTTTTTTCTGTTGACATAGCATCTTGTTTTTTGCGGGACAAGTTTACTGGCACTATTTTGGGGTTCATATAACCTATTGATTACATTTTATTAATTATTTCTGGGAGAATAAAGGAAAAAAGATGTGAGTTTGTCTTTTTTTTAGTTTTAAATTGATGCCTTTAACCGTGTAGTAAAAATAACATTATAATTGTATTCTCTGGGTCAGTACAACTACAGTGATAGCAAATATATATGGCTTTTTATTTATTTTTTATTTATTTTTTAGCAGTGTGGCAGAATAGAAACGCGTTTCAAAACCCATAACCCATCATTCTTTTCTTGATAAAGTCCGGCGGATTCTTGCTTTTAGTAGAAAAACTTTTTTACTGGTATCTTTTTCGAGTACATACGACTATTTGGTCGTAGCGTTTCCATTTTTGGGGGGGCGGATTAACAAAATACTGCCATTTTTAAATTGTTATTTTTTTTTGTTTTTTTTGTACAGCATTCATGTTCCAGGATAAATAATTATATGCTTTTGTTGTTTCTGTCATTATGTATCGTTTTTTATTATTATTATATTATTATTTTATGGTTTATACTAAAATGTTTTTTATATGGGAAATGTATTCATTATTATTTTTGCGCTATGCATTTCGGAGGCACACCCATGACAGACCTCAAGTCCTTCATTAGAAATTGGCCACGGTCATGTTTTGACAACAGCATGTAATGGGTTAACTGCTAGGATACCATTGCTTTGGGATCTCATTTTGTAGGATGATCAGGAAGTGAAAATTTAGTTTCTTGAATTTTTTTAAATTTTTTATATGGAAATTGTGGGCAGCACAATATATGCACATCCAAAAAGATGTTTCACTTTGCTGCATACATCATGAGTCTGTCTTCTTATTTAGCATAAGTATGGTCCACTAGTTGATTTATTTTGTATGCACTAATTAATATGTTCCTGCCTCAGATGATGAATAATTAACATTTCAAGTAACTATATATAAACTGTATGTATATAAACATATAAAAGGATGGATAGAGGCAAAGAGCCAGGTAAAGTGATAAATGAGGTGTATATCAGAGAGGTAATGGGATTGCTCTCAGACAACAGGCCTTGGGTAGGAATGGAAAATGAACACAGGCAGATATTAGGGAAGACATGTAAGGAGCTTTGGAGGAAACATGATGTCAAGATAAAGTAGACAGGGAACAGAGGGTTACTCAGAGCGATAATGAGGAGGACATGCAGAGGAGAAGCTGATGGTGTCTGGAGAAGGGAGTCGGCTCCCAGCATTACTGCTTGTGACTAATTGGAATCAGAGATGTATGATAATCACACATACAGGGACCCTGCAGCATTGAAGACAATGTAGAGGCCTATTAAATCATTCTAATGGTCAGATCCTCACCTGGTGGGGGTCGGATTGTGCTCCCTTCTTACAATAAGTCAGTGTTTTGCAACCAGGGTGCCCCCAGCTGTTGCAAAACTACAACTCCCAGCATGCCCGGACAGTCAACGGCTGTCCGGGCATGCTGTCCGGGCATGCTGGGGGTTGTAGTTTTGCAATACCTGGAGGCACCCTGGTTGGGAAACACTGCAATAAGTAGACACTATTGTGGTGTTGAATGAGGGTAATGTGTAATTAACCGTTTCGTGATGCCAGGGCGTGGTTGACCTATACACCACCCGAGGTAGACCAGCTTCTCCTGTGCCAGACACGGGGTCAAATAATTACTTCGACACAAGGTTACGGATAACTGGTTTGCTTTACTGAGGTTGGAAAGATTGTACAATCCGTTACAGCTCAGATTAGAGTGAAGGAGATACAGGGTGAACTTTGGGAAGCGTATCGGCTTGCTGGGACTTATACTTGATTGTGCTGTATATGACTGACTTGACTTGTATGCAGCCCACGCTAGACTGTAGTGACTTGAGCTTGACTAACTTGCTGGACTTTACTTGTATTAAATTCCCCGGACTTAGTGCTTACCGCAAGTCTTTGACTTTCACCTGGGTAGTGGGGTTGACTGGTAGAAGATGCGTGGTTGCTGGACTAGGCCTCAGCCCTCCTTCAGGATCACCTCACCGACATCACACTTCACCAAACTGTACCACAGCAAGATCACTAAGAGACTGCACTGAACTCTGACCTCACTATATATGGGAGGAATTTAGAGAGATCCCATTGGCCAGATAAGTCCCCTGGTTCACCTTTGCATACTCCCCTAACAACAAGGTTCATAGCAACAGGATTCTTAAGGTAACAAGCGCATAGAAAATACAAATGCATTAACCCTTATATAACATTGCATAATATTGTAGATTATAGAGAGTTCTGAGGATAGTGGGCCCAAGACGGACATTGAAGCTGCATCTGCCACACAGGATGGGCAGTAGTACAGAAGAACACATGATTCTGTACTGGGTCACCACACTATAGTAAAGTTCTCTGCATATTAAACATGCACCATATCAGGCCCAGACTGACAGCGTAAAAACCATCACATTTACCAGGGGAATAACAGAAATATTAGAGGGCTGGCCTGAACTAATAGTTGGAAAATAATAATTATTATTAATAATAATAATGATAATAAAAACCAATCCCAGCGATATCTTGCTTATTTCATATCAAAAAGCAATAAACGAGACATATATAAAGAAATATTTTCAATGTACAAGAGGATATAAATGTATATTAGGAGATAAGCCATATTCCCTATCCTACGCACTATTCTGTGTCTGGCTGTATGCAGGCAAACACCTTTTTTTTTGCTTAAAATTATCGCAAAAAAAGTTGCATTTGCGACTCTTCTATTTTTTTTTGCGACTTTTTGATTGTGCAGTGCCCTAAGCAAAATTTTAAAAAATTGCTTAACAAAGCAAAAAGTTGCATCACATGAAAAAACCTACTAAATTTACTCCATCTCAGACATGGAGCAGAAAATGCCACTACTAAAGCAACCTGTTGATAAATAAGTCGCACATAAGCAAAAAAAAATGTAAGAAAAAGATAACTAAAAAAAGGAATACAAAAGCACACATTGATAAAAGTCCCCCATAGACATCAGATTATTCTTGTGAAGTAAAAAGTTTAGTATTCTGGGCATGATGTAAAAAAGAAGTGATACTTACCTACCTGGTCCACCGCAGCTTCTTCTCCCAGCTTCTCCCGGCTCAGTCAGTCTCTGACCAAAGTTGTGTCCTGTCCTGCCAGTGATCAACTGGGCAAGCAGGTCCTGCTCCGACTTCACATCTTAGAAGCAGGGAATAGAGACAAGCAGTCTCAGCGTTTTTTTCAATTCCAGCATACCCATGTGTCATATTCAAGGACATATGTACATAGAAGAAGCCCGCACAGTTGCTTTGGAGTAGGTGGGAGAGAGAGGCAGATAAGATTTGCTACTGAAGTGGAAAAATGCTTAGTAAGGGCCCAAAGTAGCACCATTACCAAGTAGAGAGGGCATCATTACTGAGTTTAGTCACTAAAGAGCCAGCATTACTGAGTTGGGGCACTGTAGGAGCACCATTACTAAGTGGGTGCACAATTACTGTGTGGAGGGCACTTTTAGTAGCAGGGACATGTCTACTAAGTGTGGATGAACTATTACTTAGTGGGGGCACTAAGGGCCTTTATTGCCAAGTAAGGGCACTAAGGCGTATCCATTACTGAGTTGGGTCAATAAGTTGGCATCAAATCTAGGGGGGAAATAAGGTGGCATCAAGAGTGAGGGAACACTTATGTTTGAAGGACACTAAGTTAACACCAATACTCGCTGAAGTAACTTTAACCATGTGGGGACACTATTATTAAGTAGGGGCCCACTGGGATTAATATTACTGTGTGAGACACAAAGGTGGGAACTATTACTATTGGAGCCATTTGGGAGCCACTTGTTATGGTCTTATTATGATGTAAAAGTTGGTTTCTAGCTATTTCAAGAATTTTATTGTTGTTTTGTTTTGCGCATTCTGCATTTAAGCATTTTTTTGTCTTCTATAGTGCAGCATGGGCTAATATAAGAAAATAATGTGGAGCTTCTAGTGCATGTGTGGTTGCCCTGTACGGGATGGTGTTACCCGTATCTTCCCTGCCCTGTCAGGCAGTGTTCCTCCATGTCCCAAGGCCCCCCTGCAGTGTTTGTAAATACAGTCATGGCCGTAAATGTTGGCACCCCTGAAATTTTTCAAGGAAATGAAGTATTTCTCACAGAAAAGGATTGCAGTAACACACCTTTTGCTATACACATGTTTATTCCCTTTGTGTGTATTGAAACTAAACTAAAAAAAGGGAGGAAAAAAAGCAAATTGGACATAATGTCACACCAAACTCCAAAAAGGGGCTGGACAAAATTATTGGCACCCTTTCAAAATTGTGGAAAAATAAGATTGTTTCAAGCATGTGATGCTCCATTAAGCTCACCTGGGGCAAGTAACAGGTGTGGGCAATATAAAAATAACAATTGAAAGCATGTAAAAAAGAGAGAAGTTCACTTAGTCTTTACATTGTGTGTCTGTGTGTGCGACACTAAGTATGAACAACAGAAAGAGGAGAAGAGCATGTTAACTTGAGAACCAAAATTGTGGAAAAATATCAACAACCTCAAGGAAAAATATCAACAACCTCAAGGTTACAAGTCCATCTCCAGAGATCTAGATTTGCCTTTGTCCACAGTGCGCAACATTATCAAGAAGTTTGCAACCCATAGCACTGTAGCTAATCTCCCTGGGTGTGGACAGAAGAGGAAAAATTGATGAAAGGTGTCAACGCAGGATAGTCCGGATGGTGAATAAGCAGCCCCAAACAAGTTCCAAAGATATTCAAGCTGTCCAAGCTCAGGGAGCATCAGTGTCAGTGTGAACTATCCGTCAACATTTAAATGAAATTAAACGCTATGGCAGGAGACCAAGGAGAACCCCACTGCTGACACAGAGACATAAAAAAGCAAGACTACATTTTGCCAAAATGAACTTGAGTAAGCCAAAATCCTTCAGGGAAAACGTCTTGTGGACAGATGAGATCATGATAGAGCTTTTTGGTAAAGCACATCATTCTACTATTTGCCGAAAACGGAATGAGGCCTACAAAGAAAAGAACACAGTACCTACAGTGAAATATGGTGGAGGGTCAATGAAGTTTTGGGGTTGTTTTGCTGCTTCTGGCACTGGGTGCCTTGAATGTGTGAAAGACATCATGAAATTTGAGGAATACCAATGGATTTTGGGTCGCACTGTACAACCCAGTGTCAGAAAGCTGGGTTTGCATCCGAGATCTTGGTTCTTCCAGCAGGACATTGACCCCAAACATACGTCAAAAAGTACCCAGAAATGGATGGCAACAAACCGCTGGAGAGTTCTGAAGTGGCAGCAATGAGTCCAGATCTAAATTCCATTAAACACCTGTGGAGAGATCTTAAAATTGCTGTTGGGGAAAGGCGCCTTCCAATAAGAGAGACCTGGAGCAGTTTGCAAAGGAAGAGAGGTTTAACATTCCGGCTGAGAGGTGTAAGAAGCTTATTGATGGTTATAGGAAGCGACTGATTTCAGTTATTTTTTACAAAGGGTATGCAACCAAATATTAGGTTAATTGTAAAATTTCAGGGGTGCCAACATTTACGCCCATGACTGTTTGTTATGCATTATTCTGTGTATTGTACCTTTAACAAGTTATACAATATGATTGTTACCCAAGAGGTACCAGTGACTAGCTGACCACAAGAGTGACCTATGGGCTACCTGCTAGAATCCCAATATAAGCCTTGGGTGGAGCTAGCTTCTCTCTCTCTTGGAGCTTAGAGCACTTTGTGCTGAGGTCCAGTGCAGTCAAGCTGCCTCAGTGTGTGTGTCCAGAGCATTGGAGACCTCAAGTCCTGCAGCCACAAAACAAGTACAAGTAAGCTAAAGTCACCGTTCTGTCAGTCACAAGTTAGTCAGGTCAAGTCATCTGTCTTCCCAGCGTGGCTCTAAATTCTCCCATCCAACTACAAGTCTCAGCAAGCCTGTGAGGCCTCTGTGTCACTGGTCACCTCCTTGGGCCCTGGCTGTACTGCATAGTTTGTACCAACTGTCTACCCTCATTAAAGTTACCGTTGTACATAACTTGGCGTCAGTGTCTTAATTTCCCCTGTGCCTTGCCAAGGATCCAGCGGTATACCTTCAGGTGGTTATAGGCTAATCCAATCTGCACCTAGGGTAACAACATCTGCCCTGCACCTCACACCCCGCTATACCACACATGCATTGCCACCTAACTCTTTTTGCTGTTGTGCAGACATAGCATAGGCTCCAGTTTTCTATACAAATACACAGTGATGTGGGTTCCATTTCCCATGAATTCTTTGGCTTTGGTGTTGGTTCATTGCAGCTGGTCATCTCATCAACGCTGGAGATCACCCAGGTGAACTGATTAGACTTATAGATGGGTTAGGGGGTTGGGAGTTCACACTGTGCAATTTTCATGCATTTTCTTACTCAAGGTGCGTTTTTAAGAGAAATATTGGTATGGGGCAAAAGTGATTTGACCTATAATAACAATTGAGGTGTTTTATAAAGATTGTACATCTTAAGGCTGTGTTCACATGTTCAATTTCTATCTGTTTTTGCAGTAATATTCCGAAATCATGGTAAAATAGTTTTTACCATATTTTTCAAAATTGAGGTACAATATCTCAAATTCTTAATGATTAATGATTTAAAGAGTACCTGTCATCAAACCATATTTTCTAAAGATTATATTTTCTAACTACTCCTAACACCCCTCTTGCCCTAAAAAAAAATATTATGAGCTTTAAAAAGCTAAGTATCATAGCTTTCTCACATTGCTCACATTGTGTGAGCTCCCGAAAGGAGAAAGTGGGTGTTCCCCTGCAGGGGCGACACCACTGAAGCCTGGGAGAGCTGTGCCACGCCATGCCACGCATGCACTTCCTGAGTTTGGACTTCTGCAAGTCTGGGATGACACCAAATTTACTGTTTGGGTACAGAACAGAGTCACCTAGTGGCTGTTTTTTCAATCACATTGAAAACATATAAAGTTTGAGAATTTTTATAGCAAGTAAATTGCAAAGTATCTTATAATAACATAAGGAACAATATATTAAAAGTTTAGTTTGGTGACAGGTACACTAGCGTACCTGTCAGATCCCACACAAAAAAAAACGCAAAAACGCAATAAAGTGATGTGTACCTAATCCTGACAATGTACATATAAATGTGATGCCTATATCATCCATACTGATTATAAAATCCCTCTTTTCATTAGCTCACAGTGTTAGAAATCCTCTCAGGGGAAGGGGGCGTGCCCTCCCTTGTGGTTTTGGGTAGTGTTGCTCACGAATATTCGCAATTCGAATTTTATTCGTGAATATCGCATATTCGCGAATTCGCGAATATTCGCGAATATAGCACTATATATTCGTAATGACGAATATTCGTTTTTTTTTTTTGTTTGTTTTTTTCACAGTACACATCACAGTGATCACCCCTCTCTGCTTCCAGCTTGTGTGGTGTAAAGAAGGCTCTAATACTACTGTGTGATACTGGTGTGTGAATTTTCGCATATGCGAAAATCTGCATATGCTAATTTTCGCATTTGCGAATTTTCGCTTATACTAATTTTTGTATATGCTAATTTCCGTATATGTAAATTTTCGCATACGCGAATTTTCTCATATGCGAAAATAAAACGAGAATATTACGAATATGCGAATATTCGCAAATATATGACGAATATTCGTCCATATATTCGCGAATATTCGCGAATTCGAATATGGCCTATGCCGCTCAACACTAGTTTTGGGAGGTAATTGGTCTGTTTTCTCATGCAGCATTGTCCATGGGTCATCTCTTGTCCATGACTCATGGACAAGCCTGATGCTGCTGCCAGACTGCTGCCGGAACCCCTAGTGGTGGGCTTTTCAGGAGCCGTTTTCTTTATCGAAAATTCAAAAAAAAATTAACCCCTTCATGACCCAGCAAATTTAGATTTCTGGCTCATGTTCATTTCCTCCTTAAGACCCATAACATTTTTGTTTTTCAACTGCCAAAGTTGTATTAGGGCTTATTTTCTGCGTGACAAGTTGGACTTTCCAATGATTAACTTTTTTTTTTTATCACACAATGTATTACAAAGCCAGAAAAAAATTATATGCAGGGCAAAATTAAAAAAAATATGGAATTGCACAATTTTGTAGGGCAATCATATTTTTTCTGAGTTCAAAATACGGTAAATCTGACATTCCATATTTATTCTATGGGTCAGTACGATTCCAATGATACCAAATTTGAATAATTTTAGTTTCGTTTTATTGTTAAAAACATATTAAAATTTTGAAATATAAAAAAACTTTGTTCATTACCATGTTCATTACCCTATAACTTTTAAATTTTTCCACATACAGAGCTGTTTTAGGGGGTTTACATCATCATTTGTAGTTTTTAACTATATCACTTTGTGTAGTTCTGTTTTTTTTTCATTACTTTTCATTCCATTTTTTTGAAAATTGTAAGGCAACCAAATATCTGCAATTTTGGTGTTTGGAATTTTTTTGCGTTTACGCCGTTCACTGTGCATGATCAGAAACAAAATAATTTAATAGTTTGGACAATTACGCACGCGGTGATACCAAATATGTGTATCTTTTTTTGTCTGTACAGTGTTTTATTTAAAAAATGGGAAAAGGGGTGATTAGGGGAGGGATTTTTTTTTAACCTTTAAAATTTGTTTTTACTTTTTTAATCAAATTTTTTGGCCCCCCTAGGCTTACATAGATCAATGTACTGCTTTTGCATTACATTGATCTATGAAATCTGTGCTCGATTGCTAAGGCCTGCCTAAGTGAGCCCTAAGCAATCACAGAGCCAGGGAAGATGCCGAGGAGCAAGTAAGAACTTGGGCTTCCCTCGCAACCCATAGCCCCCCACGATTACATCTGGGGGGGCTATGGGACCAATAGACACCAGGGAATAGCGGCAGTTAGTGTTTAAATGCCGTGATCGTTATAGATCACGGTATTTAACCAGTGAATTGACGGACCTCGGCGCGATTGCCGAAGTCCGACATTACTTGCAGATGTCAGCTGCTGATAGCAGCGGACAACTCCCGGTCATGATGCGGACCTGACCCCCGGGCCCCCGTCATGTCCGCCCACCCGACCCATGACGTACATGTATGTCATAGGTCGGGAAGGGGTTAAACAACTAAATTTCAAAAGGTCTTTCATTTTCATCTCTAACAACATATAAAAAGTTTTTGGATCTGACAGTGCCCATTGAAAGAGTCAGACTGGTGATTACACGACTAAGTTATAGTGCAGCTGTGCTGGAAAAAAAGAAAGGTAGAGGCGTAACTTGTAGCTTCTGGGCACCATGTACCATTTATAATACTTGTCTCTTATGGGGCCTTAGGCACCAGGGCCCCTATGCGTCTGCAACCTTTGCACCCCCTATAGTTACACCTCTGGCTGTAGGACTAGTAATAGTGAGTGTGCATGATATAGGCAATAAAAAAACATGTGCCGTATTGAAGTCAATGGGTAGAAAAAAACGCAGCAGCAAATGCACAGCAAAATACGGCCCATGTGACCCTACCCTAAAAATAGTTTTATAAACATGTAGCCATGCTAAACTGAATTAGAAAAGATCATATATATCATATATCTTTGGCTACTTTAGGAGCAGGGACATATAACACAGAATGTATGCTTGATAAATAAAGTTATAATATTCACTCAGTATAAGCCATTGAGATGTCCCTAATTTACATTTTCCAATATACAACTGTGGAGTTTTATTGCGCAAGGAACACAGGGCTTGGTAGGAATAGCTTACCAATAAATTACATTGGATGTCTCTGCAGTGAGGGCTGTAGGGATACTGAATGCGTGGGTGGCAGTGTGAAAGCAGAACATTATCAGTATGTGTATTCGGCACTATTACATACTGTGATACTGAAGACAATTCTCAGCTCTGCCGTTGTTGGAGAATTCAAATGATCTCAACATCTGAAATAGCAATAATCTTAAAATAATTCTGATGATCATCAAAAGCGTAAACAATATAAATAACTAGCTGAGTACCCTGGGCTGCCTGGTTTTCCTACCTTATCCTTGTGAGGGAAGGAAAGCAACAAAGGAGGAAGCTTTTGTCCTCATATTCCTTCTAGTGATGAGCGAACTTTTCAAAAATTCGATTCGGCGATTCGCCAAATTTTCCGATAAAGTTTGTTTCAATCCAAAATTTTTTGCGGCGAATCTATATTTAAAAAGGCTATTTCTAGCCTACATACAGCCTCTATAGGGGTATAGAACACTTTGATGTGTTCTAAAATGCACATTGAGTGTGCTGGGTTAGTGAATTAATACTGTTATTCAGAATAACATGCAGATTACCGGCATCGCTTTTAGAATCACTGCCGCACAGCAGCACAATGACAGAGCCTGGTAGTGGCATCAGTGTCAGGAGACCATATAGTGACTGAATGACACAGCGTGGCGGTGTTGGCAGCATGAGGAGACCATATAGTGGCTGAATGGCACAGCGTGGAGGTGTTGGCAGCATGAGGACACCATATAGTGGATGAATGGCACCGCCCGGAGTTGCCAGCAGCATGAGTAGGCACTAGGCCTTCACAATCACTAAAATTAAAAGATGAATTAAGAAATTTAAACCGAAGATTTTGGATAGCGGGTGCTACCTATGAGAAAATTTGAAATTCCCAGACCCAGGCCCAACAGCGGCATCAGTAACCAATATATTGCCTGAATGACACAGCCTGGAGTTGGCTGATGCATGAATACACACCAGGGCTTCACAATCCCCCCAAAAAAACACCACAATTTTAGAAATTTTTGAAAAAGATTTTGGATAGCAGGTGCTACCCATGAGAATATTTGAAATTATCAGACCCAGGCCCCATAGCAGCATCAGTAACCCATATATTGCCTGAATGACACAGCCTGGAGTTGGCTGATGCACGAGTTCACATCAGGGCTTCACAATCCCCCCCAAAAAACACCACAATTTTAGAAAATTTTGAAAAATATTTTGGATAGTGGGTGCTACCCATGAGAAAATTTGAAATTCCCAGAACCAGGCCCAGCAGCGCCATCATTTTTTGATTTGAAATTTAAAACAAACTTTGCGTGTCCCGGACTCTAGCGTGTGGGAACGAAGGACCAAATCCAACAAGCCCCCACAGGGCTCATGTGGCTGTGAGATTTAGGCGCAATGTCTCCATTGCCCTGACCGGCCATTGTTTCCAAGACTTCTCGCCAAGGCAAACCATGTGAAGAACAACATGATACCGCCGTGACCTGCACACATGGTATGCTGAAGTGCCACTGAGACTTGTCCGGGCAGTGGAGGCTTAAGACACAGTGGAGGATGTGGAGGCGGAGTAGCACACTGTCGCAGGACCAAGGGGCTGACAGAGTTTAGCAGGAAGCAGCATTGAGTACACACCAGGGCTTCAGAATACCAAAGAAAAAACAAACATTTTTAAAATAATTTTAAGAATATTTAGGACAGCGGGTGCTACCAATATATTGCCTGAATGACACAGCCTGGAGTTGGCTGATGCATGAGTACACACTATAGCTTCACAATCCCTCCAAAAAATACAACAATTATAGAAATTTATGAAGAAGACTTTTGGATAGCGGGTGCTACCTATGAGAAAATTTAAAATTCCCAGACCCAGGCCCAGCAGCGCCATCAGTAAACCATATATTGCCTGAATGACACAGGCTGGAGTTGGCTGATGCATGAGTACGCACCAAAGCTTCACAATCCCTAATAAAAAAGACAAACATTTTTGACGAAAAATGTTAACGATAATTTAGGACAGCGAGTGCTCTCTATTTATTACCAGAATGACGCAGCCTGGAGTTGGCTGCAGCATGAGGAGACCATTGAAATGTGTGATTTTTTTATTTGAAATTTAAATCAAAATTTGTGTCCCGGACCCCGCCGTGTGGGTACAAAGGACCTAATCTCACAAGCACCCACAGGGCTCATGTGGCCGTAAGATGTAGGTGCAATGTCTCCATAGCCCTGACCGGCCATTTTTGTTTTTTTACCTTTGTTTAAGAACAAGCGCATATTCAAGAGTCCAGAAGACTCTATAATGCAGGACGGTGGACCACCAAAAGACATTCTTCTATAAAATAATTTTTTATGAAATAAAGAAGCAGAGTTCATCCCTCTGCGTATTTTTTTTTTGAAAATATTACTTAAAAAATCACACGCAACAATCGTTCAATGGTGTAATGGTTATTATTGTGGAAAATTCAAGTTTATTACAGTGATAATTATCAGAAAATTTGAAAAAAACACTACCCAAGAGTGTTTAATAACCCCATACATTGCACCATAATTGTTGAAATTTTAATTAAGCATGTATGTCAAAAATCCTAAAATAGAAGGCCCAAGCCCAGAAGCATCATGAAGTCAAGTAGTTCCTGAAAGACACAGGAGCAGTCAGGAGTAGGCATCAGCAGTACCCAAGAGGCTTTAATAACCCCTTATATTGCACGATCACTCGCGAGATCGAGCAATAACAGGTGTGTTATGCCCTCAGATGTCCGGGGCTGCACGCACGCTACACTGAACGGACCAGCGTGTGTCTATCTTTCACCGACAGGTGCGGGTAACCCGCTGAACCCCGTTTGCGATAGGGATCAGAGATTGCAATTATTTGCCAGAAAAGAAGAATCACAACTAAGCGCGGGTCATAAGCTCGGGTTCATTAAGTCCCTGCCCTTTGTACTCTACTACCGATTGAATGGTTTAGGGAGGTCCTCAGATCGGCCCCGGTGGGGTAGGAGAAGGCCCTAGCAGAGCGCCGAGAATTTAAAGATCATAGTTGAAATTTGCATTAAGCATGTAGTAGCTACTGCTAAACTTCCAAAAATTGAAGGCCCAAGGCCTAAGGCATCGGGGAGGCAATTATTTCCTGAAAGACACAGAATGAGTCAGGAGCAGTCAGGAGCAGTGCCCAAGAGGGTTTCATAACCAACCCCTTACATTTAAAGATCAATGTTGAAATTTGCAATAAGCATGTATTTAGCTTATGCAAAACATCCAAAAATTGAAGGCCCAAGGCTAGAGGCATCGGGAAGGCAAGTAGTTCCCGAAAGACACAGAATGAGTCAGGAGCAGTCATTCGCAGTACCCAAGAGGGTTTCATAACCATCCCCTTACATTTAAAGATGAATGTTGAAATTTGCATTAAGCATGTATTTAGCTACTGCTAAACATCCAAAAATTTAAGGCCCAAGGCCTGAGGGCAGGGAGGCAAGTAGTTCCTGAAAGACACAGAATGAGTATGGAGCAGGCATTCGCAGTACCCAAGAGGGTTTCATAACCCCTTACATTTAAAGATCAATGTTGACATTTGCATTAAGCATATATTTAGCTACTGCTAAACATCCAAAAATTAAAGGCCCAAGGCCAGAAGCATCAGTGAGGCAAGTAGTTCCTGAAAGACACAGGATGAGCCAGGAGCAGTCAATCGCAGTACCCAAGAGGGTTTCATAACCAACCCCTTACATTTAAAGATGAATGTTGAAATGTGCATTAAGCATGTATTTAGCTACTGCTAAACATCCAAAAATTGAAGGCCCAAGGCCTGAGGGCAGGGAGGTAAGTAGTTCCTGAAAGACACAGAATGAGTATGGAGCATGCATTTGCAGTACCCAAGAGGGTTTCATAACCCCTTACATTTAAAGATCAATGTTGACATTTGCATTAAGCATATATTTAGCTACTGCTAGACATCCAAAAATTGAAGGCCCAAGGCCTGAGGGCAGGGAGGCAAGTAGTTCCTGAAAGAAACAGAATGAGTTAGGAGCAGGCATTCGCAGTACCCAAGAGGGTTTCATAACCCCTTACATTTAAAGAACAATGTTGACATTTGCATTAAGCATATATTTAGCTACTGCTAAACATCCAAAAATTAAAGGCCCAAGGCCAGAAGCATCAGTGAGGCAAGTAGTTCCTGAAAGACACAGGATGAGCCAGGAGCAGGCAATCGCAGTACCAAAGAGGGTTTCATAACCCTAATTGATAACCCAAGAGGGTTTTATAACCAACCATAATTGGGAAATGTTGGTGTAGCAGCATGGTCAATCTACTCTGAGGCATCTGGCATTGATGACTGGAAATCCTGGCTGATCCATCCCTAATTCATCTTGACAACGTCAGTCTCTCCACATTTTTAGTGGACAGACGAGTTCGCCTTGGGGTGACTATGGCCTCGGCTGCACTAAACACCCGCTCTGATGGCACACTACTGGCCGGGCAGGACAGCTTTTCCAGGGCAAACTCTGCTAGTTGTGGCCATAAATCAAGTTTGGCTGCCCAGAAGTCCAGCGGATCTTCAATGGTTGTTGGCATGGCCATGTCAAGGTATGCCACCACCTGCTGGTTCAGATCCTGCTCCATGTCTACCTGCTGCTGATTAGTTGCTTCACTATGCGGGTGAAGAAAGCTACTCATCAGCGACTGTAGACTCAGGCTGCTGCTGATTGAGCTGGTACTGCTCCTCCCTCCCCTCCCCAGCAGCCATGGCAGTGGAAGGTGAGCGCAGAGGGCCCCCCAAGTCAGACCTGCAAGTGGATGGACCATGTGGCCATGTGAACTGACTACGTAGAATCTCTCTGTAGTAGGTCAGTTTGTCCTTCCTCTCAGTGGGTGTAAAAAAGGCCCCCAATTTGGGACGGTAGCGAGGGTCTAATAAGGTGGAGATCCAGAAGTCATCCCGCTGACGAATTTTGACAATTCGGGGGTCACTACGCAAGCAACTGAGCATGCATCGTGCCATTTGCGCCAGTGGCTCGGAGGGACAACCTTCCTCCATCTCCACTGCATACTGCCACGGTGTGTCTGGGTCCTCTGTCTCAACTTCCTCATAACCCTCCAGCTCCTCTGGCTGCTCCTGCTCCTCCTCTCCTGTCCGAAGACTAGAAACACCGGCCATCTCATCCAACCTAAACTGTGCTCCGCTCTGCCCTCATCATCCTCTTCCTCCAGTTCAGCCCCCACAGGGCTCCTGTAGCCTTGAGATGAAGGCGCAATGTCTCCATTGCCGTGACCAGCCATGGTTTCAATGATTTGTTGTAGGAAATGTAGGAGTGGAATTATGTCGTTCATGGCGTAATCCAGGCGACTCACAAATAATGTGGCTTCCTTAAAGGACCTCAGCAAATGGCAGGTGTCACGTATGAGCTGTCACTGGTTCACATTGAAGTTACACAGGGGAGTGCTCCTATCTGCTTGGATCATCAAGAAATCGATGATGGCTTTTCTTTGTTCGTATAGTCTGTCCAACATATGGAGGGTGGAATTCCAACGTGTGGCAACGTCACAAATAAGACTATGTTGTGGGATACCGTTCTGACGCTGCAGCTCAAGGAAGGTGTGCTTGGGGGTGTACGAGTGGCTGAAGTGCATGCACAGTTTCCTTGCCATTTTCAGGATGTTTTGCAAATGGGGTGAAGACTTGAGGAAGTGCTTGACAACCAGATTCAACACGTGTGCCATGCAGGGCGCATGTTTCACACTTCCTTGTCGCAGCGCAGACACAATGTTCTTCCCGTTGTCGGTCACCATGGTTCCCATTTCCAGATTTCGTGGAGTAAGCCATACTCGGATTTCTTTACAAATGAACTTTAGCAGTTCCTCCCCTGTGTTACTCCGTTCGCCAAGGCAAACCATGTGAAGAACAGCTTGACACCGCCGTGCCCTACACACATGGTACGATGAAGGGCCACCGAGATTTGGACGTGCAGTGGAGGCCGAGGACACGGTGGAGGATGAGGAGGCGTCGCACGCTGTAACAGGACCAACTGCCTGGGAGCGAGAGCGTGGAGGAGGAAGCGGTGTGACCTGTCCAAGTTGCTGTTGTGGCTGTGCAGGAACCACATTTACCCAGTGGGCCGTAAAAGACAAGTATTGTCCCTGCCCGTAGTTACAGCTCCACACATCGGCGCTGCCGTGCACTTTTGAACACACCGACAGGCTCAAGGACTGGCCCACCTTCTCTTGTACAAGCTTATGCAGGGCTGGTACTGCCTTCTTCGCAAAGAAATGACGGCTTGGGACTCTCCACCTCGGCTCGGCACAAGCCATCAATTCTCTGAAAGGTGCAGAGTCCACCACTTGAAAAGGGAGGGGCTGCAACACCAGCAACTTGGACAGGAGCACATTCAACTTCTGCGCCGTTTGATGAGTGGGCGCATACTGTTGTCTCTTGGACATGGCTTCGCCGATGGATTGTTGGCGGAATGGCTGACTAAAAGCGGGAGAAGCAGGAGCGACAGAAGGAGGGTTTGACCCACAGCTCCCTTCGGCTTAGGTGGTGGAGCCTTGGCTGGATGAAGGAGGGAGCGGATGGCCACTGGGTGATGCAGCAGGCTGGACCACTACATCGGAGCCACGGTTCTCCCAGGCCGCTTTATGGTGGCGAAGCATGTGTTGACGCAGGGCCGTGGTGCCAACATTGGGACCCTGGCCACGCTTCACCTTCTGCCGACAGATCTTGCATGTGGCTACGTGAACCTCCTCCGAATGCCTTATGAAAAACTTCCACACCGCCGAGTAGCTGATTTTCCCACCCGCAGTGCGCACTAATTGACTGCTACTGGCGCCATCTCCAGGAACCCCTGTTCCACTACCTCCCGGAAAGGTAGGCTGCCACAAAGCAGGTGGTCTCCCCCGGGCACGTTTGGCTCCTGAATTTCCACTCCTGCCACCACGCTGACTGTCAACCGTGCTACCGCCTTGCTGCCTCAAGGGCAACCTGCAACTCTCTTCTCCTGATGATGATGAAGCCCTTTCTGCACCCGGCTCCCAATTGCGATCGGCTTCATCATCATCAACAGTTGTGTGCACGTCACTGATGTCCTCCTCAGGTTCCCCAACAGTGTCTGCTTCAGGACCCTGAACACTTGCAACACCGTTTCCCACGTCACTCTCTGCATCAATACTTGGCCGCCTAGCGGAGCAAGCGGCGCATGTCTCCTCCCCTTCTTGGCTGTCCAGTAGCTGCTGACTGTCCTCTATCAGATCGTCTTCAGTAAATAGTGGAGCTGAACCCACAGCATAAGATACTTCTCTAGGAGAGGGAACAGCATAAGACAAAGGCAATGGGAGGACAGGGACTGCTCCCGGGCCATGCCAACTGAGGGTTGTGTCTGAGGAACCCACCGACTGTTGATTGGGGGTGTCAGATGTCACTTGTGATGATGTGGATGAGCAAGTTAACCAATCAATGATGGCAGATGGGTTGCTGGTGGAGACACAACCGCTGGCTTATAACGGGAGCTCAGGCCTCTCGCTGCGACTCCTGCTGCCACTCGCCCCAAGTCTGCTGCCAACTCTGCCTGAAGTATTTAGGCCTCTGCCACTCCTCTGTGCATGTCCTGGCACTTCTCTGCCTGACATACTGCATTTATGAGGGTATTACAATATGCTACACTGCTCTTTAAACAGTATTTGTCTAGAACAGCAGCAGGTGATTACTTACGCCTGTCCTTTCACAGTATGTAGGCCCTTGACAGATTAACAGGTACTAGAGGGTACAATACTTGGATGCACCTATGCGGTCTGCACTGATGAGGGCAGTAATAAGCATAACTATACACAGAAAAACTCAGTATTTTTGTAAAACACCAGCCGGTGAATGCTATTGTTTGGACTTTGACGGTATGGAGCACCTTGACAGTTTAACAGGTACTAAATGGTACAATACTTGGATGTACCTATGGGGTATGCACTCATGAGGGCAGTAATATGCGTAACTATACGCAGAAAAAACTCTGTATTTTTGTAAAACACCAGCCGGTGAATTCTATTGTTTGGACTTTGACGGTATGGAGCACCTTGACAGCTGAACAGGTACTAAATGGTACAATACTTGGATGTACCTATGCAGTATGCACTGATGAGGGCAGTTATATATGCGTAACTATACGCAGAAAAAACTATTTAAAAAAAAAAAAACAGCCGGTGAATACTATTGATTGGACTTGCACAGTATGTAGCCCCTTGACAGATTAACAGGTACAAAATGGTACAAATGCACTACAGTCCACTGAACAATCACGTATTTCTGAACAGCATCAGGACCAGACAGTGCAGCACCACAAATAAAAAAAATCCAGTGATTAAACCCTAAATTGCACTCTGTCACACAATTCTGAGCAGCAGAAGATTTGTGGAGCAAGGAGGTTTAGATATCAATGATCCTTCTCAGAGTAACAGCACAGCACTCTACACTCCTGCCTTTCCCTAATGCTGATGTGACTAGCAGTTACAGTGTAACGCTGTGGTATGAGCTATTCACACACACGCAGTCCTGTCCTCTCTATCTGAGTGCATAGATGAAATGAAGAGAGGCAAGATGGCCGGCGATTATATAGGGGCTGTGACATCACAGGGGTCAGTGAACACTGATCGGCTGCATCTCACATGTGATTCAGGGTCAGCCCGCCTACCTTCATTCCCGCCGCTGTTTCCCGCCCTCCCATAATCCCCTGCCCCATGTACTCACATGTGGATCCGCCATCTTAGGTCTCCAATAGCCTGGAACGCTGTAAAATGGAGTTTAATGTAGCGATATTCGCATTCGTTGCAAATCAAATTTTTCATGAAATTCGTGAACAATTCGGGTTCGTCAACTTTGATTCGCTCATCTCTAATCCCTTCCTTAAATCCTGACCCCATATCCTTTCCTCATGTCCCGACCTTAAATCCCCTCCTGATATTCTGACCTCATATCCTGTCCTCATATTTTCTCCTCATATCTCGACCTCATATCCCGACCTCCTATCCCATCCCTATATCCTGTCCTCATATCCCGACCTCATATCCCGTCCTCATAACCTGACCTCATATCCTGTTTTTTTACGTATACGCCATTGACCGTGTGGTTTAATTAACATTATAATTTTTTAGTTTGGACATTTACGCACGCAGCGATACCACATGTGTTTGTTTTTATTGTGTTTTTATATTTTTTATATGGAATTTGGGAAAAGGGGGGTGTTTTAAACTTTTAATAAGGAAGGGGTTAATGTGTGTTTTTTTAAACTTTAATTAAACTTTTTTTTACACTTTATTAGTTCCCTTACAGATTCCTCATACAGATCGATAGAACCATATTGATCTGTGTGCTCTGCGCTCGAATGATAAAGCTTGGTTCAGCCAGGCTTTATCAATCTCAGAGCCATGGACAGCGGAGGAAGAGAGGTAAGCCCTCTGGCTACGTCAGCAGTGGTGGGGGGGCGATCCACCCCACTGGACCACCAGGGAGTGATTAAAGGTCCCTTTAGACACCGCTGTCAGCTTTGACAGCGGCAATCTAAAGAGTTAATAGCCGACCGCGGCAATTGCCGCATGTCGGCTATTAACGCCGGCTGTCAGCTACAAGAATCAGCTGAGGGCCCACCGGTATGGGGCGGTCTCGAGCCGGGAGCCTGCGCCATACACCATTAACGGCACAAGGACGTGTATACACTTCTTTGTATGAGCAAATGAGGATAGGTTAGGGTTAAATTAACTGTCCTATATTTTTAGTGGACATATAAGTAACATGTGACCGAGTATTATCGAAATATCTCCAGCAGTTTTGGAAGTTATGCAGTAACATATATTTCCCATAGACTTGTATGGGACTTTAAATAAAAACTCTGACCCTGGCAAATGGGGGTGGGTGAGGGTTAATTTATCTATCCTATGAATGTTGTTGACAGATAAGTAACATGTGTGCCAAGTTTCATGTTAACCCCTTAAGGACGCAGCCCTTTTTCACCTTAAGGACTGAGCCCTTTTTCGCAATTATGACCACCGTCACTTTACGCATTAATAACTCTAAAACGCTTTTACCGGATATTCTGATTCT
The DNA here is from genome assembly GCF_029499605.1 of Hyla sarda. NCBI lineage: Eukaryota > Metazoa > Chordata > Amphibia > Anura > Hylidae > Hyla > Hyla sarda. Next base: position 64,482,108 of record NC_079194.1, on the reverse strand, counting down.
GACATTGTTTTTTCGTGACATATTCTACTTTATTTTGGTGGTAAATTTTCGTCGTTACTTGCATTTTTTTTGGGTGAAAAATCACACAATTTCATGAAAATTTTGAAAATTTAGCATTTTTGCTTGTAAGGAAAATGGATATTCCAAATAAATTTTATTTTTATTCACAAATACAATATGTCCACTTTATGTTGGCATCATAAAATGGACATATTTTTACATTTTTTTAAAAATTAGAGGGCTACAAAGTAGAGCAGCAATTTTCAAAAATTTCATGAAAATTGCAAAATCTGAAGGACAGATCTTACAGAACTACAACTCCCAGCATGTCTGGGCAATCTAGGCATGCTGAGAATTGTAGTTTGGCAACATCTGGAGGGCTACCGTTTGGGCACCACTGTAACAGTGGTCTCCAAACTGTGACCCTCCAGATGTTGCAAAACTGCAACTCCCAGCATGCCCAGAGGGGGGTATCCTTGATGGGTGGTTGACATTTTGATTCTAAATTTATTTTACCGATTTGTCAACCACAATTTAACCTCGGATACAAGGTTGTGAGCTGCACACACATTTCCATTTATCTCAGATTTGTAAATTACTTCTATTAAAAAATCTTTATCCTTCCAGTACTTATTAGCTGCTGAATTCTACAGAGGAAATTCTTTTCTTTTTGGAACACAGTGCTCTCTGCTGACATCTCTGTCCATTTTAGGAACTATCCAGAGCAGCATATGTTTGCCATGGGGAGTTGTTAAAATGGACAGAGATGTCAGCAGAGAGCACTGTGCTTGTGATGTCAGCAGAGAGCTTTGTGTTCCAAAAAGAAAATAATTTCCTCTGTAGTATTCAGCAGCTAATAAGTACTGGAAGGATTAAAAAAAAAAATAATAGAAGTAATTTACAAATCTGTTTAACTTTCTGGCACCATTTGATTTAAAAAAAAAAATAAAGTTTTCCACCGGAGTACACTGTAATGGACCGTTTCTGCACACAAGGGGTTAAAATCCATTTAGGCTAATCCCCTTTTCACAGACAGGCAGAGCTACTGTAAAATCACCAAAACTCATGAACTGGATACAAAATAGCACTCCAAACTGGAACCTCACGAATAGCTGCTAGCAGACGAACAGGAAAAGCTCCCAAGCGGCTTACACTCCTGGCAGTCAGTCCCTATCAGCATACAGTTAAACCCCCAAGAACGAGACAAGGCTCCGTGTTGAGGGTCAAGCGTGGTCTGACTTTAATGGGGCTATCTGCCCGGTATTTATGCAGGTCTCCACCAGGTGGACACTCCCCTAGGGGACCTGATGGAAGACTGTAGAACATAGTGGACAGTAGCCAATCGCAGTGGCTTCAACATAAGCCCTTCACACTTTACCCATACCTCCCTCCTCTCTATCCCCCAGACAACTGGGAAGAAATCCAATTATCTTCCAGTATGAAGAAATCCAATTATCTCCCAGGGATAGAGGCAGACTCCATTGAGCACATGGTTTCAAAAAGACATAAAACTACACAATGCCACAATTACTACATAAAACATATACATGCAACATATCCCCAGATAGCTTAGGTCTGAGCGCACATTATCAAATGGTGCTCAGACCACACACATATAGTTCAATTGCCATGGAGCTAAAGTCTTTCCCATAGTCTTTCATTATATGAATGGGCTCCAAGGCATAGCTATCTGGGGTATCACCGCACACACAGGGCAAGTACCGAATGACCCCACTGTATTTAAAGGGCCAGAATGAGTGACATACACTCTGGTAGGGCTGAATACTGTTTTTAAAGGGCCCAATCTCCCAGGGCCATAGTCCAAAGGCAGCAGGTGGGCAACCAGGCTTCTCCAATGCAATGTGGCGAGATTGGTCTCGTCACATACCCCTTTAATATCTCTAGCCATCTGGAAGTGATGCTGGAACATACACACATACAAACACACACACATATTGAGTTTCATATACAGTGATCCCCCAACTTACGATGGCCCCGACATATGATAATTTCAACAGGGTGTGGCTTGCCAGTCAGACTTATGCATTCACCAGGAGATGCAGAGCGGAGCTTGTGGAGTAAGGTACTTGCACGGGACTTGAAACAAAAAGCCCCATCCTTCACATATGGGGGTAGGTTAGGGGTTACTGTAACTATTATATATTTTTATTTGACATATAAGTAACATTGACCAAGTATTATTGAAATATTGTCAGGTGTTTGGAAGTTATGCTGAAACATATTTCCCATAGATTTGCATTGGACTTTAACCTCTTAAGGACCCATGACGTACGCGTACGTCATGAGTCCGCTCACGATCTATAACCTGGGGTCACGGCATGGCCCCGCGTCATAGTGGGTCGGGCCTGGCCTCCAACAACGGCCGGGACCCGTGGCTAATAGCGCGCAGCATTGATCGCGGTGCCGCACGCTATTAACCCTTTAGACGTGGCGTTCAAAGTTGAACGCCGCGTCTAAAGTGAAAGCATGCCGTTTAGCTCAGGGAGCTGCTCAGGATAGCCGCAGCGAAATCGCGGCATCCCGAACAGCTTACAAGACAGCAGGAGGATCCCTATCTGCCTCCTCGCTGTCCGATTGCCGAATGACTGCTCAGTGCCTGAGATCCAGGCATGAATCATCGATCAGTGGTTTCTTATGAAAAACCACTGATCAATGTGAAAGATCAGTGTGTGCATTGTTATAGGTCCCTATGGGAGCTATAACACTGCAAAAAAAGTGGAAAAAAAAGTGAATAAAGATCATTTAACACCTCCCCTATTAAAAGTTTGAATCCCCCCCTTTTCCATAAAAAATAAAAAAAACTGTGTGAATAAAAATAAACATATATGATATCGCCGCATGTGGAAATGTCCGAATTATAAAAATATACTGTTAATTAAACCGCACGGTCAATGGCGTACGCGCAAAAAAATTCCAAAGTCCAAAATAGTTCATTTTTGGTCACTTTTCATATCATGAAAATAAATCCTATCAATGCAAAGAATGGTACCGTTAAAAACTTCAGATCACGGTGCAAAAAATTAGCCCTCATACCGCCCTATACGCAGAAAAATTAAAAAGTTATAGGGGTCAGAAGATGACAATTTTAAACGTATTAATTTTCCTGCATGTAGTTATGATTTTTTCCAGAAGTACGACAAAATCAAACCTATTTAAGTAGGATATCATTTTAACCGTATGGACCTACAGAATAAAGATAAGGTGTCATTTTTACCAAAAAATGTACTACGTAGAAACGGAAGCCCCCAAAATTTACAAAACGGCATTTTTTATTCAATTTTGTCTCACAATGATTTTTTTTTTCCGTTTCACCGTAGATTTTTGGGTAAAATGACTGACATCATTACAAAGTAGAATTGGTGGCGCAAAAAATAAGCCATCATATGGATTTTTAGGTGCAAAATTGAAAGAGTTATGATTTTTTAAAGGTAAGGAGGAAAAAACGAAAATGCAAAAACGGAAAAACCCTGGGTCCTTAAGGGGTTAAACAAAACCCCCGACCCTTGCAAATGGAGGTAGGTTAGGGTTAAATTAACTATCCTATATTTTTAGTGGACATATAAGTAACATGTTTCTGAGTAATGAAGAGAAAGTCCAGCGTGGCAAATCAAGCAATACTTGGTACTTTATTTAGCAATCAGCCAACATGGAAGACAGGTGACGCGTTTCGGCCACAATACGTAGCCTTAGTCGTACAATTAACAGACATGGGTGCATGTTATTTATAGAGGAAGGGGATGAAATCACCACGGGGCTTGGCCCAGGTGTTTAACCCCCTCCCTCCCTAACAAACCAAGATAACAATAAAAACGCAAGGAAGTAGTATCTTGCAATGTGAACATGAATATAAACACCTTGAATATAAAATATATATAAAAAAAGAGAAATTTATATATCAAACAACAAAGTTTTGTATGTTATCTTCAGTACTTGAGAGATCGATCTGGATATTAGGTTTAAGTGTTCCCTCCGTTTTCTCTCCATCTTTTCCGATATCGCACATGAGCATATAGAAAAAAGAATAATAATTTTTTATCACTTGTTTTTTATATGATTTCTTCCTTTTTCTTCATACTGAATAATATCAGGAAAATATTCCAAATGTCCATGTTGGGAAAAATCCAGCAATAGTATGCCCATGTGCGCTACTCACAAGAAAGAGAAAGAAAACTGGGAATAAAAAGAAGAAAGAGAAAAAAAAAAGAACAGTTTTATCATTATTAGAATAGATTATAAAAATATATATATATATATATATATATATATATAAGTATAAATTCTGTCAGTGGAAAATAGATGGAATAAAATAAAATAAATGAATAGGAGCACACGAACAGTCGGGAGAAATATGAAAAATGAAAAATGAAAGAGAGGGCAGGTATGAACCCATGAGACACAGGTATAATATACAAAAAATGTATATATATATATATATATATATAAAATTCGTCCACCCTGAATATCTTCTGTAGAACGTATGCAAAAATAATACATATATAAATATGAGTAATAAATTTAAATGAGTTGAAGACACTAATAGTGGAGAATAACATCTTGTCTTAGGTTCATACCATTCTGATATCTAGTTTGAAGCTCTATTATCCAAAAAACTTCCCTATCCAATAATTTCTGCCTGACACCCCCTCCCCTCATGGGGTTAAAAAAAATTTCAATGCCGAGGAGAGACAAGGAGGAGAAATCTCCCCCGTGTTTCTCAACACAGTGTTTGGTGGCCATAGAAACATGGCGAGACAAAAAGTGTGGGATATCAGACAGATGCTTTCTAATCCGAACTTTAAGAGCATTCGAAGTACAACCCACATATTGTACATGGCATTTTTCACAGGTTAATAGATATATAACATTCGCCGTATTGCAATTGATAAAATGTTTAATATTGTATTGTTGTTTGGTAACCATAGAAGTAAAAGTTTTACTGTTCTTCATAATGCCACAAACAATACATTTATTATGTCCACATTTAAAACTGCCATTAATGTCAAGCCATGTTCTGGTAGATGATGTTTGGGAAATATAAAGACTCGGGGAAACAGATTGTCCTATTGTTTTGGCTCGTCTGGCAACACATTTGTACTAAACAAAATTGTTCCTCGGATATTTTATTTGAAACAGAGGCGGATGACATCATTAATCGCTTATTAGCCAGGGGCTATAAAAAATGGACCCTGGAGAGGGCCAAAAATATTGCTAGACTTAAAAATAGAAATACTCTCACTCCAATATTGTCCATAAGAACACCAATAAACAATTGGTTTTCTCTACTACCTATAGTCAAAATTACAGGGCAGTTTGCAACATTGTACATAAATATATTCCCATGATATCTAATGATAATCAATATGCAAAAGTGTTTGAAAACGGGTACAAATGTGTTGCCAGACGAGCCAAAACAATAGGACAATCTGTTTCCCCGAGTCTTTATATTTCCCAAACATCATCTACCAGAACATGGCTTGACATTAATGGCAGTTTTAAATGTGGACATAATAAATGTATTGTTTGTGGCATTATGAAGAACAGTAAAACTTTTACTTCTATGGTTACCAAACAACAATACAATATTAAACATTTTATCAATTGCAATACGGCGAATGTTATATATCTATTAACCTGTGAAAAATGCCATGTACAATATGTGGGTTGTACTTCGAATGCTCTTAAAGTTCGGATTAGAAAGCATCTGTCTGATATCCCACACTTTTTGTCTCGCCATGTTTCTATGGCCACCAAACACTGTGTTGAGAAACACGGGGGAGATTTCTCCTCCTTGTCTCTCCTCGGCATTGAAAACATTTTTAACCCCATGAGGGGAGGGGGTGTCAGGCAGAAATTATTGGATAGGGAAGTTTTTTGGATAATAGAGCTTCAGGGACCAGTTCAGGTTTGAAGTGGATTTGAAGGGTCTTCATATTAGAAATACCCCATAAATGACCCCATTATAAAAACTACACCCCCCAAAGTATTCAAAATGACATTCAGTCAGCGTTTTAACCCTTTAGGTGTTTCACACGAATAGCAGCAAAGTGAAGGAGAAAATTCACAATCTTCATTTTTTACACTCACATGTTCTTGTAGACCCAATTTTTGAATTTTTACAAGGGGTAAAAGGACAAAATTTTTACTTGTATTTGTAGCCCAATTTCTCTCGAGTAAGGACATACCTCATATGTCTATGTAAAGTGTTCGGCGGGCGCAGTAGAGGGCTCAGAAGGGAAGGAGCGACAAGGGGATTTTGGAGAGTACGTTTTTCTGAAATGGTTTTTGGGGGGCATGTTATCTTTAGGAAGCCCTTATGGTGCCAGAACAGCAAAAAAAAAACACATGGCATACCATTTTGGAAACTAGACCCCTCGGGGAATGTAACATGGGATAAAGTGAACCTTAATACCCCACAGGTGTTTCACGACTTTTGCAAATGTAAAAAAAAAATTTTTTACCTAAAATGCTTGTTTTCCCCAAAATTTTTTATTTTTAAAAAGGGTAATAGAAGAAAATACCCCTTAAAATTTGAAGCCCAATTTCTCCCGATTCAGAAAACACCCCATATGGGGGTGAAAAGTACTCTGCTGGCGCACTACAGGTCTCGGAAGAGAAGGAGTCACATTTGGCTTTTTGAACGCAAATTTTTCTCTGGGGGCATGCCGCATTTAGGAAGCCCCTATGGTGCCAGGACAGCAAAAAAAAAACCCACATGGCATACCATTTTGGAAACTAGACCCCTCAGGGAACGTAACAAGGGGTTAAGTGAACCTTTATACCCCACAGGTGTTTCACGACTTTTGCATATGTAAAAAAAAAATTTTTTTTTTACCTAAAATGCTTGTTTTCCCAAAAATTTTACATTTTGAAAAAGGGTAAAAGCAGAAAATACCCCCCAAAATTTGTAACACAATTTCTCCCGAGTACGGCGACACCCCATATGTGACCCTAAACTGTTGCCTTGAAATACGACAGGGCTCCAAAGTGAGAGCGCCATGCGCATTTGAGGCCTGAATTAGGGATTGCATAGGGGTGGACATAGGGGTATTCTACGCCAGTGATTCCCAAACAGGGTGCCTCCAGCTGTTGCAAAACTCCCAGCATGCCTGGACAGTCAACGGCTGTCCGACAATACTGGGAGTTGTTTTGCAACAGCTGGAGGCTCCGTTCTGGAAACAGTGGTGTACCAGACGTTTTTCATTTTTATTGGGGAGGGGAGGGGGGTTGTATAGGGGTATGTGTATATGTAGTGTTTTTTACTTTTTATTTTATTTTTTGTGTTAGTGTAGTGTCGTGTTTTTAGGGTACAGTCGCACGGGCGGGGGTTCACAGTAGTTTCTCGCTGGCAATTTGAGCTGCAGCAGAAAGTTTGCGGCAGCTCAAATTTGCAGCCAGATACTTACTGTAATCCTCCGCCCATGTGAGTGTACCCTGTACGTTCCCATTGGGGGGGACATCCAGCTGTTGCATAACTACAACTCCCAGCATGCCCGTTGGCTGTCGGTGACTGCTGAGAGTTGCAGTTTTGCAACAACTGTAGGCACACTGGTTATGTATCACTGAGTTTGTGACCTAACTCAGTGTTTCACAACCAGTGTGCCTCCAGCTGTTGCAAAACTACAACTCCCAGCATGTACGGTGCATGGTGTACGGTGACTGCTGAGAGTTGTAGTTTGCAACAGCTGGAGGCACACCGGTCGTGAAACACTGAGTTAGGTAAAAAAAAAACTCTGAGTTTCACAACCAGTGTGCCTTCAGCTGTTGCAAAACTACAACTCTCAGCAGTCACCGACAGCCAACGGGCATGCTGGGAGTTGTAGTTATGCAACCAGCAGATACACCACTACAACTCCCAGCATGCACTTTAGCTGTTTGTGCAAGCTGGGAGTTGTAGTTATACAACAGCTGAAGGTACACTTTTCCATAGAAAGAATGTGCCTCCAGCTGTTGCAAAACCATAAGTCCCAGCATGCCCATAAGGGAATGCTGGGAGTTGTGGTGGTCTGCCTCCTGCTGTTGCATAACTACAGCTCCCAGCATGCCCTTTTTGCATGCTGGGAGCTGTTGCTAAGCAACAGCAGGAGGCTGTCACTCACCTCCAACGATCCAGACGCTGCAGGTCAGTCCCGCCGCCGCAGCTGCTCCTGGGGCCCCGATCCCAACAGGGGCGCTGGGGATCGGGGTCCCCAGCACCCGGGGTGCACGTCCCGCACCCGCTCACGTCCTCCAGAAGAGGGGCGGAGCGGGTGCGGGAGTGACACCCGCAGCAGGCGCCCTGATTGGTCGGCCGGTAATCCGGCCGACGAATCAGGGCGATCGTGAGGTGGCACCAGTGCCACCTCACCCCTGCAGGCTCTGGCTGTTCGGGGCCGTCAGAGACGGCCCCGAACAGCCAGTAATTCCGGGTCATCGGGTCACTGGAGACCTGATTGACCCGGAATCGCCGCAGATCGCTGGACTGAATTGATATAATGACCCCCCTGGGCGATATGCCGGGATGCCTGCTGAACGATTTCAGCAGGCATCCGGCTCCGGTCCCCAACCGGCTAGCGGTGGGGGCCGGAATTCCCACGGGCGTATGGATACGCCCTCGGTCCTTAAGGACTCGGGATGCAGGGCGTATCCATACGCCCTATATCCTGAAGAGGTTAATTGTCTTTTCACACGTACAGTATTCTGCGCAGATTTGATGCGCAGGATTTTTTGCTGCCGATTACAATGTAAACTGAATGACTGAACACAGCTTGAAATCCTACACATCAAATCTGTGCATCAAATCTGCGCAGAATACTGTACATGTAAATAGACCCTAAGGGTATATTCACATGCAAAGTATTCTGCGCATATTTGATACATAAAATTTGAAGCTGTAGGTTTGATGCTGTGTTCAGTCATTTAGTTTATATTGATCTCTGCAGCATACAAACTACAGCTTCAAATCCTGCACATCAAATATGAGCAGGGTACTGTTTGTGTGAATACACCCTAAAAGGAGTTATGTGTTTAGAATTCTTGATTAAATTCCGATGGAATGTTCTTATGTGATGTGAACAGAGTCTAAGGCCCGCCCTGCTAATCTATCGATGGAAGACATTTGATTTCTTAGATTCCCTTTAAAGGAATAACCCATGATTCAGTTACCCCCTATTCATGGGTGATCAGTGGGGACCTCCAACTATCACAAGAATGGAGGTGAAATGTCCCCCGCAATGAAGGGACTGCTTTGGGTGGGATAATCAAGGTGAAGGACTACAGTTTTGATGATTCTGCTTCCTCCTCACATACATTACTTCTTTTTACAGCAGCCTTAATTCTCCCCTACTTCAGTTTAAAAAGTACTGCCTTTATCATTCCATCTGCATTGCTATTCTGTTACACGCTTTCTCTGCATGACCTCCTGCCCAGCATGTAAAACACAATCCCTCCAAAAACAGAAAAGAGTGAGGGACAGACAGGGAACAGTTGCGATTAGAGGCAAGTGATATGGGAACTCCCATGCTAGAGGGAGATAGCCTCATGGAAGATTGGAATTACCCTTCATTGTTTATGATTGGAGTTTAGCGAACTTTTGAAAAGTTTGGTTTGCTGGACTCACCGAACTTTTCAGAAATCACAAGTACGGTTCGGCTTGGTTCGAGCCAGAAATGAAATACTCCCCTAAACATGTTTATAACACTGCCTAACACCTCTAACCCCCCTGTCTAACACTGTTAGGAATGTATTCAAGTAGTTCTAAAGTATTTTTAAGGCTCAGTTTTAGCGACATGTGGTAACCCATGGTAACAGCTCGCCCATTATTAAGGCTTATTCACACCAAAATAAAGCAGCACAAAGTATTCCTGGTTGTCTGTAGATGCCTGCCAGTGTTAATATGCACACAGAGGCATGGGAAGACGCAGTGAATTTTTTAAAGCGTGCCAGAAATTATCCCTTTTTTGTGGATGATGGGTTGTGTACGTGTAGGCCTGGCTGGAAGTTGAGTGATGGTGGATTGGTGTTACTAGTAGTATCCAGGATGCAGCAGGTGGTAGCTGACTTATGTTAGTAGCGTACAGCATGAGATGGCAGACTTATGTGAATAACATACAGAAGGAGATGGCGGACTTGTAGTAGGAGCAGGAATATTTCAATAAAGTTTTTTAATTTTGAAATAAAAATTTAATTGTATGGTTCCTGGACTGGTGATTGCTGACATGAATGAGTTGAGAATGTGTAGACCTGACTGAAACTACAAGCAGAACATGTCATAGTGGCTTACTGGAGGAAGTTGTAGTAGTCTGCATAAAGCAGCAGGTTGAGACACCTTTAAAATCAATTTGAATTTGGCCAGCCAGGTGACCCAGGCCTGGCTGGCTGCAGGATGGTTGCCACAGCAACCTTCAGCATGTCACAGTGGTTTACTAGAGTAAGTTGTAGTATCCTGCGTACAGCAGCAGGTTGAGAAACCATTAAAATGAATTCAAATTTGGCCAGCCAGGTGACCCAGGCCTGGCTGGCTGGAGGGAGGGAGGTTGCAATAGCAACCTTCAGCATGTCACACAGTGGTTTACTCAATGGAGTTGTAGTATTCTGTATACAGTAGCAGGTTAAGAAACCTTTAAAATCAATTTGAATTTTACCCCAGCTAGGTGGCCAAGGCCTGGCTTAAAAGTAGCAGGTTTCCAAAAGAATCAATTTGAATTTTGCCCCAGCAAGTTGGGCGGCCCAGGCCTGGCTGGAAGTAGCAGGTTTCCAAAAAAAATCTATTTGAATTTTGCCAGCAGCCCTGGCTGGCCGCAGGCTGTTTGCAATAGCAACAGCAATCAATTTGAATTTTGCCCCAGCCAGGCAGCCCAGGCCTGGCTGGAAGTAGCAGGTTTCCAAAAAAAATCTATTAGAATTTTGCCATATCCAGGCGGCCAAAGCTTGGCTGGGGAATCACACTGAGACCACAGCAAGAGATAAAAACTATTTTTTGCCCACGTATGCCCCAGCCAGGCAGCCCAGGCCTGGCTGGGGAATCACACTAAGACCACAGCAAGAGAGCAAAACTATTTTATGCCATGTATGCCCCACCAGGCAGGCCTGGGCCACCTGGCTGGGGCATATATGGTGGGAAATCACACTGAGACCACAGCAAGAGAGCAAAACTATAGTTTGGCCATGTATTGCCCCTGGCCGTAGCTACCACCCCACGAATCAATCATGGTCTGCACACAGACAAGTTCATGGAGTGGCCCACCCTCTCCACCACATGATTGTACAAAGTGGGGATGGCTTTCTTTGCAAAATAATGGTGACTAGGTATGCGCTACTTGGGCTGGGCATACCCCATTAGTTTCCTGAAGGCCGTTGAGTCAGCAAGATGGTATTGGAGGGTTTATGCAACCAACAACTTGGCCAGGTACAAATTAAGGCACACTACAACAGGGTGACTGAGAGAATACTGTTGTCTGGAGGACATGGATTCCTGACGGGATCAGGGAGGAGGAGGGCACGACACAGAATAGGCAAATACCGAAAATGTACTGTCTGTGGAAGACGCCTGCCTGTTAGACAGTTGGGAGGGATCTGGAGGATCATCAGTAGCAGCAGCAGCAGCATTTTCCACACATTGTGGGCTGTCTCAACTGTCCCACACTGCCTTTTGGTAGAGACGTAGTTCCTACACTCGGACTCTGGCCACGGCTTACTATCTGTTTGCAGAGACGAGATATTGCCATGTTCTCTGCATTAGGTAAGGTAGAAAAGAAGTTCCACGAATGGGATTTTGACGGTCAAGTGTAATATATAGGTTCAGGCTTTGAGTAATATATATATCTACTTCTCCCCGTCCCACCCCGTCCCACCCTATTTTACTATTAATTATATATACATTGGCATTTATGATATCTTAATATGAATACCCAGTCCCGCCAGTATTTTTTTAAACTCCTGATGTTTCCTGTGTGTTATGTTTACATCAATAAAGTATATACATTTTTCAGTAGCAAATGCTCTGTTTCTTTGGTATGAAATACAACTACACAACACCTAGCTGCTGTTGCCACTGCTTGTACTAGTACTGTCACAAACATTCTTACTGGCAGTAAACATGGCGGGGATCTTCTGCCCTCTAACCTGCCCACCAACTCATTTTCTAGACATGTTTTTTTTTTGGCTACTTTTGTCCTTTTTGGGTGAAAGTTCACCTACCTACTTGTCAAATCTAAGTTTCAACTCTTGAAACTATTTTTGCGTTGCAGAGATGACAGCACAATGAGTACTGTAGGCATTTGTGGAACAAGATTAAATGCACCTGAACTGTATCAACACTACAGGCTTGATACGTGTAACTCTAACATGCTATTTACGTGGCAGAGATGACAGCACAATGAGTACTGAAGGTGTTTACAGAAATCTATTACATTCACAACAGTTTGGGACCACTGATCTAAATGATTCTACTGAGCGCTGCAAGGTCCTGTCTATATACATTGGAGAGACACATCTGTCTGTGATGATAAACCTTTCAGCAGGTAAATCGGATTGAACATGCCAAAGGTCGGGTCTGGAGTCTGCACTACAATCCATCTGAGGCCCTGTCAGTGTCACTGATCCTTTGTCTTTTTATATGAAAAATTGTCTCCTCTGTGGCAGAATGCTGTTGAATACTAAAAACGCGATGAAGAGCTCCAGGATGATGTCTTTATGTTTGAAGCACTGGCTATAAATCCCCTATGCACAATGGTGCCGTCTTTTTCCTTGCAAATCTTCACAGGGAGAAGTATCTCTGTATAAGACCTACTGTACTTTGCAGCTGCTGTGATGATCTCTGGATATTTGTATATCTTTAATCTCGTGTCTTCTCCGCGGTGCTCTGCCTTTAGCTTGTCTTTTAATCTCTTGCTGTCACTTATCTTCCAAACTTGTTCATGATCCTTTGATGCTTCTGCACTTTCTGAAAGTCTTCCTTTAGAGGTTACAAAAGTCCTCAGACCTACTGTTATTTAACATATTTATTTTTTTACACTTCCATGACGCTTACCATGAACTTAGGCTGGAGGGTAATATTAAGTGCTGCTTATTTAATAAATAATGCAAATTAGTCGGCTTTGCAAGAGCGTAATGTGGATGTATTTTTTGTGTCAGTATTACTGCCACAAGCCTGGTGACCCTAATAGCTGTCAGTTTGCGTCATCAGACCAGGGGTCAAGCTGGGACTTGCAGCCATAATATGGGCACAAATCTGCATCTGTAGTAAGTTTGATAATGATGGTCACCCATGCATACAGTTTGCACATGCATTGTCTAGTCTATAAAATATAGAGACTAAAATGGAAAATTCAAAAAAGCAGAGTCTAAAATTCTTAAAAATAGGGTAAAAGTGTCATAAGTGGCCCTCTGGCGATCTCCCACATGGGGACCCGGCTCTCTGCATAAATGGTAGGTGTCGACCACCTCAGGAAGCGGCGGCCTAAAAGCCCCCTCCATGCATCTCTATGGGAGAGCCGGAGCACTGCTCTCGGCTATCTCTGCCTCTGCCATAGAGCTACATGGAGGGGGCGTGTCGGCTGCAGCTTCGTGCTTGGTCGAAACGCCACCTTTCATGCAGAGAGCCAGCGTGCCATGTGAGAGATCATGGGGATTACTGACACATCCTCAATCCTTAGGATAGGGGATATTATTGTTACATCCCAGAGTGCTCCTTTTATACTGTATGATGCCTCTTTCTGTAAATAGTGGTATTATTTATTTTGAACTGTATATTTATATTATGTTTTCAGAGGTTCAACTTGAGACTCAAAAATTACTGTTTTTACAGACAAAATGATTTAGTTTAGGAGTCAGGCCACTCTTTGGTTCTTCTTTGCACCTGTTTTGGTCAAATCATTAGCCTTTATACGGGTTACAAAAAAATCTATTGTCCCCCCCAAAAGATTTCAATCAGGACATACATCTCAAAATGCATCCCAAATTGTGTACCTAACTACAGCCATAGTTTGGTGTGTAATAGAAAAAAAGGCCCCAGCACTTTATTTTTCAGATATAGCAATAAAATCAGTAAGATTAAACTGTGTGTGCGCAAAGAGTGGGTTGTCCTGTGGATTCAATAGAATCTGATGGAACATATAAGGCTTTTTTTTTTGGGGGGGGGGGGGGGAGGGTCTTTTTTTTTTATTTTTTTACCAGTAAAACTGACATTTTGGTCTGTTTCACGGCCTAAATATGGTTCAACATGCAGAGTGTGCACAAACCCTAATATATTAGGTTAATAGTGCCATTATTTATGTGTACAGTCGGGTGACATTATTTATAAAAATTTTTTGCAGTTTAGCAGCAATATAAATGAATACTATATGACACTACTTTTTATGTGTGAGCCATGTAATAGTTTTAATATTATTAATATGTATTATTAATAATGTTAATAGCCACTTCACATGTTTTAAAAAGGATGGAAATGTAAGACTGAGTTGGCATTAACATTCATATCAGTTGGCGTATTTCAATATACAGGATACACTGCATACAGGAGTCAAGCAGCAAAATTCGGGCTTGATGATCACACATTACTATTGCATTTGATTGCAGTGCTATATTGTGTTATTGCTGCAATTGTCATCAAATTACTCATGTACATGTTGTGTCATGTACACTCATATAGCGTGCAATCTATTGCAAAGTGTAATGATAACCAAGCATAGCGAGATTTGTCTCCCTGATAAGTACATTCATTGAAAATGGGTTTTGTACGGACATGATTGTTTTAAGATGATATTTGAACATTAATGTGGAAATAAGGAAACACATGCTAACCTCTCAGATAGATTATTTCTTTCTTTAACACTTCATTTTAATATCCTTAGAATCTTTAAGGATTCCTATGGGGCCCTTGGAAATATAGGCCCCCATTCTGTCTGGTCCGAGAACTGCTTAATGGGTCTTGGAAAGTAAAGTTAAATTAAAGGGGTACTCCGGTGAAAACCTTTTTTCTTTTAAATCAACTGGTGGCAGAAAGTTAAACATATTTGTAAATTACTTCTATTAAAAAATCTTAATCCTTCCTGTACTTATTAGCTGCTGAATACTACAGAGGAAATTATTTTCTTTTTGGAATGCTCTCTGATGACATCACGACCACAGTTCTCTCTGCTGATGTTATTATAATAATAATAATGCTTTATTTATTGTTGTCCTTAGTGGGATTTGAACCCAAGTCTCCAGCACTGCAAGACAGCAGTGCTAACCACTGAGCCACCATGCTGCGCTTAGCATACATCTGCTATGCATCTGCTATGCATCTGCTATGCATGGTTGCTAAAATGGACAGAGATGTCAGCAGAGAGCACTGTATTCGTGATGTCATCAGTTTTCCAAAAAGAAAGGAATTTCCTCTGTAGCATTCAGCAGCTAATATGTACTGGAAGGATTAAGATTTTTTAATCGACGTAATTTACAAATATGTTTAACTTTCTGCCACCAGTTGATTTAAAAGAAAAAAGGTTTTCACCGGAGTACCCCTTTAAGACCAGGACTTTCTTTCCTAGGTAGCAAAATCTGACCTGTAAGATGGGGACCATTTCATAATTTTTTATGAGGCCCCTTTTCTTCTATGTACAGTATGCCCCTGCCCTTAAAGGAGTTCTCCACCCTTAGACATCTTATCCCCTATCCAAAGGATAGGGGATAAGATGTCTGATCGCGGGGCTCCTGCTACTGGAGACCCTCGCGATCTCCCTGCTGCACCTGGCATTCGTTTAGAGCGTTGGGTGCAACTCCGCACGCTCGTGATGTCACGGCCATGCCCCCTCAATGCAAGTCTATGGGGGGGGCATGACGAGCAGGGTATGACCGTGACATTTCGAGCCTCCTCCCGGCATCGCCAGTCATCCGGAGCGAAGTTCGTTCTGTGCACCAGATGTCTGGGGTGGCGCAGCCGAGATCGCGAGGGTCCCCAGCGGCGGGACCCCCGCGATCAGACATTTTATCCTCTATCCTTTGGACAGGGAATAAAATGTCTAGGGGCAGAGTGACCCTTTAAAAACAAGACAGTAGAATGATATATGGGGAAGAATGTAACTGCATGTGATTGGATGACTGCCTGTTTTGAACTTTAATATGTTGTAATGTTATTTGCCAGTATTGTTATTCTCCTCACTTGCTGTTTTATGGTATTTCATTAATTTTGTCATAGATTATCTGCCTCCAATATTTATGTAGCTCATCTGTCAAATTTTGCTACACAGATTTTATAATAACAAGCCATTAGTGTCATTGTTTCATGTGTACTGATATACTGATGTTATAAAACACTAATTTGTACTATATCTTGGGTGGAGTTGAATTTCTGAAAATTTTGGAGTAATAGAAGGCTCTCTATCAACTAAGGGTTGGGGTTGGAGAATGGAATCCCCCCACTTAGAGAGTGCTTGTTCTTGAGATATCACACCTACAGTATATATTATTTTGGTCACATTCCTGATACCCCTTCTTGTTCCTTGCTTCTTACTAACTACACCGGAACATTTGTGTCCTTTAGGAGTTAAATAGAGTAGTGGAATGGTGGAACCAGACCATGGGAGTTGTAACTGGCTAACCTGGACTGCAGGGGTACCACATTAATACACTCCCCAACACCCCCCCCCCCCCCATCCTGCTTCCCTTTTGCATGAGTTCTGTATATATCCTTCCTTCTTTATATTCAGTGGTGGGCACACTCCACTACTTTTTTGAGTAAAGAACCACTGATTCAAGACACTGTGAGAGAAAGAACTAAGTAGAAAAGGGATTCAGAGGTGTACAGAAAACTAGGGATCGACCGATTATCGGTTTGGCCGATATTAACAGCCGATATTCACGATTTTGGACGTTATCGGCAATTACCTTGCCGATAATCTGATGATGCCCCGCACCGCCCCGGCCAGAGACCGCCACTGCCGCTGCCCCATTGCCTCCCTCATCCCCGATTTTATAATTACCTGGTGCGGTGGTGAAGGGGGGGGGGGCGGTAGTGGTGATAGGACCCAGGAGGACCCCAGGACAGACGGGGGGAGAGAAGTGGGTGGCGGCGGCGGTCTCTGGCACCACAAAAGCCGCTGCAGTTCATTGATTTAAAGCATCTGCTTTAAATCAATGATCTGCAGTGGTGTCGCCGGGGGGGGGGGGGGGGGGATGAATAGCCGATAACTTATACCGGAATGTCGGTATAAGTTATCGGCTATCGGCCCTAACCTGCACAGAGTATCGGTATCGGCCCTAAAAAATCTATATCGGTCGATCCCTACAGAAAACAGCAACTAAGGGGGTGGACACAAGGCAGGACTGAGAGTCCCCATACTGCTCACAGGCCAGCATAATCCCCAACTCCATCTTAATGTAACTGAAAGGTGGTGCCACCTAGATGGTTTGACCTTGGACCATTCCTGCATTGTCTTAATAACCACCTGGTATTAACCCTTTAATGTTCTTCTATGAAGATCTGGTCTTCACTACCAGGTTGCCACCTCTGGGAGTGGTTCAAGTATACAGTAGGTGGCAGGAAGGGTTGCCACCTTTCTTGCAAAAAAAAAAATACCATCCATGCTAATTTGCATAATTAAATATATATGCGTGACATCACATTAATCCCCCCCCCCGATCCCCTGTGCCATCATTCCTGTTGATTACCCTTGTGCCATACTTTTACTTTGACCCTCTTCTCTGAACCCTGTATCATAACCATTCCAATTGATTCATCCCCATCCTACTGATCCTCCTGCACCATAACCATTTAACCATTTCAATTGATCCCCCTGACCCCCCCCCCCCCCCCCCCCCTTTGCCATACTCTTTTGCAAGGCCAGGGAAGCGGGGCTAAGGGTGCATCATTTGATCCTGTCCACAGTGGCCGGAGGCTCTTTCCCAAAAAATTCCGGCTTTTACATATGTTTTCTACAAAATTACCAGCAGAGGCATTAAAATACTGGCTGTGCCAGCAAAATACTGGCTGGGTGGCAATCCTAATGGCAGATGGCCCAACTAATGCTGATTCAAGGCATAAAGGGGACAGGCAGAGACAAGTCTGGGAACTAGCTGAGGTCTTGGGCTGGAAACATGTGTGCTTGGTCAGGGAAAGGCAGATAGGTCTAGGCAGGTAGCCTGGCTGAGGTCATACACAGGAGGAAGAACAGATTGGTAGAAACGGACAAACTCAAGGAAGCAAGCCAAGGTTTAACACTGTAGCCATACCTTGCTGTAGCATGTATAAGTATATGAGTTTGTGAGGTAATTCCACAGGGATTCTAGTGGGACATTGTACTCACTCTGTCCCTATAGACAGAGCTGGACACAACATTGACAGTGTGGTGAGGATGCGATGCAAGGGAAGAGGTCATTACCCTAGGGGGAGATGGCATTAAAGGGGTACTCCGCTGCTCAGCGTTTGGAACAAACTGTTCCGAATGCTGGAGTCGGGAGCTCGTGATGTCATAGCCCTGCCCCCCATGATGCCATTCGGCTGTCATGCCCCCTCCCATAGACTTGCATTGAGGGGGTGGGGCATGATGTAATGAGGGGGCAGGGCTATGGCATCACAAGCTCCAGGCTCCAGTTTGTTCCAAACACTGAGCAGCGGAGTACCCCTTTAACCCCTTGTGTTCGTGAAACCACCCGAGGTATGGCCGCAGGTTCCTGGGCTAGGCACAGGGCAAATAATCACTCCGATGCAAAGTTATGGAACAACGGCAGCTTTACTTAGCCAGACAGATGGAATGGTCTTTACCACTCAGTTAGGCCCAAGGAGATGACCAGTGAATTAAGGAGACTTGCGGGCTCGCTGGGACTTGTAGTGGACTTGGACAGAATTATGCAGACACATGCTGACTTTAGCAGATTTGACTGACTTGACTATGACTGACTAGGCTTCACCCCTGTGACTGCTTACCAGGCTTTGACATTCACCTGTAGGGGCACTTGGTGATTGAAGTGTGGCTGCATGGTTAGGCCTAGGTCTCTCTCAGGACTCCAGACACTCTCAGGTCTTCACTGTTCCTCAGCAGAGAATAGAGTGACTAGCTAGCTCCTCCCTTGGTTTATATGGGAACAATTTTGAGGGGTCCCATATGTCACCACACAAGTCACCTGGTCACTGACACCTTCCCTGGTTACACAGGACGTAGCAACAACACTTAAAGGCATATGAACGTTATACACACAAATGAATAAATAACATAGGTCACTTTACCCTTTAGGGCACATATAGTGAAGGTGGACTCAGGGGGCTCTGAAATAGAGTCCGCCACACAGAACAGAAAGGGTACAAGAAAGCAACTCCAGTACTGGGCCACCACAGCAGCAAGAGGAGCTGAAGCATAAAGGGAAGGGGAGGCACAGACCAGACCGGACTAATGGTATCCCAGTGCCTGTGTCTGCCAGGAGGCGCAACATGTAGTGGATCACTTGCATTAAACATAACCTTTTTTTCAGCACACAGAACTGCAATGTCTTACAACAGCTCAGGAAAGCACTGACAGCTGTAAGATAAGCTGGATCCTCTGTCCTCTATTTGAAGAAAAAAGGGGTTGGGTTGTTAAGGGAGCAGAAGCCAGAAGCTGTTTGGGACTGTGCACCAATTTTGTAGTGCTCTCGATATAAGTGTGCCAGGACTGCAGGTATACTGTAGCATTGGACTCTCCCAGCACTGCTGTTTAAAGGCTGGCTGTAGTGGTGATGTCTTATACCAGGGCTCATGTCCTACAGGAAGGCATGGAAAAGGAGTTCCTGCACTTTTTCCACAGCAGGAACCTGGTTCCCATTAGCAAGAGTCCTGCAGGACCAGCCCTTGAGTGGAAATCTTGGGTGAGTTCTCAGACTTTTTTCCCAGGACTTGACCCGTGTCTAATACTATAGCTAGTGGTTATGAAGCCCATAGGTAGAACAGAGCTTGATGACTCTCCTCTTCCACCAATTTATAATGGTGCAAAGGATTCATGGGCCCCCCGAAGCATGGGTCCTGGGTGGTTTCCCATGTTTCCCTATTTATTATGGACTCTGGAATACAGACACAGTACACCATAAATGGGGGTGGGGGGGTGGGTGAGTATTCTTCCATAGTATCCCAGACCAATTATATCAGGTTATACACAGTGCGTACAGGTTGCTTATTTTTGCTTTGTCTTTTATAATTGAAATTCCGTGTTTATTTTATACCAGGTTTGTTTTCAAGTTTCCATTTAGATGCGTCTCTAGCTGGAACTATAGTCTTTTTGCTGGAACAAACACTAAAAAGATGAATACAATCTGAGTTAAGCCTGGTATAGAGGAGGGCACAGCTGGTATTCTAATAAGGAGCCCGCTCTGTGCTTGTCATGATGTGACCCGCTGACCTTCTCACCACATCAGTATGCCGCTCATCGCTACGGCAAGATTTCTGAGGGATAAAATGTCAAGCACTAAGGGATATCGTAGGAGACAGATTATCATTGGGGAGGAGGATGAAGTGTAGATGAGGTGTGGGATTTTTCATATTACCATTCAGTGTAGGTGTCTTTTAACTCCTTCATAGCTCTGGAGTATATTGAAGTGCTGCAGGCAGGTTGTCAAAGACTATAGCAGAATCCAGAGCACTGGTGCCAGAGAGGATGGGAACTTAACATGTGAATAATGGTTGGGTTGTTATTTGACAACATTCCCTGCCGGTCATTTCATTTATTATACTCTTGATTAACCCCTTCAAAGTAGAGCAGCACTTATTACAGCCTTATGGGCTTGTACTGGTATTCTGCATGAAAGGAAAGAGATCAGACTATGACAGTTCCTTTTCTCCATCTTTTTTACTACAGATGGTCAGAGGCATAGGAAATGCTGCAACATTTTTTGGCGCTGGTGCAATGAAGAAAACAGCATCAGCATCCCTGCTTCCTCTCACTCCATGCCCGCTACCCTCTCTCATGAGGACAGGAACACAGTTTCTCCGCACATCTCCCAGCTTATCTCCTACCCGCCTGCACATCTGCCTGTGGGGTCGGCTCACGAATAGCAATTATCCTGTTTGTGACGCCAAAAAGAGTTGTGGCGTCGGCGCACAATGAGAGAATGATGCTGTTTGTGACGCCAAAAAGAGTTGTGGTTACACGGGTGGTGTTGATGGAAACACCTGATCAATTTGTGACCCCAGGGCACCGTTATCCTATACATGGTCCGAGGTTGGAGGCAGCTTCTCCTGGAGAAGATGCGGGGAGTAAATGAACACACCGACTTCAGGTTACAGATAACTGTTTTTACTGAGCTGCTGCAGATGGTATTATAGCTGGCCTTTGATGTGAGAGGGCAGCGTAACCCCTCGGGAGCCCTGTTGCCTTGCCGAGACTTGTGGTGCTTTCACCAGACAGAATTATACTGACTTGAGACTGAAGAAGAAATTCTGGTTTCTAGGGTCCTGCCAAGGTACTAAAGACTGTTCCGCTGAGGCATGAATTTCCTCCTTGAGAGTAATACTTGCAGGATAACCGGTTGAGAGATTGCATATGAAGTAGGCCTCTCCTCAGAGTACACGACAGACAGCACACCTGAGCTAAGCTGTGGCTCAGGAGCCACAATGGGGTGGAAACTAAGAGTGGACTCACTAACTACTCCCCTGAACCTCACTATGTAGGGGAGACTTTTGGGGTTGTCATTGGCAGGCAGGGTCACATGGGGTTCACTGCTCACAATTAAAGACACAGTAATAGGAAAACATATATACATTCAAGAATAACAAAATTAATTTAGAAAAATATATTATCTGTCATTATCATTGTCACATAATTAATACAACCTTGCGCTGCCAAGCTGCTCAAGACAGTCCAAAACCATGGGTCAGCTTCTGGTGCTGGGACACCACATACCATTCGTCCGAATGCTATTGCCGGACCACAACCCGCAAGCATGTCCTCACTATAAGGGCATTTTGTGAGTTGTAGTCTTGCAACAGGTAGCGGCGGGTGGTAGATGTGTGGGCGGGTCGGAGACAAGCTGGAAGATGTGCAGAGAAACTGTGTCCCCGTCCCCATAAGAGAGGGATGGAAGAGATGGAGTGAGAGGGAGCGGGGATGGAGAGAAAGGGAGCGGGGATGGAGAGAAAGGGAGCTGGGATGGAGAGAAAGGGAGTGGGGATGCTGATAACTGTGTCTCACTGTAATAAGAAGAAAACTGTGTCCCTGTAGGGAAGGGTGTGCGCACACCTGAGCCAATCACTGCGTGGATCACATTTGGCTTCAGGGGCACAGATTTTTCTGGATCCCTGGCGGTGTCCACCAGGATACCAGCATAGAGGTGCGCATTCACTTACAATATCTGTCGGCTGAACCGTTTTTTAATTCTTTGAGCAGTCGGCCTAACCTGCTAAAGTTGGCAGGTTTGGCTGACTTTTTTCTAAGGTCTATGGCACATTTAGGCCATGTTAGGCAGAATGTTCGCCTGGAGTATATGGGAAGACATTTTGCACATTTGAATGTCCGGCGGACGCTAGGACCGCTGGGAAATGCGTTGTCTCATAGACTCCAATGCATTTCCGAGCAAAATCTGCAGAAGGACATGTCTATGCTTTTTGTGGACGCTGGAATCAGGATGTTTCTGCCGTGAAAATTCCTCCATGTGCACAGTTCAGCAGAATCCCACTAAAATCAATGGGACTCTGCTACTGTGGAATTTCTAAGTGGAATATTGCCACGGAATTCCGCTCAGAAATTCCACTATATGAACATAGCCTTAGGCTGGGTTCACATCACGTTTTTCCCCATACAGGAGCGCATATGGCAGGGGAGAGCTAAAACCTTGCGCTCCCGTATCCCTGCCGTATGCGCTCCCGTACGTACTTCATTTCAATGAGCCGACCGAAGTGAACCAGTCGGCTCATTTTTCCCCATATACGGTTTTCTACCGGACCTAAAACCGTGGTTGACTACTGTTTGAGGTCCGGTAGAAAACCAAATACGGGGGAAAATGAGCCGACCGGTTCACTCAGGTCGGCTCATTGAAATGAATTACATACGGGAGCGCATACGGCAGGGCAAGTTTTTAGCTCCTCCCTGCCGTATGCGCTCCCGCATTGGGAAAAACATGATGTGAACCCAGCCTAAGGGTATGTTCACAAGCGCAGATTTTTTAACGGGTTTTAATGTGGGCGGGCTCTTCTCGGCTGTCCGCAGCAGATTTTCCGTGGCGGAATTTACGCTGTGGAAAATCCGCCACAGTCGCTACTGACTTCAATGGGGCTTGCGACGGATTTTCCGCAGTGTACATTCCGCCGCGAAAAATCTGCTGCGGACAGCCGAGAAAAGCCCGCCCACTTTCAAATACGCAGCGGAAAACCAGCTAAAAAAATCTGCATGTGTGAACGTACCCTAAGTCTGCTTTTATCCCGTACCAGCCAAAAATAACTTATGAGTGGTTGATCATAGGGAGTCTGACCATTCTGCCACTCCATGCATTGTCTATGGGAGCGCTGGAGATACCTGAGTGCTGTGCTAGGACCATGGGATAAGCTTTTGCAATTTAGGGGAATCCTTTTCAGGCAGCATTTCCCTTTTTGCCTTCTGAAAGGGAGAATTCAATAGAAGTCAGAAAGTGGCTAAACAATGTATACAAAAAATATGCGCAGATCCATCTGTTACCCTGTGATATTTGTCTCTGAAATCTTCTCCTTCTGTTTAATTCCTTTTACATATGTTAGAGTGACAATTTTTCTCTATTTTTAGGCATATAAATACAGTTATATTTTGGGAAGGGTTTTCTATTCCCAGTGACTATATACTGTATTGCAGTATTTCCCAACCAGGGTGCCTCCAGCTGTTGCAAAACTACAACTCTCAGTATGCCCGGACTGCCTTTGGCTGTCCGGGCATGATGGGAGTTGTAGTTTTGCAACAGCTGGAGGCCCAACTGGTTGGGTAACACTGATTCCTAAGTCAATGGATATTTTCTCTAAATAATTTTAACTATAGACATAACATTTTTTTACAAGAGCACAATGATTGCGGTGCTTATCCCTCGTCTGTCACGGATTATATTTGTAGGAAGTTGTTCTTTTCTTTTTCTTCTGTGACCTTTTGCTTTTATATTGAACCTAAAATCAATACAATTAAGACCCTACAACCAGTCAGGTTTGTGTGATTTACAACATTCCTAATGAAGGAGTAATAGTCCTGTCCTGTACATCCTAATGGCACCCAATAGATCACACTGACACATAATGGGGGAGTTTGAGTTTCTTTGTGGTTTCTATTCATTTTGACAGCACAAATAAAACTGAATGCATCAGTCAGTAGCAGTATCACCGCAGAGGAGGATAACATAATATTACAGAGGGATCTGGGGAAGCTGGAGGCTTTGGCACAGACATGGCAAATAAACTTTTATGTTGATGAGTGTAAAGTTGTGCACTTAAGCCATAAAACAACATTTTTTATTGGGTTTTGTGGACTAAATTTAGGCGCACGCCTGTGCGGCAATGGCCCTTATTTACTAAGCCAAACCCTTCAGTTTTTATCTGTTTTTGTGGACTAAATTTAGGCGCACGCCTGTGCGACACTTTTTGCGACATGTTTGGACAAAAATAGTCTACATTCTCACACATCACTCGGAAAGTTTCAGAAAACCCTACAAAGGGTTATCAAAAATGGGTGTTACCCGACAATTTTCAAAAATCACCACAAATAGTCCACAAACTGACAAAAAAGCAGAGAAGAGTGATTTCGGAATAACCAACTGCCAGAAGCTTGTGCAAAAACAGCTAAAATGGTCGGTTTTTCACAAAGCATGGTTATCATGGGCAATATGCCTAAACTAGGTAAACACAAATTAAAAAGACTGGTTCACTTAATTCCCCTTTCATCGGGATTTATATTACTGACTTCATATTATATATGGTCCTTCATTTTTTTACCTTCAAGGTGTTGAGATTTAAAATAAATGTATTTTTATAATACAGTTTACTTTGATGATATTACTTTTTTAATGTTATCTCGGATTCATTCAATATCTATTGCCCAACTTTATTAGGTGCATTACTGACATAATCCACGTTCATCTTTTTCTTTCATCTGGTATGTAGAATATTGTCTCTATGGCCTGCAGCTTAAGTGTCCAAATGAATGCTTAAAAGTTAAGAAGTGTTATGGTGCCCTGCGGCTCACTAGGCTCCGGGATTCATTCCCTGCCAAACCTTGGAGAATAAATGATCCATCTGTAGCAGGCCCAAAAAATCTATTAGATAATCCAGCCTCTATAATTGAAAAAGTTCTATAGTCTGATCAAGAGTATTTTGGTGGGTTTTAGAAATGCTGACCCACATATTTCATAAATGTTTCAATAACAGGCAAATAAATGTCTATATGGCTAACCAGCACTGTAGTTGCAGAGATCTTTTTAGGTCAAAATGGAAAATTTAAAAAGTCAAAGCCATAAGAAAAATGTAATGCAGTATTATTGTAATGTAATGCAGTATCATTATAATCACAAAGAAAGAAATAGAACGGCACTCAGTATTAGAAGATTGATCCATGGGTAATTCTTTATTCCTTAGGTGCAAACAATATCCAAAAGGAAGGGCTACTGATTGGCGTGAAACAGCTGTCAATTATACCTGTCGGTGTGAGCTGGCCGGTACACCCAGCTCACATCGACATGTATAATTGACAGCTGTTTCACACCAATCAGTAGCCCTTCCTTTTGGATATTGTTTGCACCTAAGGAATGTTGTTTGCAAAAAAGGAATCAAGAATTACCCACGGATCAATCTTCTAACAGTGAATGACGTTCTGTTTCTTTCTTTGTGATTGGATTGGACTATGTGTCTTGCGGAATAGAGCATCTCTGTGATTGTATAGTGGATACCGTGCCAGGATTAATAATGCTGTATTTCCTCCTGAGGTCCAAGCTCATAGCAGGCATGAGTGAGAGTAGTGCTGGCCGCTGCATAGTGTGAATAATTATTATAATAACATGCTCAGGCATCCGGTCTGACCTAGCAACCTGGCCGTGGACCTGTTGCATGTTCTTGGAAGCTTTGTACCCTGCAGTTTGGAATTGCAGTACTGAAGTTGTGCACCCCACAAATGGGAAGTAACTGAAAGGAAGTAAGGAGAGGGGTATTGTCTGTTGAGCAGTTGTCTGCATACATCTGTGTAGTTTCCCAATACCTATGTTCCAGCTAACATCCTCATCAAAGTTGTCGTGTGGCTGTGAGAGAACTTTTTGTTTGGGATACTGTGTGTTTATGTGCATTGCTCTACATTAATTCCATACTCTGAGGTTAAACAAGAGTTTTAGGCTATGTTCACACGACAGAATGTCCGCACGGAGAATCTCAGTGCGGACATTCAGCAAACTGCGGGGCGTCGGCATAATATGCTGGCACTAGTACGGCACAGAAATGGGCTGTCTCATTCCACGCAGACTCAGCGCAAAGATGCACAAAACATCTGGCACGGAAATTCCGCCGTGTGCACAGTACAGCAGAATCCTGTTGAATTCAACAGGACCCTGCTGCAGCAGAATCTCTGTGCCGGATTCTGCATTGGAAATTCTGGCATGTGAACATGGCCTGAGGGTTGAAATTTGCATACTGTTGTATCAGATGATTGGTGCCTTGGTCACGTGATGCACGCCTATGTTTCTGCACAGAAATTTCAAGAATGATTTGGAAAAAGTTCCTAGTCCAGCCTTCTCTCCCAGGAGAGGAGTGGACCTAGAACAGTCTAGGTGTGGTTTCTGCCGTATCAACCTCTCCTAGCTCGGCTTTTGCTATGATCAGTGGCTAGAAGTTGTTTGGAGCCTATTGTGAGCTATGTAGGCCCATGGGCTGATATGGAGGAGAAATAAAAATGAGTTGTGCATATCTTCCTAACCCCTAATTGATGAAATTTTCTCTTTTCTTTTAAGAAAAATTATTTTAATATTTTGTTGAACCTGAATTTTAATAGGGGATCTTTACACAGTTTACTACTGTGGTAGCCTTTGGGGGGTGTATAGTAGTGGGAATGTTGTATCGGTATATGAGGGGTTAATGTTAACCCTATAGTTTGTGACACCAGGCTAAGGGCTAGTATGCTGAGGTAATTCTCCGGCCTATCGTCGCCCTTCCCAGTAACGATAGGTGCATGAAATGACTGAAGGTCCACAAGGAGATTTAACTTGAACAACTTTACTTAAGTGCTTACGGTACATCCAAGGCACAGTAGCAGTCTAATATAACAGTCCTTATATTGTTCAGTGACTGACAGTTGTTGCGGACCTTGAGGTATTTAGAAAGTCTCTGAATTTAGGGTAGATATTGCAGATCTGTCCGGATTTAGGGGTTAGATTAGGTCTGGTGATGCTGCAGAGTGTCTGGGAATTGATACACTCTCGATTTAGTATTGATCAGCCGTCGCCGCAAGGCTCAGGCCTAACTCACTGCGAGAATAGCTGCGCAGGTCCTTCTCGGTTGACAGCCCAGGAACAAGAGAGAGGTGCTTACTGCACAGGAACAAGAGAGAGAACAATGGCTGCCGCTCCCTTATATGGGCAGGGGCAGGGGGAATCTGATTGGTCCGAATACCTGTCATTCACTCATACACAGAATGATGGGATTGCATACGTCATAGGGACCTCCACAGGTCCTCAATACCATAGAGTTCACCTTGTCACGTGACCCGCAGGTCCTGGTACGCTACGCGCAGGTAATTAACTATTCATTTACATTTATATAACTATATTTACATAAGCCTTGCATAAGTTACTGGTTTACTAGATGGAATAGAGGTGACAAGGGGTAGACTATACAACATGGACCCCTACGTCCTAGGGACTCTGGCTATGGGGACCCATACACATAAAGGGACCGCATAGGATGCAGTACCGGGACACCACAAACCCCCTTACTTAAAATAAGTCGACCTCGACGTCTCTCGCCTGAGACAGAGGGACTAGGACTAGAACAGGATGCTATAAAACAGGATGATCTATACATCTGGTGTACATCCTAATTAAACTAAACACATTCTTACATTCTTTTGATACCTTTCCTAGTATCTGGATTAGACAATAGAAATCTATCTAGACATTTCAATGCTATCTAGACATTTTAATGCTATCTAGACATTAACAAAGCTATTTATCCTTTAGTTTCTAGCTTCCTATACAACCTTATTAGACCTATTATACATTTTGAAGTTTACTAGACAATTAGGCAGCTATCTGACATGTAGTTGCTAGCTCCTAAGACATTTTATTAGCTCTCCATACAATTTTTATGAGGCTAAACTGAACATTAGCACAACTCTCTATACATGAGACTATCTAGACATTAGTACAGCTCTATTTACCTTTAGTTTCAAGCTGACTTAGACACTTTTATTATCTCACACATTTTATTTCTTTTCCATCCATAAGTTACCTGTAAGTACACATAAGGTTATACTGGCTAGCCGGAAGCTAGGTCACAGTAAGGGTGGCTGCTAGGGTCTATCGGCTACACGCTACTGATCCCTAGAGCACTTTCAAAACAACCTATCTAGGTTATTCTTAGAATTATGTGTTTAATTCTATATTAGTAAGAGCACCTACTGGCCTGGCAGAGCATCTCACACACGCAATGAAAGAGAAGAAGTGTACCTAACAGTGGCAGGAACTGGGTATCAATATGCTACAATTCCTTAAGTGTTTTCTTAAGTGAGATAATTATTTTGGTGTATGTACTAGAAAATTTTGAGGTAGTACATTTAAGTTAGTAATCTAGGGTACTGAAAAGTGATCGGCAGAGCATTAAAGTGGGTTATCAAAGGTACTATGTGTGCAGGTACTAAATGTGAGTCCTGGTACCTTATGGGTAGTTTGCCCTGTGTAATCTTTTGAGACCGCCACAACACCACCTCCGAGTCATCAGGAGTTCCTTCACTTGAGGATTCTTCAAGAACTTCAGTCCCCGAGGGACCAGCTGGAGGGCTGGAAACGGAAGCAACATCTTCGGTTGAACTGAGGGGTTCTCTTAAGAAAGGTGGAGTAGTGGCATCAATATCTGGAGCAGTCACTGGAGCAGGAATGATGTTGGGTGTAGCAACCAATGGTGGTTGACAGGGGGCAACAGCTACTGGCAACTGACTGGGTGGTGCAACCAGTGGCGGCTGACTGGATGGAGCTGGGAACGGTATGCCCCAATACATGGTAGGCAGCTGAGATGGGAACAAAGGAACGTCCATAGTGGGATAAATTCCTTCTCCCGACACATATTCTCTCATTGGCCTTGGTAGAGGTGGAGTAGAAGTAGCAGGAGGATCAGAAGGAGTAGGAGGAGATGGGCCAAGCATATCTTCTTTCAGGCACACTTTCATCCTATTCCGGTGAACCACCTGTGGCTCGAACCCGTCCTTTTGTATCTCGTACACGTCAGTTTCAGGATAAGGAACCGCAGTAAGGGTGTATGGCTGCGTTTCCCACAGGGAGTCCAATTTATTGGTTCTAGGAAATTTTCTGAGCCACACTTTATCTCCAAGCTGCAAGGGCTGAGCCGAAGCATGTCGATTATAATCTTTCTGCTGGCGTTCATGAACTTCACCCATTTTCTTCTCATAGATGTCCTTGGCTTCCTCAATTCTTCGTCGATGCTCTGACACCCAACCTTGGGAAGCCTGAGTAGAATTGTTGAAAGGTGCCTGTAGTCCGAAGGTGCGATCCTTTGGCAATTGGCCGTGTCGGCCCATCATCAGGAAAAAGGGCGTATACCCCGTAGAGCAGTGAACAGTGTTGTTGTAAATTTCCTGGAGTTCAGGCAACAGCATAGATCACTCTTCGTGCTTCGAGACAGAGGCTGGTCTGAGCATCTGGATGAACACTTGATTGATCCTCTCGCAGAGCCCATTCCCTTGGGGATGGTAGGCCGTTGTCCGGAGCTTCTTGCAATCATGCAACCGGCAGAGTTCCTGGAACAACTGGGCTTCCAAGGCGTTTCCCCGATCCATGAGGACCGATTCAGGACACCCCAGAGGTTGGATCCAATGTCGATAGAAGAGTTGGCGGTAAGATCCTTGACGGGGACCACGACCACCCACTTGGAATAATGATCCACCATAATTAGAGCATGACAATAGCCAGATCGAGTGGGGGCCAACTTCACATGGTCAAAGGCAACAATTTGATTCGGGCTTTCTGTACAGATGGGATGCAAAGGGGCTCTTGCGTCCCTCCAGGGGTTCTTTATCACGTTGCACACGGAGCACTCGGCACACCACTTCTCGATGTCTCCCCGCATCCCAATCGTGTAAAATCTCCTTCTGACGGTGATCTCTGTCTTATGGACCCCGAAGTGTCCGGATTGATCATGATAGGCATTCAGAACCATGGCTGCATCCCTCCTGGGAACCACAATCTGGTGTCTCCTGAGACTGGGTCCAGGGAATTTCGGTAGACCAACCCCTTGTGCAGGAACAGGCGATTCCTCTGCCGCCACAGCCGCTTCAATTCAAAGTCTCCGTGGGCCTTGCGTACCCGAGTAGGCACTTTCTTGTGGAGGCAATAATCGAGGAGGTCCCCGATAACCCTGCTTTCATCCTGAAGTGTCTTCCAGGTGGACAGATCTTCAGAGATGAGACTTTGGGAGATTCAGGTCCGTCACCCGCCTGGGCAGTTAGAGCATTCTGGCTCACGAACCTTTGGTAGAAGGGAGGCATTTCTACATCTTATCACACATCTTCAGTAGGAGGTGCTTCTCCCGGGGCCATGCGAGAAAGTACATCCGCATTAACATTGGTTTTTCCGCTGCGAAACTTAATGTTGAAATCATAGTTGGCCAACCGAGAGGCCCAACGTCGTTCAATAGCTCCCAACTTAGCAGTGTTCAAATGGGCCAAGGAGTTGTTATCTGTGTAGACCGTGAAGGGAGTAGCAGCCAGGTAGTCCTTAAACTTCTCAGTAATAGCCCAAACCAGGGCCAGGAGCTCCAGCTTGAAGGAGCTATAGTTAGCATCATTCTTCTCAGCACCTCGAAGATGCCGGCTGGCATAGGCAATCCCCCTCTCCTTGCCATCTTGCACTTGAGATAAGACCGCCCCCAGACCTTCAAAGCTAGTGTCTGTGTATAAACGGAACAGCAGGCTGTAGTCAGGATACGCCAAAATGGGGGGTTCCGTGAGGAGATACTTCAGGGCTCGAAAGGCATCTTCTTGTTCCTTGGCCCACTGGATGGGAAGCCTTCCATTATAATTATCCAGGGCAGTCCCTCTCAGTAATTCGGTCAAGGGGCCAGCAATTTGAGCAAAATGGGAGATGACGCGCCAGTAATATCCAGCAAACCCCAGGAATCTTCGGACGTCTCGCACCGTCCTGGGTGTAGGCCACTTTCACAGCACTCACTTTGTCTGGATCAGGCTGGACTCCTTGAGCACTGACGACATGTCCCAGGTAGTGCACTTGTGGCTTTAGCAAGTGACATTTGGAAGGTTTAACCTTGAGTCCATGTCGGATAAGGACTTGGAAAACTTCTTTCAGGTGATCCAGGTGTTCCTGATATGTTCGAGAATAGACGATGATGTCATCTAAATATAACAGAACACTCTGGAAGTTAAGATGCCCCAAGCATCGCTCCATTAGGCGTTGGAAAGTAGCTGGTGCATTGCACAGTTCAAAGGGCATACTTTTGAACTCGAAGAGACCCATATGGGTCACAAATGCGGTCTTCTCTCTATCCTCTTCTGCCATTGGCACCTGCCAGTAGCCGCTCGTCAGATCCAGTGTGGAAAAGTAGGCGGCAGACCCCAACGCAGTCAAAGATTCTTCAATGCGTGGTAGAGGATAGGCATCCTTATGAGTTATGTTGTTCAATTTCTGGTAATCCACGCAAAAAAGGATAGTTCCATCTTTTTTCTTCACCAGGACCAAAGGTGCAGCCCACGGACTCTGGCTTTCCTGGATGACATTGGCCTCTTTCATCTCCACAAGCATTTTCTTTATGGTCTGATACATTCCAGGAGCCACAGGACGATGTCTCTCTTTAATGGGTGGATTGTCTCCAGTGAGAATCCTATGTTTGATCATGGTGGTGATGCCAAAGTCGGTGGGGCATTTGCTGAAAGCTTCTTGATGTTTCTAAGCCACTTGGATGAATCCTTCCACCTGTTCCTTGGGGGTATCTTCGCCTCCTATCTGTAGTTGACTCCACCAAGGTTCCGTAGGATTCTGATCAGGTCCTTGTTGGACCACCTGTGACTTCGAGACTACATCTCGGACGTCTAGATGGTGTAGAGTAGCCACTGGGGTATACTTGGGTAGTTGAACCGCAACTTGAGAGAGATTAATAAGTCTCACTGGGACCTTCCCATTCCGTACGGTTACATAGCTTCTAGCAGCTCGCACCAAGGGACAATCTTCCAGTAGAAGGGGTTCCAAGAGCGCTTGGTAATCTTGATTTTTCATCCCGGGTCAGGCACGACACCAAATAACTGTCTCCGTCTGTGGCTGTAGACTAATGGCTCAGATATCTTAAATCCTTACTCGACAGATCTCTCCTCCTGATTCAAAAACTTCTGTTCTGCTTGGAGGATTTTGAGGTGGTGTTGGGCAGCTCGCCGGCCTGGGGGTGACAGGTGAGGGAGAGATGCATGCAGTGCACAGACAATATAATCAAAACAGTGCCTCATAATATTCATGCCTAAAATGAAATCAGCTGCCCCCTCATCCCTAACATTTGTGACAATCACACCTTGTCTTCCTAACACATGTTTTCTCACCTGCACCGTGGGCTCCCAGTAACCATGCCTGGGTACTGGTTTCCCGTTCCCTGCAATTACTCTGAACTACGCTTCCTGAGGGTCACACAACCTTTCTGGGCCCCAGTACTTATAGAAAAACCCCTGTGGAATAGTGGATACATGAGACCCAGTATCTATCAGGGCTTGTAACCGGATACCTTCAATCATCACCTGTAGGTAAGGACAAGAAGCTACATACATAGACAGTCCCTTCTTGTCACTGGTTGATTCTGGACCTTCAACCTCTACTTCTGGGGTGCGGTCCTCAACCCCAGGGGACGCCCGTTTAAAGCCCAGCATTGGCTCTTATAGTGTCCGTTCTTGTTACAATAGCTACAGACGGGTCTCTGACTTCCAGGTGGTCTCACAGGAGGGATGCCAGATGGAGCAGCAGGGCGAGGGTTGGCCTTCTTAGGTGGTGGTGTTGCAGATCTAGAATGATTTGGCCATACAGACATTTCTTTAAAGGCCTTAGCTAACTGTTCAATGTCCTGTTTAATGTCTGGTAAGTCAGCTGTCCAAGGACTAGAAGAAGGTGTTGGCGGGGCAGATTGAGAAGGGACAGGCGGCTGGGGCGCGGGCCCTGGAGATTTAACAGCGGGGACACTAATCTCTTCTGTCTGAGGTCCCGACTCTATTACTTTAGCCACGAGTCTCTTAAAAGCTGGGAAAGCCATGTTTGGATTTTGCACGGCCAGCATCCTGAGTTGGGCCTTGTCCCATTTGTTTAGCGCTCCTTCTATAAAACGGTCCATCAGTACTCGATTGCCCTGATCGGGCGTGATCTCGTCCAACTTCTGTACCGCCTCTATTGCGCTCTGCAAAGCCACTGCATATGCTCGGAGGGTCTCAGCTGGCTTCTGGTGCCGTTCATAGAGTCGGAGGCGTACCTCCGGGGGAGAATGAGATTCAAACACTTGAGAAAGTCCTTCAAAAATCTGTCCCACTGTGGCTTTATCAGCCGCTGGCCAGGTGCGAAGTTCTTCCAGGGCGGGTCCCTGGAGCTGTCCCAGGAGCAGCTGTACCTGTTGATGAGGGGGAAGTGCATAAAATCCAAAGAGGCTGTAGAATTTTTCTTTAAAGTCTCATAATGTAAAATGATCACCATTGTAAGTGGGAAGCACAGTATTCCCCAAGAAGACAGGTACGGCAACTGGGGCTCCCAACACATAGGGAGAGACTGAAGGTGGACTTATTGGGTCCTGTTCCGCCTGTGCTGGAGGTCTCGCTGGAATCACAGGCAGAGCACATCCTTGTGAGGTCGAAAGTGTTGGTGAAGGCGGCAACACTCTTCTGGCCTGGGGTGGAGACCCCATTGATGGGGCCACTGGAGCATCGCCCCCTTGCTGTTCAGGTGGGGACTGTGGGACTGCAGGTTCTGACATCTCTGTATTTGATATGCTGGCCCTTTAAACAGGTCTTGAATTCCTAGGTCCCAAAGAAATACGCAGTTGTTCTCTAATCTGGAACTTGAAAGCGTAGATTTCAAATTTGAGAGCGGTGACCTGAAACTCAACAGCCTTTAATGGGAATTTGAGTGCATTGATCGGCAGCTGAAGCGACTCTATGCGGGACTTCAATTCGGCAATCTGATGTCTCAGAGTCCCGTACTGTACTGGTTCCCCACAGCTTCCAGCCCGTTGTCGCACTCTGCGCCTTTTCCCGCGATGAGCTGTCTCTCTGTTGGTTTCTGGCACTAGTCTCCAACAAAATGGCTGCCGCGGCACCGGGAGCTTCGGTGGGCGGGGTCTCTGGATCATGTGCGCCGGGAGATCCCGCGCTAACTTGTAGCTCCGCTGTACGGTTCGCCTCCCCCCTTACTTTACATGCGCACTTCCTCCACACAGCACCATGTGCTCAACCCCTTACTCCGGAGTATAAGTCACAGTACATAAATAAAGTTCTTTTTCTGGGGGGAGTACACGTTCACTGATGGCGACTGTAGTAGGCACACACCCGTATCCTGTTCGTGCAATGCCAAAAAGGCTTTGTGGTAGCCCTTGGGGGGTGTATAGTAGTGGGAATGTTGTATCGGTATATGAGGGGTTAATGTTAACCCTATAGTTCGTGACGCCAGGCTAAGGGCTAGTATGCTGAGGTAATTCTCCGGCCTATCGCCGCCCTTCCCAGTAACGATAGGTGCATGAAATGACTGAAGGTCCACAAGGAGATTTAACTTGAACAACTTTACTTAAGTGCTTACGGTACATCCAAGGTACAGTAACAGTCTAATATAACAGTCCTTATATTGTTCAGTGACTGACAGTTGTTGCAGACCTTGAGGTATTTACAAAGTCTCTGAATTTAGGGTAGATATTGCAGATTCGTCCGGATTTAGGGGTTAGATTAGGTCCGGTGATGCTGCAGAGTGTCTGGGGATTCATACACTCTCGATTTAGTATTGATCAGCCGTCGCCGCAAGGCTCAGGCCTAACTCACTGCGAGAATAGCTGCGCAGGTCCTTCTCGGTTGACAGCCCAGAAACAAGAGAGAGGTGCTTACTGCTTGGCTGCGCAGGAACAAGAGAGAGAACAATGGCTGCAGCTCCGTTATATGGGCAGGGGCAGGGTGAATCTGATTGGTCCGAATACTTGTCATTCACTCGTACACAGAATGATGGGATTGCATACGTCATAGGGACCTCCACAGGTCCTCAAGCAGAAATACCATAGAGTTCACCTAGTCACGTGACCCGCAGGTCCTGGTACGCTACGCGCAGGTAATTAACTATTCATTTACATTTATATAACTATATTTACATAAACCTTGCATAAGTTACTGGTTTACTAGATGGAATAGAGGTGACAAGGGGTAGACTATACAACATGGACCCCTACGTCTTAGGGACTCTGGCTATGGGGACCCATACACATAAAGACACCACACTACATTAAAAAAAAACTGACCGAGAGCACCTTTCTGACCGTGCTAAAGCATATCAGGAATCCACCCGAGGAACAGCCCATCTAATGTGTCAAACTGGGGAGTCTTGTATCTTCCTTGAGCTAGAAGCAAATACCGTATGCCCAGCAAAACATGTGTATGCAGAATGCCGCAAATGGCACAGGCGGGAGAGAAGCCTTCCTCTGGGGAAATTAATCCAGCACTACAGCTTCATACATTTTTAAAGTGAGTACTGTGAAATAAAGGCATAAACAGAAATTGAGATGTAAGTGGAAAAAGAGAGACTGATGAAGCGTGCATAAGAAAGAAAGACACAGCGTGACGTTCACACAATCCTGAGACTGACTGAAATAAGTGTCTTTTATGGATCCTATGAAAATCATGTATAACTGGGGCATGGATATGCAATTAAGCCAATGAATATACAATAAAACCTTGCTTTTTTTTTTTTTATCTGCAGCATCCTAGGTGTTAAATGGCCGGGATCAGAAGTTTCTCTGATCTCTGCTGAGCCTAGTTGGTATTCACCGCTCATGTGTCTGTTTGATTATCTGGACGTGAATACACATCAAGGTGCCACTAGACAATCCAAGGTGTACATTTATGTTAGGGTACATTAAGGGGCTAAGATATGTTTGCACAGTTCAATACACATACGGCAGTAATATAATAATATTTGTAGGCTATACCGTAATATCCCTATAAATAATACAGTATTACCACTGGCAGATAATACAGAGGCCATATAAAACCACCACATCATGATCACATAATACCACCACATAGTGTCCTAAACACTATACAGAAAGCAATATTGCCACCGTGCAGTGACAATATAGTGGCAGATAGATGTTTTACACAGGCCCATATATGTGATTTCAGTACAGTTACAGGAAATGCTGTTCTATCCTGTTGCCCCTGCATTAATACCATCCTGCTGCATCCTCTATAAATGTGTCTACAGTACTGCTATCTTAGGTGCCCACACTATTACCCCTTTTGTTTAGAAATGTACGCAATGCAACAGATGTTAATATTTATAGATAGAACAATCCACTTACCTCTGTGGGCATGCACATGGCTGTCTATTCTATAGGCGCCAAGACTCCTATTTAAATGATGGAAGTCCCTATGTAGTTTTTCTGGTGCCCTATGCTGTCATTGGCGCATTGGCTTTTGACACTGATGTCAGTAATGATGTCCCATGCCGGGAAGCTGCCGGAACTGGAGGCAAATGGAGCATGCGTGATGTGAACTTAAAGAGGTCGCACTGCGCATGTTTCAGTTACAAATTATATTTCAATGGCTTTACAGTACTGAAGTCAACAGAAGAAGAGAAAACTTGACCGGTTCGGTCCCGTTTCCTCTTCTTCTGCTGACTTCAGTGCTGTAAAGCCGTTGAAGTACACTGCTCAAAAAAATAAAGGGACCCCTTAAACAACACAATGTAACTCCAGGTCAATCACACTTCTGTGAAATCACACTGTCCACTCAGGAACCAATACTGATTGTCACTGCTTCCCGGCATTAAGAAATCCATTCAGTCTACATTATCTAAGTACGTTAAACAAAAACTACAAATCACATTGCAACCAAGATATTTAAAGCGTACCTGTCATAGAGCAAAAAAAAGAAAAAACGTGATATGTTACTCAGGACCCAGTTCTGATCATGTGCATATAATTTTTATGTGTCTCTGACCTATATATCCAGAGATATAAGCATTTATCTGCTGGTGAGTTACTTTTTCATTGTGCAGGCTGGAGGGGGGGTGTCAGTCTGTCTCCCTCACAGAAGCAAGCCTGGGCAGTCAGCCAATCAGTACTCTCTACTCTGTAACCCTTTCCTCTCTGGTTTTATGCTGTGTCATGTTACACAGAGGAAGATACTTGGAGCTTGCCTGCAGTATTCAGAAGACATTATGGTGAATTCATAACAAGATAAAATGTATAAATATAAAAAATAAATCTTTAAAAAAATTTGTGCAATGATTTTTTAGATAAAAGTACAGCATTTTTATGAATACATGTTCTATTTGTTTTATCTTCTCCTAGTAAAGCTGGATGCTAATCAGCATAGCTGTCACTATGTGTGTCATTCATCTTTCACAGACTCCTGAATGTCTGATCAACTTCTTTGTCATTCAGGAGTCTGAGAAAGCTTTGACTATTTCAGCATGCTGGGAGTTGTAGTTTAGTAACAAATGAAGCTGCAATGTTTGTAAATAACTGTGTTAGAGCAGTGTTGCCTCCAGCTGTTTTAAAACTACAGCTCCCAGCATGTCCACACATCTTTTATCTGTAGTTTTTCATACACAATAGAAATCTCCTATACTGGATACCGGTATGCTTTACGGCCGGTATCCAGTATGCTGTAAAATCTAGACTAGTCTGTCTGGCTAAAAGACAGGCGACGCCTAGTGGTGGCTGAGCTTGAATTTCAGGTGAAAATTTAAATTTTTTTTAACAGGTGTATATTGTGAAATGTCATATTATAATGAGTCCTGCAATATATGAAAAGTTTTTAACAATGACAGTGCCTCTTTAAGAATCAAAAAAGGCCAGGGAACCAACCCCTTTGAGCTCTAAAATACATGTTAAAATATGTGCTATAATGCAGATGTGTTTTGGTGTGTAAACAGCCCAAAAGAAGTGTCTTGCACTTAAAGCATACCTCCAACAATGGTCCCAGCAACAGGATATGTGTTTAAAATTTCCAGAAACTTCTGAGCCAGAGACTGACTATCATGAATTGGTTGCTGAAAGTCCCATACACTTATTTATTTATTTATTTATATAGCGCCTACAGATTCGGCAGCGCTTACAATTATGGGGTACAAACAAAGACAAGTATCAGACATAATATTACACAATAACTATTCAAACAAGAGGTTTGGGGATATATTGAGGATAAGTTGGGGATATGTTGAGGATATGTTGAGGCCAACTAGAGAATGTTATAGGCCTGTCACAAAAGATGTGTTTTTAGGCCACGCTTGAAACTATGGATGTTGTTGTTGAGTCTGAGGGACTGAGGGATAGCATTCCAGAGAACCGGTGCAGCATGAGTGAAGTCTTGGAGACGGGAGTGAGAAGTTCGGATTATAGAAGATGTTAGTGTGAGATCATTAGCAGATCGGAGAGAATGTGCAGGATGGTAGACAGAGATGAGAGAGGAGATGTAGGGAGGTGCAGCATTGTGGAGAGCTTTGTGTGTGAGACTGAGGATTTTGTACTGTATTCTGGACTGAATTGGTAACCATTGTAGTGACTGGCACAGGGAGGAGGCGTCGGTGTAGCGGCTGGAGAGGAAGATGAGTCTGGCTGCGGCATTAAGGATGGACTGGGGAGGAGAGAGTTTGGAGAAAGGAAGGCCTATTAGTAAAGAGTTACAGTAGTCGAGGCGGGAGTGAATCAAAGCAATAATGAGAGTTTTAGCAGTTTCAGTAGTAAGAAACGGGCGGATTCTTGAAATGTTTTTGAAATGCAGGTGACAAGAACGTGAAAGAGACTGAATATGGGGAGTGAAAGACAGATCAGAGTCAAGTATAACTCCAAGACAGCGAGCCTGCTGCCCGGGAGTTATGGTAGTCCCACATACCGAGATGGAAATGTCAGGGTTAGGTACAGTATCAGTTGATGGAGAAAAAACAAGAAGTTCTGTTTTAGAAAGATTTAGTTTCAGATATAAAGAGGACATGATGTTTGAGACAGCAGAGAGACAATCACTGGTATTCTGTAGGAGTGCAGGGGTGATGTTGGAGGGAGAGGTATAGAGTTGGGTATCATCAGCATAGAGGTGGTACTTGAAACCAAATCTACTGATTGTTTTTCCAATGGGGGATGTGTAGAGTGAAAAGAGTAGAGGACTCAGGACCGATCCCTGGGGAACCCCGACAGCAAGGGGAAGAGGAGAAGAAATAATAAAATAGCAACAGAGTATCTGGGTGTAAATATATCAATAGGACATACAATATGTCTAAAGTGCATCCCCGATACAAAGGGGCTTCATATATGGCCTCCAAAAATTGTTAGACAAAACACCAAGAGAACGGAGTCATTTAAATAGAGTTAAAACATGATTGCTTTTATTGGTTCCATAAAAACATAAAAAAGGGGAAAGAACAAACTAACTGTGGGAGGTTAGACACAAAGGGGCGACACTACCTGCTCATGTGCATAATACTATAATACAATAAAGGTGCATGGTGCATTGGATGAAGTGCATACATCAAAGGGTCAGGAAAAGACCTCTATAAAGTGCACATAGTTAAAAATACAAACATGCATACCACTCGTAAGATGTGATTGATAATACCAGCAGCAGAGCAGGAGTGACGCCACCCCTACGATCGTTTCGGCGAACCTTCGTCCCAGGACGAAGGTTTGCCGAAACGATCGTAGGGGTGGCGTCACTCCTGCTCTGCTGCTGGTATTATCAATCACATCTTACGAGTGGTATGCATGTTTGTATTTTTAACTATGTGCACTTTATAGAGGTCTTTTCCTGACCCTTTGATGTATGCACTTCATCCAATGCACCATGCACCTTTATTGTATTATAGTATTATGCACATGAGCAGGTAGTGTCGCCCCTTTGTGTCTAACCTCCCACAGTTAGTTTGTTCTTTCCCCTTTTTTATGTTTTTATGGAACCAATAAAAGCAATCATGTTTTAACTCTATTTAAATGACTCCGTTCTCTTGGTGTTTTGTCGAAGAGGAGAAGAAGTAGAGCCAGAAAACGAGACGCTAAAGGAGCGGCCAGCGAGATAGTAGGAAAACCAGGCGAGAGCAGAGTCCTTGAGACCGATGGAGCAGAGACTACTGAGGAGGAGTTGGTGATCCACAGTGTCAAAAGCCGCAGACAGGTCCAAGAGAATCAGAAAAGAGAAATTGCCATTTAATTTGGCCGTCAGAAGATCGTTAGTGACTTTGGTTAGGGCAGTTTTTCTGAAGTGAAGGGAGCGGAATCCAGACTCTAAGGGGTCAAGGAGAGAGTTCTCGGGGAGATAGCGGATAAGGCGGGAGTAGACAGAGCGTTCCAGGAGTTTGGAGATAAAGGGGAGATTTGAGACGGGTCGATAGTTGGCTGCACAGGACGGGTCCAGAGATGTTTTTTTCAATAGTGGGGTTATGATAGAGTGTTTGAAGGAGGAGGAAAAGACTCCAGAAGAGAGGGAGAGGTTAAAGATTTTAGTTAGGTGACAGCTGATGGCAGGAGAGAGAGACTGGATGAGGTGTGAAGGCATGGGGTCACTAGAGCAGGTAGTGGGGCGGGTGGAGGAGAGGAGCCTGGAAACCTCATCCTCCGTTACAGGCTAAAAAACTGAGAGTGATGAAGAGGAGACGTGGCTGGGAATTGGATCAGAACTTTTGGGGGACTGGGAGAGGATTTCATCACGAAATTCGAATGTCATCGATTTTTTTGCTTAGGACTTCTGGCAAATACGCATCCATATTGCGATAGTCTCTGGGCAAGTCTTAGGCTCAGAAGTTGCCAGGAATTTGAAACACATATCCTGCTCCTGGGACCTTATTAACTTGTCCATTAAAATTACAGATGTAAAATTAAATATGTGGACAAAGAGACATTTTCTCAATAGGATCCATCCACCTCATGGGCAATGGCAACTAACTGGGTCTCTTCAATATCAATTCTGTTCAATTATGTTAACATTTGCGCTTATCACTAAAAAACTTTGCTAAGGGTTACCGGAACATCAAGCTTCATTAGCATGTGTAGGTGTCTGCAGAGGTCAAAATTTGCTGTCTGCGGCGGTTGACTTGGCCAATTTGGTTCACTACCTGGTCGTGCTGGTTATCCAATTGTGAGGGAATGACCTGTGTTTCCTTTGGGTACCTAAGCTTATTACGCTCGTAAGAGCCAATCTGGAGAAGATCGACGGGTTCTTCACAGAAGTGGTATTTGTATGGTCAAAGATTGTCCCAAGGGTGACTTGGCAGGGGGCTAGAGTTGCTTCAGTGGTGAAGAAGGCTTGCCGCATAGTTAATTCCAGGTTTATGTGCTTTATCAGGTCCAGAGCTGAGGTTATCATTTGGCATAGACAGTTGAAGGGCTACAACAGGCACCTGATGTCATCTGATGGGGGTCCATCTCAGTGATGTTGGTATGGACACCTTTTATCTGGCATGGAGTGGAACAAGCTTTGTTCCTACTGGGTGAGGGTCGGAGCGCCATGTAGGTGGATCATATGTTCATCGTCCACACGTGTCGGTGGAGAGTGATATCAGGAGCATTCACGAGTTTGAAGGCAAGAAATGGCCATCAGTAATGCGGGCATACCCATTGGTGGCTGGCATACCGCTTTGGCCATATGAGTGGAGAAGGTAAAAAGAGTTAACCACCAAGGGGTTTGTTTAATACATTTTGATGGTACGTATATTATAATAAACTCTGTAATCGACCTCCCATTCCAGCAAAATGACAACTGTTGTCTATGTCTCGTTATACACGGGTTGTGTAAGGGCGAGGGATGGGTGCGGCCCCGTTCTGTAAAGGAAGCTCCTTGTTCTATGCAGTCTACACAGTTTTATAACTTGGCTCAAAGGCTGAAGAAAAAAAATCCTTGAATACCCTTACAGTATGAACCCAGCCTAAAACTTCCAAACATGTGACTTGTAGTTTTATAAGGAGTGGCAGGTACAGTACTGTATATGTCCAAGTATAACATGTGGCTACACTAGTACAATAGAACGTGTCTGACAGGTCATATCTAGAGCATAGCTTCTACCTGCATCAGCACATGCATGAGAGGAGACATTGATCATGACATTTAAAAAATAAGTTTCAGGAATTTTCCTAAAAGAATGTCTGTGGCAAAACCAAATATTAATCTTTTTAATAACAAGTCATCTTTTAAAAAAATCCATGCGTGTGCACCTTCTTAATAATTCCTATGTGTTTAAAAAATACTCCATAGGCCGCTGTAGATGCACATATTAAATGTAGTGCCATAATGTTGTGTGTCATGAATAATTTAAATTGTTTCCTCATTTCTGCTGGTTTCAGTACATTTTTTCTCTCATCCTTGCTGAGTGGATGGGGTCTTCCTGATGTGATACCAGAGCTTTCCCATGTATTCTGCCTTGCCCTGCTGTCCTACACTAGCGAGACATACTGCTGCAATCTCCCCTTCCTCACCCATTCTACTTATGTTACACTAGGTGGATTTTTTGGTGACTTAAAGTGTCACATTATATGTATATTTGTAATATACATTGATTAAAAATTGTGTATATTTTTGGGTGAAAAAATGCTGTCCCTACAGCTATTGTCTGTGTGTCTCTATGATGAGTCCAAAAACAGGAAGTGAGGACAGGACAATCAGGGATCTTTGCAGACTCCTGCCTTGTCAATCATCCTGATGTATGAGTATGTTATAGAGCCTCTGTGCACACTGTCCTGCTTTTTCTAAGTGCACAGAGCCCTGCTTGTCCACCCTCACTTCCTGTATTTGGACTCCTCATAGAGACCCACATGCAATAGCTGCCGGGACAAAAATATACACATTTTTTAACGAATTTATATTACAAATATACATATATTGGTATTATCTACATTATATAAAAAGTTTTTGTTGGCGACAGGTACACTTTAATGTGGCAGAAGAGTTGTGGACACCAATAGTTTCAATGCATTTTTTGCTCTTCATGACCCTTCCACAGTTTTGCTCCAATAACCAACATCGACACTGACATCTACTAAAATGTAACTTGGAATGTACTATATGAGGCAACTTGAGACAGTAAGCCATCCTCTGCTGTGAACTCTTCAAAATAAATTATCTTTCTCACAATGAAAACAGCTGGGAGGTTATTTTGGAAGTGAAGTTATAGTACGAAAGAACAAAAAAATCAATAACACGGACATGGAGATTGCTCATAGGAAAAGAGATATGATAACAAATTCATAGGCCTCGGCTTATAACCTGATTCTCTGCCCATCTGTCGGACCTCCTTACATATTATAGATCATCATTCTAAAATTCACACAAAATTGTATTTAATTAATTCTGACTCTCAGTCTCCAGATAAAGTGGACCTGTTGTAAGGATAATGCAAATAATTGTGACCTGACACAGTTGTGAATGGAAACAATAAACAAGTTTTTTTGAGCAAACAAATACAGCATACAGTCTCTTTTTAAAGGGGTACTCTGGTGGAAAACATTTTTTTTTCTAATTAACTGGTGACAGAAAGTTAAACAGATTTGTAAATCTTTTTAACTTTGTAAAT
Source organism: Hyla sarda (assembly GCF_029499605.1). Taxonomy (NCBI): domain Eukaryota; kingdom Metazoa; phylum Chordata; class Amphibia; order Anura; family Hylidae; genus Hyla; species Hyla sarda. The sequence continues at coordinate 64,438,227 of NC_079194.1, read as the reverse complement.
CCAAATGTGTAAATCCAAAAAGTTAAATAGATTCAATACTTCTATTAAAAAATCTTAATCCTTCCAGTATTTATCAGCTGCTGTATGCACCAGAGGAAGTTGTATAGTTATTTTAGGCCTTCCCACAGTGCTCGCTGCTGACACCTCTGTCCAATTTCAGGAACTGCCCAGAGCAGGAGAGGTTTGCTTTGGAGATTTACTCCTACTCTGGACAGTTCCTAACATGGACAGATGTATCAGCAGAGAGCACTGTGGTCAGACAGAAAAGAACTACCTCCTTCCTTTTAAGTATACAGCAGCTGATAAGTACTGGAAGGATTAAGATTTTTTAATAGAAGTATTAAATCTATTTAACTTTTTGGAACCAGTTGATTAAAAAATATATTTTTTTCCCGGAGCACCCCTTAAATTTGCCATTGTGAACTGCACAAACTTTATTCTAGTCATGTTTATTGTTTTATTTTCTTGCAGCCCCAGCAATTTGAAAAAAACATTTTCATAACATGAGATATCGCCTTTTAATTTAAAGTTTTTAGCCTGGCAAATAAAGATGCCATGGCTGAGTTGCAACAGAATGAGTGTCCTAAAATAGAGAACAAGAAATAGCTTTTGTATTAAAAGCCCCCCAAAATTATCCCTTTTTGGGATCATGGATTGGGCTTTGTTGGTAGTGTGGGCTTGGCTGGTAGTAGCAGCAACAAGGGTAGTGGAATGGTAGTACATGTAGTAGCCAGGGGCCAGAAGGCTTTGGTGGACTGGTGGTAGTTGTAGTAGCCAGCAGACAGCAGGGGTGGTGAACTAGTACTAGTTGTAGCCAGCAGAAAGTGGAGGACTAGTACTAGGCCTTGTGATGCTGCTCCATGTGTTTATATAGAGCCATTCATTGCTTAACTCAGACCTTTGCTATGCCTTACTATTTTGTTGCATAAATGGCACTGTGCCTGGTTTTCTGCATCTGGTAAGAAAACAAAGCATTTCCACATGGCAGAGATTAGTACACCACCACCCTACTGGGCCACTCCTCTAAGAGGCTTTTTCTCAAGACTACAGATGCAGTTGCTGTCACCTGCTCCTGAGCTGAGCATACCAGCAGGCCTACATCTAGTTTGTTTGACAGATGTTCTGGGTCTACTTCTGCTCCACTCTTTATCACTGACATCATCATCAAACTCCTCATCATCATCCCAACCACTCCTCTCAGTATAAACCCCGATGTCTAATCATAGGCTTCTTGCTCACCCTCAGCATATCCACCATGATGCCTTACAATATCACCTCCATCAATACCACCACCAGTCCGACTGGTGCCATGCTCATCCACTGCTTCCACCTCCACTAGCTCCACTATCTCTCCACTAATAAACTCCAAGGGCTGACTATCCTCAAAGAGAGAGAGATGATTAAAAAGATTTAGAAAGGCCGCATGCAACACATCATGTAACTGTAGACAATAAGGAGTCCACTGAGACTTGGCTCCACATCATATTGTCAGACTCTTCCTCCTCCTGAGAAGTCCTCGAGCAAATCAACCAGTCTCAATGCCCATACTATCCTCTAAAACAACACAACCCCTGAAAGACCTGGACAACTTTTGCTAGCTGATGCTGCTGGTACTACTAATATTATGGCACCTGGCTGCTGGTTCTACATGTACTGGGACTGGGCAAATGGGTGGTGCCCACAGTGCTTGGACTGCCACTAACATGCTTATGTGGCAGGGGTGCCCTTAACTCTACCATGTCCTCGTCCAACCATTTGTTTATATATATATATATATATATATATATATATATATATATATATGAAGGTGGTGGACCACCCGGTGAATGGCGGGACCACGGGTGTGGTGGTGTAGGTTGGTGGGATCAGATGGTATTAACCCCAGGGGCTGGATAATATTAGCCCCTAGTGTTCGTGACGTCAGTGTGGTTTTCGGGTACCGGAACACCAAACGTCTGGATTCTCTGCTATCCCAATTGCTAGTAGTGAAATAAGAGTCCACAACCAGTTATGGTTAAACGGAGGCTTTACTGAGTAGAAGACAGGTGTAATTATCTTGACAGCTAAGGCCAGAATTCCCAGAGGTCGCCAGGACCCAGAGAACCTCGCAACTTGCTGGACCTATAAACTTGACTTGTAATTAGACTTGACTTGACTATGTGCAGGTCTTGACTAGTTTCAGTGACAGCAGACATAGACTTGAGACTAACTGGAGAGACGGTAGCTATGTGGCCTTCCAGATGCTGATCACTTGCACTGAGATCTCTGGTGGTTGCTGCCTCAGCAAAGACTTAGATGGAAGAGTTCTCTGGTAGCTGAGCTCAGTAAGGTAGCTGGTGGTAAGTGCTAAGAGAGAGAATAGTAATGGCTGGCCGTTATATAGTGGGGGGCTGTAATAATGCCCATTGGTCAAGCTGTGGGTCATAGGCTAAGCTGGTGCTATCTGGGAGAACATTTGACAACAAATCATGTGGCATAACATAACATGTGACAGGCTTACACACAGGTCCATGAGACCTCCCACAGGTCCTCTATACTACCTATACATAGAGATCCTGTCTAAGCATTAAAGTGATATACACACCTTTATAAAGCCAACAGGGGGAGACCTTGCAGGGGAGCCCCCAGGTCACTGAGGGACTCAACCTGACAAGGCCTAAAGGTAGTACAGGACCATGTCCTGTACTGGGACATCACACACACACACACACACACACACACACACACACACACACACACACACACACACATATATATATATATATATATATATATATATATATATATATATATAATTTATTTTTATTTTATTTTTTTTGTTATTGAAAAAGATTTGTTCATTTTTATGTTTTGGGGTGATCTGTCCCTCAGCAACTTGTCAAGTGACGGAGAAACTGCCAGTCACCTTTGGCTCCCAATGCTATCAATTTGGAATTATGTTGACCCCAGCTACAAATGCAAGTAACACGGCATAAAATGCCCATACTATATTCACTCTCAATGCTATAAATATGTATTTATTCTACACCAAAAAGATTAGAACAAAGTGCACAATACAAATGAATTAAACAAAATATGCCTTTATTAAATATTCATTTATTAAAAAGAGGAAATCGAATAAAAATATATATGGACACCAGGACACAAACTGGACAGAATGTATGACAAGGCAAATAAGTAGTAAACCGCAGAATAAATATATATGAATGCATATGAAACATCAGTCACCATACAGCTCGTGAGGGATGGCAGATGACAAGTATACTGCATAGACGTACAAATCAGATAGTAAAGAAAATGAAATTACAAAAATAAAAAATCTACGGACCAATAAGAAACTATTCATAAAATCATGTGAGGTGCCATAACCATATATACCCGCACCAACACACGTTTTGCTGTGAGCTTTGTTGCCTGAAGAAGCTCCCACTTTCTAGTGGTTTCTATTAGAGATTGATGCCAGAAGGATCACGTGACCTTCCTCTCATATGCTTATATATAAAGTCCACCAGAGAATTTAAACCATTGCACATATACAAATAGAATATATGGTAGGCATGTTCTGACTCCCAATACCCATTTTAAACAAATATATGAAAGTTACATTAACTGCAACAAAACAGCCTGCTGTGCAGGTCCCAAGTGAGAGTCACCATTCAGGCATTTTTCACCTTGTTTGTCATCGTAGATGGTCTTTACTGTCACCCCGAGTTTAGAAAGTGCTCCCTTATTTGGGAAGTAAATCCTGAAGGCCATTTCTGGTCTAGGCATTCCTTGGCACGAGGTGGCCCAGTCTGACCTTACAATGACATCTAACTGGGCCTTTTTATTCTCCACTCTGGTGGTGGAGGACCACCCACTGGACTCCTAAGCCCAGAATGATCAGAAGTTTTTCTGAACATTTTCCCATACTTTCGCATGTATATTATTCTACTCTTCTCCCCTTTCTCAATAACATGCTGCTTACAGACTGAACTGCATTTTTTTTATATCACATTTTCCCTTTAAATGGGCTGTCCAGTATTAGAAAGACAGACCTGATTTCTTCCAAAACAGCACCCCGCCCATCCTCAGGTTGGGTGTTGTTCTGCAGCTTAGTTCCATTGAAGTGAATGGAGCCAAGTTGTAATACCACACACAACCTGAGGACAGGTTTTTGGAATAAATTAACTCAGTTTTCCTATTGCTGGACCACCCCTTTAAATTCTTACTTTTAGAATAAAAAAATAAAAAAAGATAAATATCATGCCCAGAAAATGTTGCATAGTTCCCACATAAGCAGCACCACATAGTAATGAAATAGCATCAATAAATCACTGACACATTGCCAAAGAACAGTACATTTAAAACCCAGATAATGCCACACACTACCCATATAAATAGTGCCATTTGGTGCCCACAATAATGGATAAACACTATACCTATGTAAACAGCACCTTCCAATGGTCAGTTAAAGTCACCATACAAAAAGTGCTATGTAGTGCCCAGATAGTGCCATGCAATGCTCAATTATCACAGTTGGAGTAATAAAGGGGCAACACAATGCCCCTTTATTTACATGTTCATTGCTCATCTGGCTTTCTTGCCTCTTCTGACCTCGGGCTTTTACAGTCCATGAAGTGGTGCAGACAAGCGCATGATGTAATGCATGATCTGCCATCTTGTGTCAGGAAATGTGTGACACATACAGACAACGAGAGATGAAGACCAAAAAGGATCAAGAGACCAGCAGTAGTTATCAAGGGTAGGTTGTACGTGTTGCTAATAAAATTCCCTTAGGGGGTGTCAGGCACCTTTAAGTGCCCTCTATGGAATGTGGTGAGGACTTCACCGTGCTTAGCTCTGCTCTCAGGTTTTCATCATTTATAAAGTGTGTATGCAATAAAAAAAAAACTAAAAAAAACCAATAAGAAACAGTGCTTCTAACTGTGTAAAGAACAGCTCCGAGAATAACACAAGAAACTACCAGGAATATATATAGGAGACATCACCGTAATTTTATTACTAAGCAAAATAACATCGACTTCAAGAAAAGAAAATAACATCAGCTTCAAAATTGTTTTCACTGATGCCAACTTAGCTTCCACCTCCTACAGAGAAGAGGTCATATATTTCTATGATATGTTTTAAAATATTTGTATTTAAAGGGGTACTCTGCCCCTAGAAATCTTATTCCCTATCCAAAGGATAGGGCATAAGATGTCTGATCGTGGGGGGGCCCCCGTGATCGCCCTGCTGCACATGACATTCATTTAGAGCAGCGCCGGAGGCTCGTGACATCACGGCAATGCCCCCTCAACGCAAGTCTATGGGATGGGGCGTGACGGCCATCACGTCCCCTCCCATAGACTTGCATTGAGGATGCATGGCCGTGACCATGACGTCACAAGCCTCCACTCCCCATCCCAGTCATTCGGCATGGAGCAAATTTAGTTTCATGCACCAGATGTCTGGGGTGCCGCAGCCGTGATCGTGGGGGTCCTCAGTGGTGGGACCACTGCAATCAGACATCTTATCCCCTATCCTTTGGATAGGGCATAAAATGCCTAGGGGCTTTAAAGCTCCCAATTTTGTAACTAATAGCATTTTAGGGTTTATTTTTGATTTACGCAGCAATATGGAGTCTTGTTTCTTTTTTTGTGGGACATGTACCTTCTACACTTGCTATTTTCAACTACAGAAGAAGAAATGTCCAAAAATCACAGCAGCAGTCAGATCACGGATCGTATATTTATACAATCTGTAGCTGACTGATGCTGTGAATTTTGGACATTTCTACATTGGAGGCTGGACTTGCTACCTGGACAATGGTAATGAGGTCATACAAAAAAAGAGGATTGCAGCAGCACACATTGGTCAAAAAAATTGAGGCTCTTAGCGCACTTTTTGATCAAAATAATGAGGTAATGAGGTCATGTTGCTGTTTTACACTCTTTTCTATTTTCAACTACATATTTCTGAAAGGGGTTGCCCAGTTAAAAAAAGGAATTCACCTATGTGCCCAGACTGCATAATAAAACAAAAAAAAAAGCTCCTACTCACCTCCCTCCCAGCCTCTGGTATGAGTCACTGCAGCACTTCACAGAGCTGCAGACCCTAGGTCACTTCACCACTTAGCCAATCACTGACTGGCAAAGGATAGGGGATAAGATGTCTCCAGGCGGCACCCCAGCATCGTTCTGAACATCTTTGTTCAGATCGCTGGGTTCTAGCAGCCTTGATTGTCACGCCACGCCCCCTCCGTTCAAGACTATAGGAGGGGGTGTAGCGACTGTGGTGGCTCATTGCGCCCCCTCCTATAGACATGTATGTAGGGGGTGTGGCATGATATCACCCAGGGGCACTCGAACCCAGCATCCTGAACTAAAATGTTCAGAACGCCGGGGTGTCGCCAAGAGATCGCGGGGGTCCCAGCAGCCGGACCCCTCGCGATCAGACATCTTATCCACTATCCTTTGGATAAAGGATAAGATGTAAAGGTTTAAATTTTCCTATTATTATATGCCTACAAAAGCAAATTCCAAATGTAATGTCTTTAAATGTAAAAAGGGATTGTGTTTTGTTTTATTTTATTTTATAATACTTTCTTTTATTTTAATCCCTGTAAGGAGCTATCATTCAACATATGTTTTCATTACAATATACTGACATAGCTACAGTGGGGCAAAAAAGTATTTAGTCAGCCACCAATTGTGCAAGTTCTCCCACCTGTAATTTTGATCATAGGTATACCTCAACTATGAGAGACATAATGAGAAAACAAATCAATAAAATCACATTGTCTGATTTTTAACCCCTTAAAGGGGTTCTCCGGTGCTTACACATCTTATCCCCTATCCAAAGGATAGGGGATAAGATGCCTGATCGCGGGAGTCCCGCCCTGGGGACGCCCGTGATTATGCATGTGGCACCCCGTTTGTAATCAGTTCCCGGAGCGTGTTCGCTCTGGGTCTGATTACGGGCGACCACCGGGCCGGCGGCGTGTGGCGTCCCCAGCGGCGGGCCTCCCACGATCAGGCATCTCATCCCCTCCCGTAGGCTTGCATTGAGGGGCGGAGTGTGACGTCACACGGGGGTGGAGGCGTGACGTCACACGCCGCTGGCCCGGTGGTTGCCCGTAATCAGACCTGGAGTAAACACGCTCCGAGGACTGATTACAAACGGGGTGCCGCGTGCATGATCACGGGCTTCCCCAGCGGTGGGCCTCCCGCGATCAGGCATCTCATCCCCTATCCTTTGGATAGGGGATAAGATGTGTAAGCACCGGAGAACCCCTTTAAGGACCAAGCCCATTTTGACATTTGGAAATTAACAAATGTCGTGCCCATTCACAAGAAAGAAAGTAGGAAGCCATCAAGCAACTGTAGGCCAGTAAGTCTGACATCAATAGTGGGGAAATTAATGAAAACCCTATAAAGGATAGGATTGTGGAACATCTAAAAGCCCATGGTTTGCAAGATCAAAAACAACATGGGTTTACTTCAGGGAGATCATGCCAAGCAAACCTTATTGATTTTTTTTTGACTGGGTGACTAAAAGAATAGATGGCGGAGGGGCAGTGGACATCGCATATCTATATTTTAGTAAGGCTTTTGATGCTGTCCCACATAGAAGACTTATCAATAAACTAGTCATTGAGCTTGGACTCCTATATTGTTGAGTGGATTAGGCAGTGGCTGAGTGACAGACAACAGAGGGTTGTAGTCAATGGAGAATATTCAGAGCAAGGTCTTGTTACCAGTGGAGATCTCACGGATCTGTACTGGGACCAATTTTGTTTAATATCTTCATTAGTGATATTGCAAAAGGTCTCGATGGTAAGGTTTTAGTCTTTTTGCTGATGACACAAAGATATGTAACAGGGTTTATGTTCCTGGAGGGATTCACCAAATGGAAAATAATTTAGGAAAACTAGAAGAATGGTCAGAACTCTGGCAACTGAAATTTAATGTGGATAAGTGCAAAATAATGCACCTGGGGTGTAAAAACCCACTCGGGCAGAATATAGAATATTTGACACAGTCCTGACCTCAGTATCTGAGGAGAGGGATTTAGGAGTAATTATTTTAGAAGACTTAAAGGTAGGAAAACAATGTAATAGAGCAGCAGGGAATGCTAGCAGAATGCTTGGATGTATAGGGAGAGGTATAAGCAGTAGAAAGAGAGACCTCACTTGGAGTATTGTGCGCAGTACTGGAGGTCGTATCTCCAGAAGGATATAGATACTCTAGAGAGAGTTCAGAGAAGAGCTACTAAACTAGTACATGCATTACAGGATAAAACTTACCAGGAAAGATTGAAGGACCCTAACATGTATAGAAGAAAGAAGAGACAGAGGTGATATGATAGAGACTTTTATATACATAAAGGGAATCAACATGGTAAAGGAGGAGAGCATATTTAAAAGAACAGCCACCACAAGAGGACATAGTTTTAGAGGGGCAAAGGTTTCTGCAGTAATATCAGAAAGTATTACTTTACTGAGAGAGTAGTGGATACATGGAATAGCCTTCCTGCAGAGATGGTCGCTGCAAATACAGTGAAGGAGTTTAAGCATATATGGGATAAGCATAAGGCTATCCTCCATATAAGATAGGGCCAGAAACTATTGATAGGATTCAGATTATTGGGCAGACTAGATGGGCCAAATGGTTCTTATCTGCTGACATATTTTTTGACCTTAACCCCTTAAGGACTAAGCCCATTTTGGCCTTAAGGACTCAGACAATTAAATTTTTACGTTTTCATTTTTTCCTCCTCGCCTTCTAAAAATCATAACTCTTTTATATTTTCATCCACAGACTAGTATGAGGGCTTTTTTTTTGCGCGACCAGTTGTCCTTTGTAATGACATCACTCATTATATCATAAAATGTATGGCGCAACCAAAAAACACTATTTTTGTGGGGAAATTAAAACGAAAAACGCAATTTTGCTAATTTTGGAAGGTTTTATTTTCACGCCGTACAATTTATGGTAAAAATGACGTGTGTTCTTTATTCTGAGGGTCAATACGATTAAAATGATACCCATTATTATATACTTTTATATTATTGTTGCGCTTAAAAAAAATCACAAACTTTTTAACCAAATTAGTACGTTTATAATCCCTTTATTTTGATGACCTCTAACTTTTTTATTTTTCCGTATAAGTGGCGGTATGGGGGCTCATTTTTTGCGCCATGATCTGTACTTTTTTTTGATACCACATTTGCATATAAAAAACTTTTAATACATTTTTTATAAAAAAATTTTTAATAAAATGTATAAAAAAAGTAGGAATTTTGGACTTTTTTTTTTTTTTCGTTCACGCCGTTCACCGTACGGGATCATTAACATTTTATTTTAATAGTTCGGACATTTACGCACGCGGCGATACCAAATATGTCTATAAAAAATGTTTTTTACGCTTTTTGGGGGTAAAATAGGAAAAAACGGACGTTTTACTTTTTTATTGGGGGAGGGGATTTTTCACTTTTTTTTTACTTTTACTTTTACATTTTTTTACATTTTTTTTTACACTTGAATAGTCCCCATAGGGGACTATTCATAGCAATACCATGATTGCTAATACTGATCTGTTCTATCTATAGGACATAGAACAGATCAGTATTATCGGTCATCTCCTGCTCTGGTCTGCTCGATCACAGACCAGAGCAGGAGACGCCGGGATGCCGGGATCTGTATTGATCCCAGCACCTGAGGGGTTAATGGCGGACTCCCGCGAGATCGCGGGCGTCGGCCATTGCCGGCGCGTCCCTGGCTGCGATCAGCAGCCGGGATCAGCCGCGCATGACACGGGCATCGCTCCGATGCCCGCGGTTATGCTTAGGACGTAAATGTACGTCCTGGTGCGTTAAGTACCACCTCACCAGGACGTACATTTACGTCCTGCGTCCTTAAGGGGTTAAAGGGGTACTCCCCCCCTAGACATCTATATATCCTTTGGATAGGGGATAAGATGTCAGATCGCCGGGATCGCTGCTGCGGCACTGCGCTATCATTACTGCACAGAGCGAGTTCGCTCTGTGCGTAATGACGGGCAATACAGGGGCCGGAGCATAGTTATGTCACGGCTCCGCCCTTCTTGATGTAATGGCCCATCCCCTCACTACAAGTCTATGGGAGGGGGGCGTGGCGGTCGTCACGCCCCTGCCATAGACTTGCATTAAGGGGGCGGGCCTTGATGTCATGAGGGGCGGAGCCATGATGTCACGCTGCTCCGTCCCCTGTATCGCCCGTCATTACGCACGAGCGAACTTGCTCTGTGCAGTAATGATAGCGCAGTGCTGCAGCGGAGATCCTGGGGGATGGGGGATAAGATGTCTAGGGGCGGAGTACCCCTTTAAGGACCAGGCCAATTTTATTTTAGAATTTTAGTTTTTTCTTCCTCACATTCTAAAAATCGTAACTCTTTTATATTTTAATCCACAGACTAGTATGAGGGCTTGTTTTTTGTTCGACCAGTTGTCCTTTGTAATGACATCACTCATTTTACCATAAAATGTATGGCGCAACCAAAAACATACTATTTGTGTGTGAAAAATTTAAAAAAAAGCAATTTTGCAAATATTGGAAGGTCTCATTTTAAGCAGTACAATTTACGGTAAAAATGACATGTGTTCTTTATTTTGTGGGTCAATACAATTAAAATGACACCCATGATTACATAGTTCTCTATTATTGTTGCGCCTAAAATAAATCGCAAACTTTTTAACCAAATTAGTACGTTTAAAATTCCTCTATTTTGATGACCTATAACTATTTCATTTTTCCATATAAGTGGCGGTATGAGGGCAAATTTGTTGTGCCATGATCTGTACTTTTTAATAATTCCACATTTGTGTATATAAAACTTTTATAAATTTTTATATATTTTTTTTTTAAATAAAATGTGACAAAAAGCAGCAATTTTGGACTTTTTTTTACGTTCACGCCGTTCACCTTACGGGATCAGTAACATGATATTTTAATAGCGCGGACATTTACGCAGGCTGCGATACCAAATATGTTTAGTAAGTAATTTTTTTTACACTTAACTAATTAACTAATTTTTTTTTACACTTTTTGGGGACATAATGGGAAAAAAGGGCCATTTTACATTTTTATTGGGGGAGGGGATTTTTTAAATTTTTTAAACTTTTTATGCAAAGAGCATAGCACTGATCAGTATTATCAGCAATCTTCTGCTCTGGTCTGCTGGATGGCAGATCAGTGCAGAAGACACCTGGAAGGCGGCAGAGGCAGGTGAGGGGACCTCCGTCCGCTATGTTAGCTGTGCCGCAGGTGATCAGATCAGCATAAAATGTAGCCGTGCTGCTGTAGATGCCGTGATCTGTATTGATCACGGCATCTAAGGGATTAATGGCAGACATCCGCGTGATTGCGGCTGTGGGCCATTACGGCGGGTCCCTGGCTGCTATCAGCAGCCGGGACCTGCCGCACATGACCCGAGCATTGCTCCGATACATTTACATCCTTGGTCGTCAAAGGGTTAAAGAACTTATTTGCACATTATAGTGGAAAACAAACCTAAAAACAAGCCTACAAGCAAAGCAAGATTTCTAGCTCTCACAGACCTGTAACTTCTTCTTTAACCTGTTCAGGACGCAGGGAGTATGCATACGCCCTGCATCCCGAGTCCTTAAAGGGGTATTCCAGGCCAAAACTTTTTTATATATATATATCAACTGGCTCCGGAAAGTTAAACAGATTTGTAAATTATTTCTATTAAAAAATCTTAATCCTTCCAATAGTTATTAGCTTCTGAAGTTGAGTTGTTGTTTTCTGTCTAACTGCTCTCTGATGACTCATGTCCCTGGAGCTGTGCAGTTCCTATGGTGATATTATCCCATCATGCACAGCTGGACGTGACATCTTCATTGAGCAGTTAGACAGAAAACTTCAGAAGCTAATAATTATTGGAAGGATTAAGATTTTTTAATAGAAGTAATTTACAAATCTGTTTAACTTTCCGGAGCCAGTTGATATATATAAAAAAAGGTTTTGCCTGGAATACCCCTTTAAGGATGTAGGGCATATGGATACGCCCATGGGAATTCCGGTCCCCTTCGCTAGCCGGTCAGGGACCGGACTGGGATGCCTGCTGAAATCATTCCTGAGACCCCCCCCCCCCCCCATGTCGGCGATCGCAGGAAATCGCATGTCAATTCAGACATGCGACTTTCTGCTATTCCGGGCTGATCGGGTCTCTGGTGACCCGATCGCCCGGAAAATAGGGATGATCGGAGCTGTCAGTGACAGCCCCGATCATCCTAAGGGATAGGAGCGAGGTGCAGTGGTGCCACCCCCTCCTATCCCCTGCCATTAGTTAGCAATGAGTACTGACCAATGGCAGTTGAAGACGGGGGTTGCCATGGAAACCCCCCGCTCTGCTCACCCCTGGATGTCGGGCAGAACGGGGGGAAAAGATGGCGACCGGTAACTATGAAGAAGATGCGGTGGGGACTGGCGATCATCGGTGGCATCAGCGGAGATCAACGGCGCAGGTAAGAAAGCGACGGTGTGGAGCATCAAGGAAGGTGGCAGTAATGAGATCTTTACTGCTGCCTTCCTAGTGGTTGCCAAACTGCAATTCCCAGCATGCCCAGACAGCCAAAGGCTGTCTCGGCATGCTGGGAGTTGTAGTTTTGCAACATCTGGAGGGTCACAGTTTGGAGACCACTATTACAGTGGTGCCCAAACAGTAGCCCTCCAGATGTTGCAAAACTACAACTCTCAGCATGCCTAGACTGCCCAGGTATGCTGGGAGTTGTAGTTCTGCAACATCTGTCCCTTCAGATTTTGCAATTTTCATGAAAATTTTGAAAATTGCTGCTATACTTTGAAGCCCCCTAATGTTTTCAAAAAGTAAAAATATGTCCATTTTATGATGCCAACATAAAGTGGACATATTGTATTTGTGAATCAATATAAACTTTATTTGGAATGTCCATTTTCCTTACAAGCAGAGATTCTCAAAGTTAGAAAAATGCTACATTTTCAAAATTTTCATGAAATTTTTAGATTTTTCACCAAGAAAGGATGCAAGTAACGACAAAAATTTACCACTAAAATAAAGTAGAATATGTCACGAAAAAATTATCTCAGAATCAGAATAATCGGTAGAAGCATCTTAGAGTTATTAATGCATAAAGTGACAGTGGTCAGAATTGCAAAAAATGGCTCAGTCCTTAAAGGGGTAGTCCAGTGGTGAAAAACTTATCCCCTATCCTAAGGATAGGGGATAAGTTTGAGATCGCAGGGGATCCGACTGCTGGGGCCCCCTGCGATCTCTCTGTACGGGCCCCCGGCTCTCCGGCCAGATAGTGGGTGTCGACCCCCGCACGATGCGGCGGCTGACACGCCCCCTCAATACATCTCTATGGCAGAGCCGGAGATTGCCGAAGGCAGCACTTCGGCTCTGCCATAGAGTTGTATTGAGGGGGCGTGTGGGCCGCCGCTTCGTGCGGGGGTCCACACGCCCCCTTCGCGCGGGCTGTCGGGGCCCCGTACAGGAGATCGCGGGGGGGGCCCAGCGGTCGGACCCCGCGCGATCTGCAACCTATCCCCTTTCCTTAGGATAGGGGATAAGTTGTTCACCACTTGTTCACTACTGGATTACTCCTTTAAGGTGAAAATGAGACTCCTCTGTCCTCCACTCGTTACCTGTATTAATGGCACCTGTTTGAACTTGTTATCAGTATAAAAGACACCTGTCCACAACTTCAAACAGTCACACTCCAAACTCCATTATGGTCAAGACCAAAGAGCTGCCGAAGGACACCTGAAACAAAATTGTAGACCGTCACCAGGATGGGAAGATTGAATCTGCAATAGGCAAGCAGCTTGGTGAGAAGAAATCAACTGTGGGAGCAATTATTAGAAAATGGAAGACATATAAGACCACTGATAATCTCCCTCGATCTGGGGCTCCACGCAAGATCTCACCCGTGGTGTCAAAATGATCGCAAAAATCCCAGTTCCACACAGGGGGACCTAGTGAATGACCTGCAGAGAGCTGGGACTAAAGTAACAAAGGCTACCATGAGTAACACACTACACCACCAGGGACTCAAATCATTCAGTGCCAGACGTGTCCCCCTGCTTAAGCCAGTACATGTCCAGGCCCGTATGAAGTTTTTTAGAAAGCATTTGGATGATCCAGAGTCCAGAATAGTATTGGGAGAATGTCATACGGTCAGATGAAACCAAAGTAGAACTGTTTGGTAAAAACTCATCTTGTCGTGTTTGGAGGAGAAAGAATGCTGAGTTGCATCCAAAGAACACCATATCTACTGTGAAGCATGGGGGTGGAAACATCCTGTTTTGGGGCTGTTTTTCAGCAAAGGGACCAGGACGACTGATCCGTGTAATGGAAAGAATGAATGGGGCCATATATCTTGAGATCTTGAGTGAAAACCTCCTTCCATCAGCAAGAGAATTAAAGTTGAAACGTGGCTGGGTCTTTCAGCATGACAATGATCCCAAACACACCGCCCGGACAACGAAGGAGTAGCTTCGTAAGAAGGTCCACGAGTGGCCTAGCCAGTCTCCAGATCTAAACCCCATAGAAAACATTTGGAGGGAATTGAAAGTCTGTGTTGGAGGGAGTTGATGGGTGGGGGTGTGATGGCTAGTACACAGCCGTCACATCTCGTCTCATAGATATATATGGAGGGGGTGTGGCGGCTGTGATCGCCAGTCATCCGGCATGGAACGGAGTTTGCTTTGTGCACCGGATGACTGGGGTGTCACGGCAAAGATTGCGGGGGTCCGGCAGTACTCTCTGCGATCTCTGCCGCAGCACCCCAGTGGATAGGGGATAACATGTCTGGCAGCTAAGTACCCCTTTACGAGCTCTACAGTCCAGTATAAAACTGCTGGGTCGCCTAGGGATGTCTTTAAGTAGTTTTAAAGTGGTTTTAAGGCAAAGTTAATGTCAACATTACAGTGACATGGGGTAACCTATGGTAACTAATAGCTTGTTAAAAAACAGACTGCACTAGCGGATTTTGTTTTCTTTTTTTTAACACTAAAATAAATCTGCATAAAGTCTCCCTGGTTGTCAGTAGATGTCTGCCAGTGGTAAAATGCATATGGAGGTATCGAAATATGCAGTGGATTTTTCCAAGCGTTCCAAAATATATTTCTTTGTAGGAGTTGCAACAGGATTGGTGATGGTGTCTCGAAATAGAGAAGACCTTAAAGGGGTACTCCAGTGCTTACTCATCTTATCCCCTATCCAAAGGATTGGGGATAAGATGCCTGATCACGGGAGTCCCGCTGCTGGGGACCCCCGGGATCATGCACGCGGCACCCAGTTTGTAATCAGTGTCCGGAGCATGTTCGCTCCGGGTCTGATTACGCTCGACCGCAGGGCCGGCGGCGTGTGACGTCACGCTCCGCCCTTCAATTCAAGCCTACGGGAGGGGGCGTGATAGCTGTCACGCCCCCTCCCGTAGGCTTGCATTGAGGGGCAGAGCGTGATGTCACACGGGGGCGGAGGCGTGACATCACACGCCGCTGGCCCTACGGTCGAGCGTAATCAGACCTGGAGCGAACACGCTCCGGGCACTGATTACAAACGGGGTGCCGCGTGCATGATCCCGGGGGTCCCCATAAGCGGGACTCCCACGATCAGGCATCTTATCCCCTATCCTTTGGATAGGGGATAAGATGTGTAAGCGCCAGAGTACCCCTTTAAAGGGGTACTACGCCCCTAGACATCTTATCCGCTATCCAAAGGATAGGGGATAAGATGTCAGATCACCACGGTCCCGCTGCTGGGGAGCCGCGGGATCCCTGCTGCGGCACTGCGCTATCATTACAGCACAGAGCGAGTTCGCTCTACATGTTATTTCGGGCAATACAGGGGCCGGAGCATCGTGACGTCACGGCCCGCCCCTTTCAATACAAGTCTATGGGAGGCCATAGACTGCCATAGACTTGCATTAAGGGGACGGGCCATGATGTCAAGAGGGGCGGAGCCATGACATCCCCTGTATCGCCCGTCATTACGCACAGAGCGAACTCGCTCTGTGCTGTAATGATAGCGGGGTGCCGCAGCGGGGATCCCGGGGCTCCCCAGCAGCGGGACCGCGGCGATCTGACATCTTATCCCCTATCCTTTGGATAGGGGATAAGATGTCTAGGGGCGTAATACCCCTTTAAAGGTAAAGAATCAGCTTTTGTAAATATTGAAATGTTTAAAAAATTTTAACAATTCTTTCTTTTTGGGAGTTGTAATAGGATTTGTGGCTGGCAAGGGAAAAAAGATGCAATGGCTTTTTCCAAGCATTTCAAATATTCTGTTTGAGAGTTGCAACAGGATTGATGTCCCAAAATGGTGAGGAAAAAATTACTTTTGGATGAAAAGCTGAAAAAAATATCACTTTTTTAAAATCATGGGTTGTGTATGTGTAGGCCTGGCTGGTAGTAGTGGCAACAAGGGTGGTGGACTGGTGGTAGTTGTAGTAGACAGCTAACAGCAGGCAGTGGTGGACTAGTCCTAGATGTATCCAGCAAACAGCAGGCTGTATTAAGACTAGTGATAGTTCTAGCCAGGCCTTATGATGCCACATCGTGTGCTTATGTAGAGCCGTAATTCCTAAACTCAGAGCCCGCCTATGTCTTATTTTCTTTTTGAAGAAACAGCAATGCTGCTTTAGGGAAAACGTGTAACTTGGCCTTGGATGGCTATTCCACATTCACTCGCAAGGCTTTGAAATGTGTAGTTACATTAAAGCTAGGTAGAAATACTATAAGTTTGATTACACCCAGAAAATACACATAACTTGGCCTAAAATGCATATTTCATGTTTACTTTGAATGCATTTTTATGTGACAGTACAGCTAAGCTCACTGCTTTGCTCAAGTTGCTAATGTATTGTAATGTGTCAACTTTTATAGGCTCATTCACTGCTGGCTGGGATTTGTAGTGCACCAACTGGACACAGTACTGCAGGTGACAGGAGGTCACTTTCTGAGGTCAGCCCACTGATTAATGCTTTGCTCAGCTTGCTTTGAAAATTCTGTTGGATATGTGAAGACTTTTTGGTATCAGTAGTTCTTGCTCTCTCTCTTACACATTTCTCTCTCCGAAATGGTGGCCGAAATGCAGTGCATGGAGCATAATAAGCCTCGTAACCGCCCCCCCCCCCCCCCCATCCTGTCTTCTTTTTGGCCTGGGAGCTTTATGTCACATAAATGTAAACAATGATCGGATAACTCATCATTTCATTTGCAGGTACAGAGCTGGGCAGAATATACTGGAAGGAGAAAATATATAAATAGGACCGCAAGGAATGACAAGTGTAAATGCTCCATGGAGATCCATATAGGCTTTGGTAGCACGCGTATCTCTCCGATTTATCATCTGTCTGCAGCATCTCAATAAGATGGGAACTCCAATGGCAATTATACTGAACCTGTCATAGAAATACATCTGTCTCCATTCTAAATGTATTTTTGGCTCTTTATGTTACTGGGGGATTATATCGTGCAGTTTGCAGTCTATTTTTTTCCTCTTCATCAATAAAGTCAGATTTGTGGCCTGGCTTCTCAGATTTGGTATATTGTTTTTTGCTAAAATGGCAATTTCACTACAGATAATAAAAAATGTTTCCTACTCTGAAGTTTCTGGATATGATATGAAATTTGTGCAAACAGCAGTGACCAAAGAATGCAGCCATGGGATACCCTGAAGAGTCTACTAAGTCCCACAAGACAAATCCTAATACAGTTCTTTTATGAACATTTTTTCTTAAATTTTTTTATTGATGTCAGTGTGAATTGCCTTAAAAGGCAAAATCTCCATAATTATCAGAATTAATGTTTTTTTACCCATGTGAAAATGTTCGGACACTGAGGCCATGTTCACATGCTGGAATTTCAGCAGCATCCCGTCCCCGAGTCCTGTTGAATTCAAAGGGATTTTGCTACACTGCACACCTCGGAATATCCGCGCTAGCTCTTTCTGGTGCAGAAATTCTGATTCCGGTGTCTGCAGAAAGAATTAACATGTCCATTCTTTCTGCAGACTCCGCAGGGAATGCATAACATACTTAGTACGGTTGAAAAAAGATGTCCTTCAATGAATTGAAGGGAAGGGGTAAGGTTGGATGAAAGGGAAGGGATGTGATTTTATATTTCTGCATAAGCATTTATGTAATTTTGTTCTAGGAATGTATCTAATCCTGTTTTGAAGCTTTCCACTGTTCCTACTGTCACCAGTTCCTGAGGTAGACTGTTCCATAAATTTACAATTCTTATGGTAAAGCAGGAGTGTCGCCCCTTGAGACCAAACCTTTTCTTCTCCAGACAGAGGGAGTGCCCCCTTGTCCTTTGAGGGGGCTTAATCTGGAACAGTTTTTCCCCATATTTTTTGTATGGGTTTATATATTTATATACGTTAATCATATCACATCTTAAACGTCTCTTTGCAAGACTAAACAAATGTAATTCTTTTAATCTTTCCTCATAGCTAAGTTGAACCTTAATTAGCATTTTAAAACATGGTACCCAAGACAACTCCAACATACATAAATGCCCTATTTATTTGTGTTCTTATAGTAACAATATGAATGGGTATACACATGAGTTGAACACTGTATACAATTTAATAAATGCATGTATATATTTATAAGTTAATTAATGCATTTTTGATGATTATTAACCCCTTAAGGAACGGGGTTTTTTCCGTTTTTGCACTTTCGTTTTTTGCTCCTTGCCTTTAAAAAAAATCATAACTCTTTCAATTTTGCACCTAAAAATCCATATGATGGCTTATTTTTTGCGCCACCAATTCTACTTTGTAATGACATCAGTCATTGTGCCCAAAAATCTACGGTGAAACAGAAAAAAATCATTGTGCGACAAAATTGAAAAAAAACGCTGTTTTGTAACTTTTGGGGGCTTCCGTCTCTACGTAGTACATTTTTCGGTAAAAATGACACCTGATATTTATTCTGTAGGTCCATACGGTTAAAATGATACCCTACTTATATAGGTTTGATTTTGTCGTACTTCTGGAAAAAATCATAACTTCATGCAGGAAAATTAATACGTTTCAAATTGTCATTTCTGACCCCTATAACTTTTTTATTTTTCCGTGTATGGGGCGGTATGAGGGCTCATTTTTTGCGCCGTGATCTGAAGTTTTTAACGGTACCATTTTTGCATTGATAGGACTTATTGATTGCTTTTTATTCATTTTTTCATGATACAAAAAGTTACCAAAAATGCACTTTTTTGGACTTTGGAATTTTTTTGCGCGCACGCCATTGACCATGTGGTTTAATTGACGATATATTTTTATCATTCGGACATTTCCGCACCCGGCGATACCATATATGTTTATTTTTATTTACACTGTGTTTTTTTTTTATGGGAAAAGGGGGGTGATTTAAACTTTTAATAGGGGAGGTGTTAAATGATATTTATTCACTTTTTTTTTTGCAGTGTTCTAGCTCCCATAGGGACCTATAACACTGCACACACTGATCATTGTTATCCCATAGGGACCTATAACACTGCACACACTGATCTCTTATACTGATCATTATTATCCCATAGGGACCTATAACACTGCACACACTGATTTCTTATACTGATCATTGTTATCCCATAGGGACCTATAACGCTGCACACACTGATCTTTTACATTGATCACTGGTTTCTCATAAGAAACCAGTGATCGATGATTCTGCCGCTTGACTGCTCATGCCTCAGGCACTGAGCAGTCATTCGGCGATCGGACAGCGAGGAGGCAGGTAGGGACCCTCCTGCTGTCCTGTAAGCTGTTCGGGATGCCGCGATTTCGGCGCGGCTATCCCGAACAGCCCACTGAGCTAACCGGCATGGTTTCAGTTTCACTTTGAACGCCACATCTAAAGGGTTAATAGTGCGCGGCACAGCAATCAATGCCGCGCGCTATTAGCCACGGGTCCCGGCCGTTGTTAGAGGCCGGGCCCGACCCGCTATGACGGGGGGCCACGCCGTGGCCCCGCGTTATAGATCGGGAGCGGACACATGACGTTCCAGTACGTCATGTGTCCTTAAGGGGTTAATTAGGTATAAGTTTGGTGATCCCGAGGTGATCCCGCCTATGACCGGCTTTGCAAAGTTAGGCAGGTCATAGATCACTTTGGGGCCAAATTTTGGGAGGCCAATGTACCCCTCAGGGAGTAGTGATGAGCGGCATATGCATATTCCCTGAAGATGGTGGGGAGTAACTTTTCACCAAATGAGGAAAAACTGTTGATTTGTGTAAGTAATGTCACCACTGTTATTTCATTATATTTAACTGCATTTTAGACTAGTTTAAAAGTTATGATATAAGATCAGATGGCAGTGTTTCCCAAACAGTGTGTCTCCAGCTGTTGCAAAACTACAACTCCCAGCATGCACTGACAGACCATGCCTGCTGGTAGTTGTAGTTTTGCAACAGCTGGAGGCACCCTGGTTGTGAAACCAGGTAACAAACTCTCAGTGTATTGCAACCATTGTGCCTCCAGCTGTTGCTAAACTACAACTCCCTGCATGCAACTCGCTGCATGCAACTCGCTGCATTCAGCGGGAAACTACTGTGAACCCCCGCACGTGTGACTGTACCCTAAAAACACTACATTACACTACACTAACACAAAATAAAAAGTAAAAAACTACATATACACATACTCCTACACAGACATCCGGTTCTCCCCAATAAAAATTAAAAAACGTCTGGTACGGCACTGTTTCCTAAACGGAGCCTCCAGCTGTTGCAAAACAACTCCCCAGTATTACCATACAGCCATTGACTGTCCAAGCATGCTGGGAGTTTAGCAACAGCTGGAGGCACCCTGTTTGGGAATCACTAGCATGCAATACCCCTATGTCCACCCCTATGCAATTCCCTAATTTATTCCTCAAATACGCATGGCACTCTCACTTTGGAGAACTGTGTTATCTGTGGTATTACATAGGACTGCAGGTCACATCTACTACATTATCTGTACTCGGAGAGTTATCACTGTGTTATCAGTTGTGCTTCTTCTGTTTTTAAAAAAACAATTGGTTTCTCTTCTGCTTTTAAAAAAGCAATTGGTTGTCACAGGATACAAATGGCACAAAGGTCGCAAGCAAAAGCACAGAAACACTCTCCTCTCTAAACCACCATGTGAATCTGCAAAGGAATGCTCGTGGGGAGTGATGTTATATACTGGTCGTGCCAGCAAGTTTCTATTGGTTGCTAGGGACGTTGCTAAGCTCTGACAACTGTGCTTGCAGAACTCTCATTGGCTCACAGGCATAAGAAGGGACCGAATTTCAAATAATATTCGCAATGCATAAACCTTTCGCCTCACAGTCTCATCCCTGGGTCTTTAATGATACAAGCATTGCATTTATCAGTCGAAGGAGATCCCTACAATATGCTCAGTTTTTAAAACAGTTTGAAAAAAAGACGAATATTCGTAATAGCGAATTTTTAGCGCGAATATACGATATTCGCTGCGAATATTCGAAATGCGAATATTCTTGAGCAACACTATCAGGTAGCTCTCTGTAGATGAGTCTCGTATCAGTTTTAAGGGGAGGCTCATCTCCCACCAGTACATTCCCTCGAAGCGGGCGCAGTATGGCGTGAAGCTCTACAAACTTTGCGAGAGTACCTCCGGGTACACTTGCAAGTTTAGAGTATATGAGGGACAACATTCCCGTATTGAACCCCCAGAATATCCCCCCCACTCTGGGTGTTAGCGGGAAACTCGTTTTGGACCTTTTGCACTCATTGCTGGATAAGGGTTACCACATGTACGTGGACAACTTTTATACCAGTATCCCTCTGTTCACATCCCTTGCCGCCAGATCCACATCCACTGGTGGGACCGTGCGGAAAAACCAGAGAGGCCTCCTTCTAAATTTTCTGCAGACACCTATGCCCAAGGGTGAGTCCCGTGCCCTTACCCATAAAAACCTGTTGCGGGTCAGGTATTAGGATAAAAGGGATGTCCTTATGCTGACCACAATTCATGGTAACGGCAGCTCACCTGTCCCTGTACGAGGTACCACAACGGTCCTCAAGTTCGATTGTATTCTGGACTACAATCGGTATATGGGGGGAGTTGATCTCTCTGATCAAGTCCTCAACCAAACATGGGCATGCGGAAAACAAGGATATGGTACAAAAAAGTTGCGGTCTACTTGGTACAGGTTGCCATGTACAACTCTTTTGTACTGTCCCAGTACGCTGGAAACACTGGGACATTCCTCCAATTCCAAGAAGAAGTCCTAAGGGCCCTGATCTTTGTCGACCGGGAAAGAGCAGGCAGGAGTTCCCAAGGAACTGGAAATATAGGTGTCAGGATCGTCCCAGGCCAACACTTTCCAGATGAGGTCCCCCACACTGGAAAGAGGGGACAGTCCCAGAAAAGATGCAGAGTGTGTCACAAGAGGGGGGTCCGGAAGGACACCACCACTCAATGTGACACTTGCCCCGATCATCCGGGCCTCTGCATTAAAAACTGCTTGAGGGAGTATCACACTTACATGGAGTACTAAATTTTCCCTCTTCATTTTAATTTCCCATAATTTAACCCCAATGTACCAAGTCCAGAGTACATTCCAAATTTTAACCCCATAAACCGCTAAATTGCCCAAAAAACTCTTTTATAAAAAACAAACAAAAAAAAACTGATAAGACCTCTGGGGGTATTTCTTCCAAAAATGGGTCATGGGTCACTGAGTCACTATCATTTGGGGACTTTTTTGTGTTGCCTCAAATGCGCAGCGCTCTCTCTCCACCTGAGCGGGGTGCGCATTTGAGGCAAAAGGTTACGGACTGCCACACATGTCACATTCCCAGAATGATGAATCAGAGCATAGGGTTTGGGGTAACATAGTAACATAGTTCATAAGGTTGAAAAAAGACCAGTGTCCATCAAGTTCAACCTGTACCCCTATTAAGTCCCTATTGAGTTGAGTTGATCCAGAGGAAGGCAAAAAACCCTCATACTAGAGGTAAAAATTCCTTCCTGACTTCAAATATGGCATCAGAATAAATCCCTGGATCAACGTTCTGTCCCTATAAATCTAGTATCCATAACCAGCAATGTTATTATTCTCCAAAAGTGCATCCAGCCCGTTTAAACTCTTTTACAGAGTTCACCATGACCACCTCTTCTGGCAGAGAGTTCCATAGTCTCACAGCTCTTACAGTAAAGAACCCCCATCTGTGCTGGTGTAGAAACTTTCTTTCCTCTTAACGTAGAGGATGCCCCCTTGTTATAGATACAGTCCTGGGTATAAATAGATCATGGCAGAGATCACTGTACTGTCCCCTGATATATTTATACATAGTTATTAGGTCGCCCCTAAGCCTTCTTTTTTCTAAGCTAAATAACCCTAATTCTTATAATCTTTCTGGGTACTGTAGTCCTCCCATTCCCCGTATTACTCTGGTTGCCCGTCTTTGAACCCTCTCCAGCTCCACTATATCTTTCTTGTACAATGGTGCCCAGTACTGTACACAGTATTCCATGTGTGGTCTGACTAGTGATTTGTACTGTGGTAGAATTATTTCCTTGTCATGGGCATCTATGCCCCTATTGATGCACCCCATTATTTTATTTGCCTTGACAGCAGCTGCCTGACACGTGTCACTACAGCTAAATTTACTATTAACTAAGACTCCTAAATCCTTTTCCATGTCAGTCATCCCAAGTGTTCTCCCATTTAATACATAATCCAAGACCGGATTTTTTTTCCTCATGTGCATTACCTGACATTTATCAGTGTTGAACCTCATCTGCCACTTCCCAGCCCAAACTTCCAACCTATCCAGATCCATTTGTAACAGTGCACTGTCCTCTATAGTGTTTACCGCTTTACAGAGTTTAGTATCATCTGCAAAGATTGCTACTTTACTATTCAACCCCTCTACAAGGTCATTAATAAATATATTAAATAGAACAGGACCCAAGACGGACCCCTGTGGTACTCCACTAGTAACAGTCACCCAATCAAAATAAGTACCATTAATAACCACCCTCTGTTTCTTATCACTGAGCCAGTTACTTACCCACTTACACACATTCTCCACCAGCCCCATCCTTCTCAATTTATTCACCAACCTTTTATGAGGCACCGTATCAAATGGTTTGGAAAAATCCAGATATACGACATCCAGCGATGGGTGGGAATATTTTTTAGTATTTTCTATTTTTTTGTTTTGGCTATGCTCTGGGTCATCATTCTGGGATCATAACCTGTTTTATAATTTTACGTCCCACTGTACCCCTTGTTAGTAATTTACCCCATGTAACGCTCCTTGTGGGGGGGGGGGGGGGGGTCCCACTGTTCTGGCTCCATAGGCAGCCATGTAAAACCTCAAGGCCCCTGACTGCGCTCCTGCTCTTCTGAGACCTGGTGTGCACCCGCAGAGTTGTTTACGCCCAGATATGAGGTATGTCCTTACTCCAAAGAAATGTATTTACAAATTTACGGTGACATTTTCTCCTTTTACCACTTGTGAAAATGAAATGGGTAACACCAGCATTTTAGTGAAAAAAAAAAATTATTTACACATTGTAAGGATTCCTCCTTGGGGATTAGCTCTGGGATCGTCCTGGACCACGCCACAGGATGCGTTTCTTCTCAATAAACCAGCAAACAAATGCTTATAATGCAAATCTTGCACCTTGCCAGTTTTATTACACAGGTTGCAGGGAAAGAAATAAACAAAAAGCAGGAACAAACAAAATCCTAGACCGTCTGGTCACTGACTACACAGATCAGCTTGTCCTGACTAACAACCACTGAGCTTCCCTCAGCCGGTTAAACTTATGTCCCCTGCAACCTTCTACTCACAATTCATGGCAGTCTCTTTGAGCCTCTCTTAGCTCGGGCTGTGTACTCCTCAGCAGGCTCTGTCTCTTCCCTACAGCCCACATGCTGTCTCCTAGGAAGAGCCCCAACTATTCTGTTCCTTTTCCTTTTAAAACACACACTTTCCCTTCCTGATACCTCATTAATCAGGCCACAGGTGGAGCATTCTGCAGAGATAGCAAGGGAAATACACCCTTTCCTTGCCACACTGCCACAACATCCAACTTTAACGAATGTCGTCAAACACCTGTGGGGTGTTAAGGCTCACGGTACCACTTGTTACGTTCCTTGAGGGGTGTAGTTTCCAAAATAGTATGCCATGTGTTTTTTTTTGTTAGTTTTTTTTTTTTTGCCATGCTGGCACCATAGGGGCTTCCTAAATGGGACATGCCCCCCAAAAACCATTTCAGCAAAATTTGCTTTCCAAAAACCAAGTGTGACTACTACTCTTCTGAGCACTGTAGTGCACTTGGCGTCCACACATGGGGTATTTCCATACTCAGAAGAGATGGGGTTACAAATTTTGGGGGGCATTTTCTCCTATTACCCTTTGTAAAAATTTAAAATTTGGATGAAAACCAGCATTTTAGTGAAAAAAATTAAAATCATTTACACATCCAACTTTAACGAAAAGTCGTCAAACACCTGTGGAGTGTTAAAGCTCACTGTACCCCTTGTTACGTTCCTTGAGGGGTGTAGTTTCCAAAATAGTATGCCATGTGTTTTTTTTTTGCGGTCCTGGCACCATAGAGGCTTCCTAAATGTGACATGCCCCCCAAAAACCATTTCAGAAAAACTCACTCTCCAAAATCCCATTGTCGCTCCTTCTGAGCCCACTACTGCGCTTGCTGAACACTTTACATACACATGAGGAATTTTCTAACTCGAGAGAAATTGGGTTACACATTTTGAGAGGATTTTTCTCCTTTTACCCCTCGTAAAAATTCAAAAACTGGGTCTACTTGAACATGCGAGTGTAAAAAATGAAGATTTTGAATTTTCTCCTACACCTAAAGGGTTAACACACTTACTGAATGTCCTTTTGAATACTTTGAGGGGTACAGTTTTTATAATGGGGTCATTTATGGGGTATTTCTAATAAGAAAGCCCTTCATATACACTTCAAAACTGAACTGGTCCATGAAAAATTCCGATTTAGAAAATTTTGTGAAAAATTGGAAAATTGCTGCTGAACTTTGAAACCCTCTGATGTCTTCCAAAAGTAAAAACATGTCAATTTTATGATGCAAACATAAAGTAGACATATTGTATTTGCGAATCAAAACATAATTTATTTGTAATGTCTATTTTCCTTACAAGCAGAAAGCTTCAAATTTAGAAAAATGCTAAATTTACAATTTTTTCATCACAATTTTTGAATTTGTTACCAAGAAATGATGCAAGTATCGACGAAAATTTACCACTGACATAAAGTAGAATATGTCACGAAAAAACATTCTCTGAATCAGAATGAAAAGTAAAAGCATCCCAGAGTTATTAATGCTTAAAGTGACAGTGGTCAGATGTGCAAAAAACGCTCTGGTCCTTATGGTGAAAATGGGCTTGGTCCTTAAGGGGTTAAGCACAGTAAGTTTCAAAACACTTTATTGGTTGTAAAGAACTGAAGATTGTCATTTGTTGTGTTTGCGGCATATTTACTGAAATCAAAAGCTATTTCAATCAAACTTTTAACAACATTTTAACTTTTTAAATATTTTAACAGGTCACATTACATTTTAACATAGGACCCCTTATTTGATAGCAGCTTCACAAGTCTTGCATCCATTGAACTTGTGAGTTTTTGGACAGTTTCTGCTTGAATTTGTTTACAAGATGTCAGAATGGCCTCCCAGAGCTGCTGTTTGGATGTAAACTGCCTCCCACCTTCATAGATCTTTTGCTTGAGGATGCTCCAAAGGTTCTCAATAGGATTGAGGTCAGGGGAGGATGGAGGCCACACCATGATTTTCTCTCCTTTTATCCCCATAGCAGCCATTGATGCAGAGGCATTCTTTGCAGCATGAGATGGTGCATTGTCATGCATGAAGATGATTTTATTTCAGAAAGCATAGTGCTTCCTTCTGTACCAGGGAAAAAAGTGGTCAGTCAGAAACTTTACATTCTTTGTAGGGGTCATCTTTACACCTTCGGGGACCCTAAAGGGGACGTCCACCAACCATCCACCAGGGTTGCATGGCACTTAACAGTGAACAGGACTGTTTGAAAATTAGTCTTCATGTATTTTTCTGCCCATTGCAGCCGTTTCTGCTTGTGAGCATTGGTTAGTGGTGGCCGAATAAAAGGTTTATGCACAGTTGCAAGACTCTAGAGGACTCTACACCTTGATGTATATGTCTCCAGAGGCACCAGGAGCTTCAAATATCTGTTTGCTGCTATGTAATGGTATTTTAGCAGCTGCTCTCTTGATCTGATGCATGGATCTGGCAGAAATCTTCCTCAATGTGCCTTTATCTGCACAAACCCTTCTGTGCTCTGAATCAGCCACAAATCTCTTAATAGTGCGATGATCACGCTTAAAGGGGTACTCCACCCCTAGCATCTTATACCCTATCCAAAGAATAGGGGATAAGATGTCAGATCACGGGGGTCCCGCTGCTGGGGACCCCCGGGATCTCGGCTGCAGCACCCCGCTATCATTACTGCACAGAGCAAACTCGCTCTGTGCGTAATGACGGGCAATACAGGGGCGGAGCATTGTTACGTCACGGCTCTGCCCCTCGTGATGTCACGGCCCGCCCCCTCCCATAGACTTGCATATAGGGGGGGGGCCGTGACATCATGAGGGAGCGGAGCCGTGACGTCATGATGCTCCGGCCCCTATATCGCCGGTCATTACGCACAGAGCGAGTTTGCTCTGTGCAGTAATAAAAGCAGGGTGCTGCAGCGGACCCCGGCGATCTGACATCTTATCCCTTACCCTTTGGATAGGGGATAAGATGCAAGGGGCGGAGTACCCCTTTAAGTTTTCGTGAAATATCTAATGTTTTCATACCTTGGCCAAGGCATTGAACTATTTCACTCTTTTCGGTGGCAGAGAGATCCTTTTTCTTCCCTATATTGCTTGAAAATGATGATCTGCTTAATAATGTGGAACACCCACCTTTAGTAGTTTTCCCTTAAATTGGGCTCACCTGGCAATCTAATTATCACAGGTGTCTGAGATTGTTATTAGTGATCAAAAGAGCCCTGAGAAACAATGCCATCCATGAGTTACACTGAAAAACAAAATATCTAATAATTGTAACCCTTAAATGGAATTTGCATAATAATTTGGAACAGGGAGTATGATCGTTGCAATGTTCTGTGTCTTTTTCTGGCCCAATATCCATTACACTTGTGCCGTGTGCCCTTATATCCTATTAGCAGCAAAGATGACTGCACTTTGATCATAAGATATAGTCATGGATATGAAGGGCCCATAAACAAGATGGTGGATCACGCATGCGTGCCTGGTTGACATAGCGATCAGAATTTTTGCCTTATGATGCACTATCCATGGTAACCGAAACTTATTGCTGCTGTGGAGCTGTCATGCAAGCCCCATTACAAAACCAGGTGTATCCCAAAGCTAGCGTGTAGGCACCATGATGGGATCGTGGTCAACTACATATATTTTTACATATATTTTATATTTTAACTACATATATATATATTTTGTAAAATTATTAATACATTCTTTTTTCTGCATTGGCATTGGTTGGTAGCAAAGCAAAGATGTGTTGTTGCATTCTATTGGTCATTCTCATATATAAGGGGAGGGCATTTCTGTGATCACCACCCTGGACAAAGTCACCAAAGCGTAATATGTATGTGGGGTGAAGGGGTTTTGATATGCTAACTATGAGGCAAATTGTCTAAATGTACATGGATCTGTATACATTGTATAGGCATTTTATTCCCCCCCAATTATATATGCATTTTGCTGACTATATTTACCGCTATAAATTACTATGGGGGTGTGAGAGGGAAATGTATGCTCTGCAGTCTGCACACATTACATAAAGTACGATCACTAATATATAAGGATATCTTTTTATTGTTTTCTATCACTTCAGGTGGACTAATGCTCTGTCTATCTCTATGAGGTGGGTGTATGCTCACCTTATATTATAGGTTGTTTATGTGGGGCTTTGCATTTGTGGTGTCCTAGTAGAGGATGTTGTCCTGTCGGCTAAATGTTACATCAGGCACTCCTAGTGTCTCTGTTCTGGGCTGACTACTCTAGGGTATACAGTGGGGGGGAAAAGTATTCAGTCAGCCACCAATTGTGCAAGTACTCCCACTTAAAAAGATGAGAGAGGCCTGTAATTTTCATCATAGGTATACCTTAACTATGAGAGACATAATGAGAGAAAAAATTCCATGAAATCACATTGTCCGATTTTTTAAGAATTTATTTGCAAATTATGGTGGAAAATAAGTATTTGGTCACCAAAAAACAAGCAAGATTTCTGGCTCTCACAGACCTGTAACTTCTTCTTTAAGAGTCTCCTCTGTCCTCCACTCGTTACCTGTATTACTGGCACCTGTTTAACCTTATAACAGTATAAAAGACACCTGTCCACAACCTCAAACAGTTACACTCCAAACTCCACTATGGCCAAAGAGCTGTCAAAGGACACCAGAAACAAAATTGTACACCTGCATCAGAATGAGAAGACAGTCTGCAATAGGCAAGCAGCTTGGTGTGAAATAATCAACTGTGGGAGCAATTATTAGAAAATGGAAGACATTACAAGACCACTGATAATCTCCCCTCGATCTGGGGCTCCACACAAGATTTCACCCCGTGGTGTCAAAATGATAACAAGAACGGTGAGCAAAAATCCAAGAACCACATGGGGGGACCTAGTGAATGACCTGCAGAGAGCTGGGACCAAAGTAACAAAGGCTACCATCAGTAACACACTACGCCACCAGGGACTCAAATCATGCAGTGACAGACGTGTCCCCCTACTTAAGCCAGTACATGTCTGGGCCCGTCTGAAGTTTGCTAGAAAGCATTTGGATGATCCAGAAGGGTATTGGGAGAATGTCATATGGTCAGATGAAACCAAAGTAGAACTTTTTGGTACAAACTCAACTCGTCGTGTTTAGAGGAGAAAGAATGCTGAGTTGCACCCAAAGAACACCCTACCTACTGTGAAGCATGGGGTGGAAACATCATGCTTTGGGGCTGTTTTTCAGAAAAGGGACCAGGACGACTGATCCGTGTAAAGGAAAGCATGAATCGAGCCATGTATCGTAAGATTTTTGATCACATATAAAGTTCTTCTGTGATTTTAAAATGTATAAATTAGTTCGATAAAGTATATATATTTTGGTCTGTATACGCGTGTTGTGTATCCCATGGTGTCATCTGCCGTCCTTTACCTCCACCTGAAATAAAGAAGAAAAATGAGGAACATCTAATTCCCTGTTCTCAAAATGGCGTTTCCTCAGACACAGAGAAGAATCAGGGACATACGAGCAAGTATCCTCCATGTGTATAATAGGGAATAAGTTTGTGTGATTTTATTGCAGGCGGATTATCTACTTATTTCATGTTTGTATTATTAATTATTTTTCAGTAACATAGTTTTTTTTTTTTTTTTTAGGAATCTGGAGATTTTGGGAATCAATGCTGCAAGATCTGCGTGAGCGGTTCCAAGACGTCCTCAGGAGCATCATCATTGGGACGCCCTTTGTTCCTTTTCCTGTTCCTGGCCCTGCTATACGTATGTAACATTTCCCATTATATAAAACCAATTCCCTCCATGGGTCTGGATCATCATTACAGATGTGACAGATATCACACATACAGGCCTAGTGAGATGAAACACATGGCGTAGTTTTCACACCTCACTCTCTCTATATATTGTATATTACTAACATTGGTATCTGTCTAGAGCAGTGGTCTCAAACTGTGACCCTCCAGATGTTGCAAACCTTTAACTCCCAGCATGCTAACGGCTGTCCGGGCATGCTGGGAGTTGAAGTTTTGCAATATCTGGAGGGCCACAGTTTGAGACCACTGGTCTAGAGCCAGTGGAAACCTAACAGCCTTATTCTACTACGGACTGATCAACCCGACTATGTTTAAAGGGATATTTCTTTAAATCAACTGATGCCTGAAAGTTAAACAGATTGGTAAATGACTTCTATTAAAATATCTTAATCCTTCCAGTACTTATCAGCTGCTGTATGCTCCACAGGAAGTTGTATTTCTTTCTGGAATTCTTTTCTGTCTGACCACAGTACTCTCTGGACAGTTCCTGACATGGAGAACAATGTCCATCAACAATGCTGATGCTCTTAGCCACTTACCATAC
This sequence comes from Hyla sarda, assembly GCF_029499605.1. NCBI lineage: Eukaryota > Metazoa > Chordata > Amphibia > Anura > Hylidae > Hyla > Hyla sarda. Next base: position 64,407,029 of record NC_079194.1, on the reverse strand, counting down.
AAACTGTTGGAAATTCCTATGCTGGATTCACTATCAAATCCTCCATTACAAGCTTTTGATATTGCTCCATTGACTGCTATAGATCCAATGGTCGGTGGACTGTGGATAGAGGAAAAGTTATATTCCACTACAGTACTCTATTAACCCCATTCTTAAGGCCTCAGCGTTTCAGTTTTTGCATTTTCGTTTTTTTCCTCCTTACCTTTTAAAATCATAACCCTTTCAATTTTCCACCTAAAAATCCATATAATGGCTTTATCCAATTCTAATTTGCAGTAACAGTCATTTTACCCAAAAAGAAAAAAACGCCATTTTGTAACTTTTGGGGGCTTCCGTTTCTACGCAGTGCATTTTTCGGTAAAAATTACACCTTATCATTATTCTGTAGGTCCATACGGTTAAAATGATACCCTACTTATATAGATTTGATTTTGTCGTACGTCTGGAAAAAATTATAACTACATGCAGGAAAATGTATACGTTTAAAAATGTCCTCTTCTGACCCCTATTGCTTTTTTATTTTTCTGCATATGGGGATGTACGAGGGCAAATTTTTTGCGCCGTGATCTGAACTTTTTATCGGTACAATTTTTGTTTTGATCAGAATTTTTGATCGCTTTTTATAAATTTTTTTAATGGTATAAAGTGTGATAAAAAATACGCTATTTTGGACTTTGGAACTTTTTACGTGTACGCCATTGACCATGCAGTTTAATTAACAATATATTTTTATAGTTTGGACAGTTACGCACGCGGCAATACCCCATATGTGTATATTTATTTTTATTTACATAGTTTTTTTTTTATGGGAAAAGGGGGATGATTCTGATTAGGAAGGGGTTAAATCACATTTAGTAACACTTTTTAAAAAAAATTTTTTTTGCAGTGTTATTTCCTCTGAAGGGCCTCATCTCTAAGACTACACACAAGTCTGTCTCTTCATAGTGACTAAACTGCTGGTAGAATTGCAGTTTTCTGACAATTTGCGCAGTTCAGAATGTAAGCTGTGATACTTTCACCGGGAAGTTGATTCCTTTTCTTAAAAGGGAAACATCTCACAGTTTCAAATAGGGCTGGAGCAAAATGATTCTTTAACCTCTTAAGGACACAGGGCGTACCTGTACGCCCTGCGCCCGCTCCTGTGCTATAACGCGGAGTCACACACGGACCCTGCGTCATAGCAGGTTGATCCCAGCAGCTAGCAACGGCTGGGACCCATGGCTAATACCGGACATTACCAATCTCGGTGATGCCTGGCATTAACCTCCTAGATCGCCGCATCTAAAATGTAAAAAAAATGCTTCCCGGAAGACGCGAGGAGGGTCCCTACCTTCCTCCTCGGCGTCCAATCGGCAATCTACTGCTCCATGCCCGAGATCCAGGCTGGAGCAGCAGAGCGCCATAACACTGACCAATGCTATACTATGGCGTAGCATTGATCAGTGTATTCAATCAGAAGATTGCATTTTGTAGTCCCCTATGGGAGCTATAAGTGTGTAAAAAAATTTAAAAAAAGGCAAAAAAAAAAAAGAGTTAATAAATGTGATTTAACCCCTTCCCTAATAAAAGTTTGAATCACCCACCTTTTCCCATAAAAGAAAAAAAAATGTAAACAAAAATAAACATAAACACGTGTGGTATCGTCGCGTGTGTAAATTTCTGCACTATAAAAATATAATGTTAATTAAACCGCACGGCCAATGGCGTACTCGTAAAAAAAAATTCCAAAGTCCAAAATTGCGTATTTTTGGTCACTTTGTATACCATAAAAAAAATGTATAAAAAGCGATTAAAAAGTCCCATTAAAACAAAAATGGTACCAATAAAATCTTCAGATTATGGTGCAAAAAATGAGCCTTCATACCACTCTGTATGTGGAAAAATAGTTATAGGGGTCAGTAGAGGACATTTTTAAAACGTACAAATTTTCGTGCAAACAGTTATAATTTTCACCAGAAGGAAAAAAAAAAAATCAAACCTATATAAGTTGGGTATCATTTTAATCATATGGACCTCCAGAATAAAGAAAAGTTGTCATTTTTACGGAAAAGTGCACTGCATAGATCTTTTTGTAAAATGACTGATGTCATTACAAAGTACAATTGGTGGGGCAAAAAACAAGCCATCATATGAGTCTGTAGGTGGAAAATTGAAAGGGTTATGATTTTTAAAAAGGTGAGAAGGAAAATCCCTGAGTCATTAACCCCTTAAGGACCCGGGCTTTTTCCGTTTTTTCATTTTCAATTTTTCCTCCTTAACTTTAAAAAATCATAACTCTTTAAAATTTTCACCTAAAATTCTATATGATGGCTTATTTTTTGCGTAACTAATTCTACTTTGTAATGACATTAGTTAAATTAACCAAAAATCTACGGTGAAATGGGGAAAAAAAAAATCAATGTGCGACAAAATTGATGAAAAAACACTATTTTGTAAGTTTTGGGGGCTTCAGTTTTTACACAGCACATTTTTCGGCAAAAATGATAACTTATCTTTATTCTGTAGGTCCATACGGTTAAAATGATACCCTACTTGTATAGGTTTGATTTTGTATCACTTCAGAAAAAAATCATGAATACATGCAGGAAAATGTATATGTTTAAAATGGTCATCTTCTGACCCCTATAACTTTTTCATTTTTCTGTGTTCAGGGCGCTATGAGGGATCATTTTTTGCGTCGTGATCTGAAGTTTTTAGCGGTACCATTTTTGTTCTGATCATACTTTTTGATCACTTTTTATTCTTGGAATTTTTTTGCGCGTACGCCATTGAACGTGTGGTTTAAAAAGCGGTATGTTTTTATAATTCGGACTTTTCCGCACGCGGCGATACCACATGTTTATTTTTATTTACACTATGTTTTTTTTATTCTTGGAAATGCCAGGTGATTCAAACTTTTATTAGGGAAAGGGATAATTGAAAGGGTTAATGATTTTTTTTTACACTTTTGGGGGGGCTATAACATTGCATTGACTGATCTTTTACACTGATTGATCCATTCCTATGTAGATGGATCAATCAGTGTTTTCGGCGATTGCTAAAGCCTGGATCTCAGGCTTGAAGCATTCATTCGGTGATCGGACAGCGCAGGAGAAGGTAAGAAGACCTCCTCCTGTGCTACAGCTGTTCGTGATGCCGCGATTATACCTCGGCAATCCCTAACAGCTCCCTGAGCTAGCCGGACACTTTTACTTTGGTTTTTAGCCACAAGGATCAGCTTTGAGCGCGCGGCTAAAGGGTTAATAGCGCGCGGCACCGCGATCAGTGCCGCGCGCTATTAGAGGCAGGTCCCGGCTTCACTATGACGCCGAGCCCGCCGCGATATGATGCGGGGTCACCATGTGACCCCGCGTTATATCGCAGGACCGGGACTCAGGACGTACCCATACATCCTGGGTCCTTAAGAGGTTAAAGGGGTACTCCGGTGGAAAACTTTTTTTTTTTATGTTAAATGAACTGGTTCCAGAAAGTTAAACAGATTTGTAAATTACTTCTATTAAAAAATCTTAATCCTTTCAGTACCTTTTAGCAGCTGTTTGCTACAGAGGGAAATCTTTATTTTTTGAATTTCTTTTTTTGTGTTGTCCACAGTGCTCTCTGCTGACACCTGATGCCCGTATCAGGAACTGTCCAGAGCAGGAGCAAATCCCCATAGGAAACCTATACTGCTCTGGACAGTTCCTGACACGGACAGAGGTGTCAGCAGAGAGCACTGTGGACAACACAAAAAAGAAATTCAAAAAGCAAAGAATTTCATCTGTAATATACAGCTGCTAAAAAGTGCTAAAAGGATTAAGATTTTTTTAATAGAAGAAATACAAATCTGTTTAACTTTCTGGCACCAGTTCATTTAAAAAAAAAAAAATTCCAGCGGAGTACCCCTTTAACCTCTTAAGGACGCAGGGCGTACCTGTACGCCCTGTGCCCTGTCCCTGTGTTTAAAACAGGGTCACGCCATGACCCCGCATCACACCGGGTCGGTCCCGGCTGCTATTGATAGCCGGGACCCTTGGCTAATAGCGTGCGGCACAGATCGTTGTGCCGCGCGCTATTAACCCTTCAGACGCCCTGATCAAAGTTGATCCCAGTGTCGAAAACGAAAGTATGGGCTTCCCGGCCCTTGGGCTGATCGGGACTATCGCGATAAAATGGCGATGTCCCGATCAGCTAGGACACGAGCGGAGGCCCCCTTACCTTGCTCCGTCACGTCTGATCTGCATTTGATTGCTCAAAGCCTGAGCTACAGGCTTGAGCAAATGAGCCCCTATTACGCTGATCCATGCAAAGCTATGGCTTTGCAGGGACCAAAGTAAAAGATCAGTGTGTGCAGTGTTATAGCCCCTATGGGAGCTAGAACACTGCAAAAGAAAAAAAGTTAAAAAAAAAAAAAAAAGTTAATAAAGATCATTTAACCCCTTCCCTAATAAAAGTTTGAATCACCCCCCTTTCCCATAAAAAAAAAAAAACTGTGTAAATAAAAATAAACATTTGTGGTATCGCCGCGTGCATAAATGTCCGAACTATAAAAATATATTGTTAATTAAACCGCACGGTCAATGGCGTATGTGCAAAAAAATTCAGAAAGTCCAAAATAGCGTATTTTCGGTCACTTTTTATATCATAAAAAATGAATAAAAAGCAAATCAAAAAGTCCGATCAATGCAAAAATGGTACCGCTAAAAACTTCAAAACACACAGCAAAAAATTAGCCTTCATACCGGCCCGTACGCAGAAAAATAAAAAAGTTATAGGGGTCAGAAGATGAGAATTTTAAACGTATACATTTTGCTGCATGTAGTTATGATTTTTTTCAGAAGTACAACAATATCAAACCTATATAAGTAGGGTATCATTTTAACCGTATGGACCTACAGAATAAAGAGAATGTGTCATTTTTACCGAAAAGTAAAAGAGTAGAAATGGAAGCCCCCACAAGTTACAAAATGACATTTTTTCTTCAATTTTATATAGTTACATAGTTAGTATGGTTGAAAAAAGACATACGTCCATCAAGTCCAACCAGGGAATTGAAGGGAAGGGTGTAAGGGGATAAGGGAAAGGGATGTAGTTTTATAATTCTGCATAAGCATTAATGTTATTTTGTTCCAGGAATGTATCTAACCCTGTTTTAAAGCTGTTAATTGTTCCTGCTGTGACCAGTTCCTGAGGTAGACCGTTCCATAAATTCACAGTCCTCACGGTAAAGAAGGCGTCGCCCCTTTAGACTAAACCTTTTCTTCTCCAGACGGAGGGAGCGCCCCCTCGTCCTTTGAGGGGGTTTAACCTGGAACAGTTTTTCTCCATATTTTTTATATGGGCCATTTATATACTTATATACGTTTATCATATCCCCCCTTAAACGTCTCTTCTCAAGACTAAACAATTGTAACTCCTTTAATCGCTCCTCATAGCTAAGATGTTCCATGCCCCATATTAGTTTAGTCGCACGTCTCTGCACCCTTTCCAACTCCGCAGTGTCCCTTTTATGAACAGGCGACCAAAACTGAACAGCATATTCCAGGTGAGGCCGTACCAATGCTTTATAAAGGGGGAGTATTATGTCCCTGTCCCTTGAGTCCATGCCTCTTTTGATACATGACAATATCCTGCCGGCTTTGGAAGCAGCAGCCTGACATTGCATGCTATTCTGTAGTCTGTGATCTACAAGTACACCCAGATCCTTCTCTACCAGTGACTCTGCCAGTTTAATCCCCCCTAAGACATACGACGCATGCAGGTTATTAGTACCCAGATGCATAACTTTACATTTATCCACATTGAACCTCATTTGCCACGTGGATGCCCAGACACTTAGTCTATCCAAGTCATCTTGTAACCTATACACATCCTCTATAGACTGTACCGTGCTACAAAGCTTGGTGTCATCTGCAAAGATAGAAACAGAGCTGTTAATACCATCCTCTATATCATTGATAAATAAATTAAACAGCAGTGGGCCCAGTACTGAACCTTGGGGTACACCACTAATAACTGTGGACCAATCAGAGTACGAATCAATGACCACCACTCTCTGGGTACGATCCATGAGCCAGTGTTCAATCCAGTTACAAACTAAAGTTTCCAAGCCCAAGGACCTTAACTTACCTGTCAGACGTCTGTGAGGGACAGTATCAAACGCTTTGGCAAAATCCAGAAACACTATATCCGCAGCCATTCCTCTGTCAAGGCTTCTACTCACCTCTTCATAAAAGCAAATTAGATTGGTTTGACAACTTCTATCCTTAGTAAACCCATGCTGGCTATCACTTATAATACTATTATCCCCTATGTATTCCTGTATGTAATCCCTTATAAGTCCTTCAAACAATTTACCCACAATGCACGTTAGACTTACCGGTCTATAATTGCCTGGCGAAGACCTAGAGCCCTTCTTGAAGATTGGTACCACATTAGCCTTACGCCAGTCCCTTGGCACAATACCAGACACCAGAGAATCTCTAAATATCATGAACAAGGGTACAGATATTACTGAACTTACCTCTCTAAGAACTCTTCGGTGTAGTCCATCCGGCCCTGGAGATTTGCTTACATTTATATTACTTAACTTACCTTGTACCATCTCTACATTAAGCCAGTTCAATACATTATATGATGTGTTATCAGCACTGACCTGGCCAATGTCAGCTCCTTCTTCCATAGTATATACAGAACTAAAGAACCCATTCAGTAGCTCCGCCTTCTCTTGATCGCCCGTGACAACCTCCCCATTATGATTATTAAGGGGTCCTACATGCTCTGTCCTTGGTTTTTTTGTATTTATATATCTAAAAAAATATTTAAGATTAGTTTTTCTTTCTTTGGTCACCTGTCTCTCGTTTAGAATTTTTGCTGTTTTTATTAAATTTTTACAGATTTTATTAAGCTCCTTGTACTGTTTAAATGTTATACCTGACCCATCAGATTTGTATTTTTTGAAGGCAATTTTTTTGTTGTTTATTGCTCTTTTAACCTCATTTGTCAGCCATGTAGGATTTAGTTTTAATCGTTTATATTTGTTCCCCTTTGGTATATATTTAGCTGTATAGTTATTTAGAGTTGATTTAAAGATGTCCCATTTACCTTCTGTATCAGTATTTGACAACACCTCCCCCCAGTCTATGTCCTGTAGTGCAGCCCTCAGCCCAGGGAAGTTTGCCTTTTTAAAGTTATATGTTTTTGCCTTCCCCGCCTGTCTTTGTTTTCTACATTTTAAGTCAAAAGTAACTATATTGTGGTCGCTATTACCAAGGTTTTCCCGCACAGTTACATTACCAACCAGCTCTGCGTTGTTGGAAATGATCAGATCCAACAAGGCATCACTTCTTGTTGGATCCTCCACAAACTGGCCCATAAAATTATCCTGCAATAAATTTAGGAATTTTCTCCCCTTTGTAGTTTTAGCCAACCCCGGACCCCAATCTATATCTGGATAGTTAAAATCTCCCATTATTACCACTGTACCTGCCCGGGCGGCCCTCTCTATTTGTTTATACAGCCGACCTTCTATCTCTTCAGTGATATTAGGGGGTCTGTAAATTACACCAAATATTATTTTTTCAGTATTTCCCTCCTTTTGTAATTCTACCCACAGTGATTCCACATCCTCAGAATCATCACACACTATGGCATCGTTCACACTGACTTTCATACCACTTCTTACATACAGACAGACTCCACCACCTTTTCTGTTCATTCTATCCTTGCGAAACAATGTAAACCCCTGCAGATTAACAGCCCAGTCATGCGGGGAGTCCAGCCATGTCTCAGTGACCCCAACTATATCAATATGTTCCTCCAGCATCAAGGCCTCAAGCTCCCCCATTTTATTTGCTAGACTTCTGGCATTTGTGAACATACACTTTACATTTCCATTAAGTTTTACACATATAGTCTCACTAATGGGATTTTCAGAGTTATTGGGGTTAATGTTATTATTTGAGTTATAAGGGCTAATTGTACTATTTAAGTTATTGGGGCTAATGGGATTTTTTGAGTTATTGGGTCTAACGTTGTTATTTAAGTTATTGGGGCTAACGGTATTTTTTGAGTTAATGGGGCTTATTGTAGTTATTGAGTTATTGGGGCTAATGGAATTTTTTGATTTATTGGGATTGCAATTTTTCGGGCTACATTTATTTTTACGGCTGGTTTGTAACGCATGGATCTCCTTATCCACTGCTCTTAACCTCCCCCCACAGGACTCCTCTCCACCCATCATTATGTCCTGACCCCTCTCTAACCTATCCATCCCACTGTCTGCTTTCTTTGCTTTATTATCCTCCCCCCACTCACCTAGTTTAAATACTCAGCCACCCCTTCCAGGATTCTCTCCCCCAGCACAGCAAACCCCCTTCCATTCAGGTGCAAATTATCCGTAGAATAGAGTTTGTACCCCAATGAAAAGTCAGCCCAGTGCTCTAAAAACCCAAACCCTTCCCCCTCACACCACGACTTAAGCCATGCATTTAACTCCCTAAGCTCCCGCTGTCTTTCCTGCGATGCGCATGGCACAGGAAGTATTCCAGAGAACACAACCTTAGAGGTCCTTCCCTTCAGTTTGGCACCTAGTTCCTTGTAATTATTCTTCAAGGACCTCCACCTACCATGTATTCTGTCGTTGGTTCCCACATGGACCACGACAGCTGGGTCATCCCGAGCCCCCCCTAGTAATTTGTCCACCCTTTCCACCACATGCCGAACCCTGGCACCAGGGAGACAGCAAACCATTCGGTTGAGGTGGTCTTGGCGACAAATTATTCTATCCGTCTTCCTGATTATAGAATCCCCTACCACAACTAACTGTCTTGGCCTACCTGCGTTACCATCCCCCACACTACTAGTTGAGCTGTTCCCCCGGCTGTTAGGGAGACCAGTATCCACTAGGGTTGCCATCTCTGATACTGAGGCCCAATCGCACAATAAATTTTTTTGCATTTTGCCGTGGATTTTTTGGTAAAATGACTAATGTCACTGCAAAGTAGAATTGGTGGTGCAAAAAATAAGCTATAATATGGATTTTTATGTGCAAAATTGAAAGAGTTATGATTTTTAGGTGATGAGGAAAAAATGAAAATGCAAAAACGGAAAAAGGCTGAGTCCTTAAGGGGTTAAAAACCTAGATAAGAACGCAGATAAGAACCATTTGGCCCATCTAGTCTGCCCAATAATCTGAATCCTATCAATAGCCCCATGCCCTATCTTATATGAAGGATAGCCTTATGCTTATCCCATGCATGCTTAAACTCCTTCATTGTATTTGCAGCGACCATTTCTGCAGGAAGGCTATTCCATGCATCCACTACTCTCTCAGTAAAGTAATACTTCCACATATTACTTTTAAACCTTTGCCCCTCTAATTTAAAACTATGTCCTCTTGTAGTAGTTTTTCTTCTTTTAAATATCCTCTCCTCCTTAACCATGTTGATTCCCTTTATGTATTTAAAAGTCTTTATCATATCCTCTCTGTCTCTTCTTTCTCCTATTCATGTTAAAGGGGTACTCCCGTGGAAAACTTTTTTTTTTTTAATTTTTTTTTTTTAATCAACTGGTGCCAGAAAGTTAAAAAGATTTGTAAATTACTCCTATTAAAAAAATCTTAATCTTTCCAGTACTTTTTAGGGTCTGTATACTACAGAGAAAATGGTTTTTGGAACACAGAGCTCTCTGCTGACATCATGACCACAGTGCTCTCTGCTGACATCTCTGTCCATTTTAGGAACTGTCCAGAGCAGCATATGTTTGCTATAGGGATTTTCACCTACTCTGGACAGTTCTTAAAATGGACAGAGTTGTTAGCAGAGAGCACTGTGGTCATGATGTCAGCAGAGAGCTCTGTGTTCCATAAAGAAAACCATTTCCTCTGTAGTAAGTACTGGAAGGATTAAGATTTTTAAACAGAAGTAATTTACAAATCTGTTTATCTTTCTGACACCAGTTGATTTAAAGTTTTATCCTGCAATCAGGGCCAGCCTTAGGTGTTCAGGCGCCCTGTGCGAGCTAACCTTGTGCCCCCCCCCCCCCCAATTACCCCATAAACATACACAACGAGGAAAAAATAATCTTTGTAACAAATATTTTTTTTAAATATTTAATCATTCCCCTGCCCCCTTAATCAGTCCCATGTCCCCCTTAATCAGATGCAGTAAAGTTCCCCACATTAGGTGCAGTATAGCTTCCCACATTAGGTGCAGTATAATGTTCCCCCACATTAGGTGCAGTATAATGTTCCCCACATTAGGTGCAGTATAGTTCCCCACATTAGGTGCAGTATAGCTCCCCCACATTAGGTGCAGTATAGTTCCCAACATTAGGTGCAGTATAGATCCCAACATTAGGTGCAGTATAGCTCCCCACATTAGGTGCAGTATAGCTCCCCCACATTAGGTTGGCAGTATAGTTCCCAACATTATGTACAGTATAGCTCCCCCATTAGGTGCAGTATAGCCTCACATTAGGAAGAAGCAGTTTCCCCACATTAGGTAGTAGCAGGTTCCCCAAATTCGGTAGCATTGACGTTCCCCCATTCCCCCACCGACTCACACACAGGCAACCACACATGCGCGCACACACACACACACACACACACACACACACACACACAGACAACCACACATGCACGCACACACACACACATAGACAACCTTACATGACCTGCGCTTCTCTTCTCTCCGGCGGCGCCCTGACGAGTGACGTCACTGACGTCCTGTGCAGGTCTGCGGAGGTACGTCACATGTGCGACGTCCCGCTTCAGACTCGGGCCGCCAGCCAACCGGAGACGCGGAGGAGGTCGGGGTAAGTGAAGCCTTCCGGTGTAATGAAGAAAACTGTGCCCTGAAGCGGAATGTGACCCTCCGCATAGGATGAGGAAGGAGAAAAAGAAGGCCCTTGCATCTGGCACTGCTCGGTCCAAAGATGGTTCAGGGAAGACGTAGGTTACATTAAAATAGTTTATTTGAATGTAATAATAAAACTATTTTAAAAAGCATGCAGGCAATGACGCGTTTCGGGATCAGCATATCCCTTCTGCCTTAGAACACTGCTGGGCTCCTGTATCCTCTTTTTTTTCCCTCCGCATAGGGACACAGTTGAGGGAGGGTAGTGGGAATGTAATGAGAGGGAGCGGCCTGCAAAGCAGAAAACTGTGTCCCTGTGTGGAGGGTCACATTCCGCTACAGGGCACCATTTTCTCCATTACACCGGCATTTAGCGCTGCTTGCCCGAAGCAGGGCTAAATCCCGGGCGTCGGGCAATTCAAATTATATATACTTGGTGCGAGCTGTGTCGGTCGCCCGGCGCCCCTGTTGCTATGGCGCCCTCTGCGACCGCACAGCTCGCACACCCCTAAGGCCGGCCCTGCCTGCAATCCATGTACTAGTTTAGTAGCTCTTCTCTGAACTCTCTCTAGAGTATCTATATCCTTTTGGAGATATGGCCTCCAGTACTGCGCACAATACTCCAAGTGAGGCCTCAACAGTGTTCTGTACAGCGGCATGAGCACTTCTCTCTTTCTACTGCTTATACCTCTCCCTATACATCCAAGCATTCTGCTAGCGTTTCCTGCTGCTCTATTACATTGTCTTGGCTCTCTGATGTCTAGGGGACATCAGAGAGCGGGCAATATCATATGTCTTTGGGCCTATGACATCAGAAAGCAGGCGACATCATATGTCTTGGGCCTATGACATCAGAAAGCAGGCGACATATGTCTTGGGGCCTATGACATCAGAAAGCAGGCGACATCATATGTCTTGGGGCCTATGACATCAGAAAGGAGGCGACATATGTCTTGGGGCCCATGACACTCAGCAGCACGGCTTCTTTCTGAATAGCATTAGATACATTATTTGCTTCAAGCTAAAACAAATTTTTCAGCAAATGAATTCCATATAAAATGGTTGGAAACATCTAATTTCTCCATATGAACTCTGTATAATCCTATTAACCACGGTGATCCCATCCTCATCGACAATTGTTATGTCTTGTACGTAATTATAATTGATAATGAATACGATGCAATACCTAAAAACCAACACGTTTTTTCCATACAGTAAAGCAGTCATCTGGGACATATCTCACAGCCTGCTTTATGCCACGTCCATTAACTTGACTAATTGATCCCAATTTAGTGAAACAACATTATGGGGGAGATTTATCATAACCTGTGCAGAGGAAAAGTTGTCTATGGCAACCAGATTTCTTCTTTCATTTTTAACAAGGCCTCTGCAAAATGAAAGAAGCAATCTGATTGGTTGCTATGGGCAATCCAGCAACTTTTCCTCTGCACAGGTTTTGATAAATCTCCCCCTATAGGCTTCCAAATGGACGGAATAGAATTTTGAATTTCGGTAGTAGAAGAAAAAGTCAAATGCACTCACCACTTCGTATGCTTCTTCTTTATTTAAAGTTCCATTCGGAAAACATAGACAGGGGTGCAGGGGAAGATGACAACGTGGTGTTGTGCGCCTGCTGAACACCGCGTTGTCATCGTCCCCCTGCACCCCTATGTTTTCCAAATGGAACTTTAAATAAAGAAGAAGCATACGAAGTGGTGAGTGCACTTGTCTTTTTCTTCTACTACCGATTATACAGTGAACTGCATTTCATACAAGTTTAGCACCACCAACACGATGCACAGACAGACAAGCTGCACGATTGTGTCGAATGGGATTAGTATCGTGTGTGTGTGTGTGTGTGTGAAGAAGCAGTGCCAGGTCATCTTTCTTCTCTATACGACTACTACATTGAATTTTGAATTTCAATTGCCCGATCCCTTTTTTATTGGGAACATAAGCATATACCACAGGAATCTGGAATCTTCCTTACTCTCCAGTATGAACACACGAAATCCCGGCTGTGTATAGGAGGAATCGGGAGAGATCACTGCAAGCTTTCTTATGTGTATGGCCACCTTTAGTCTTTTGGGCTCCCAAAACGCACTGCTCTATGGTAACAGATAAAAAGTAACCATACTGGGCATCAGCCTACTGACAACATCCCCGTGGTTGTGTTATATATGTCATGTTGCAGTGTATATATGTATATAAAATCAGGTTGTGTTGTGTATGTATATATATATATATATATATATATATATATATATATATATATATATATAAAGCACAACACAACCTGATATTAATATATATATATTTTTTCTATACTATATCAGGTTGTGTTGTTTATACAAATATAGCAATATGCCTGGAAGTGCAACCTAAACTACGTGTATATTAAAGTAGTACATAGTGAGTACTGCTCAAATATCCAGTATAAGGTACAGTATAAATGCACCCGTAACCTCAAAAATCAGGTGGCCACTACTGTCTAATGCCGTGTTTCCCAACCAGGGTGCCCCCAGCTGTTTTAAAACTACAACTCCCAGCATGCCCGGACAGCCGTCAGTTTTGCAACAGCTGGAGGCAGCCTGATTGGCAAATATTGTCCTTACGACAAATCGAGTGGTGCCTTTAAATGCATTGCCATACTAATATTCTCATACTATGTTTCAAAAGTCTTCAAAAATATATTTAAGTCAAATAAAAAAAATCAGCCAATTCAGTTTCTAGCTGTAACATAAAACCATAAACTGTTGAGACACAAGCATATACTGGACAGAAAAAAAATTAAAAATAAAAAATACTGTCATTTTCAGATGTATTTATTCATTTATTATATTTGTAATGTTTAAACAAATGAGACTCCCAAAGAAATTTTTTTTGTCGCAATTTCTAAAAAATGATCGGAAAACCAGGGTGACCCCTCGGTCCTATATGCTGGATAGTTTTTTAAAAACAGCATAGAGATTTAAAAGACGGCAGCAAATGTAGAAAGTCAACTGTGCAGAGAAGCGGAAAGGACTATAGAGGCTGTATTAAGCAAACATCACATTATTAAAAGGCGTTCTGATGGCTTATCGATCATAGGGTTCTCAGTCTTGTCTAACTGGTATATAGTCAGTGCTCAAGTCCTGTGGGAACGGAGTTCCTGCACTTTTTCCACAGCAGGGACACCATTCCCATTAGCAGGAGTCCTGCAGGAGCAGCCCTCAAGTGGAAATCTTGGGTGAGTTCCCACACTTATTTTCCCAGGACTTGACCCCTGTAAATAGTATTAGTTTAAGGTTTATTGATTGTAAGTTTATCAAGTCTTGTCTAGCTGGTATATAGTCAGGGCTCAAGTCCTGCGGGAACGGAGTTCCTGCACTTTTTCCACAGCAGGGACACCGTTCCCATTAGCAGGAGTCCTGCAGAAGCAGCCCTCAAGTGGAATTACCACACTTTTTTCTCAGGACTTGACCCCTGTATATAGTATTAGTTTCCGGTTTATCGATCATAGGCTTCTCAGTCTTGTCTAGCTGGTATATAGTATTCGTTTCTGCTGGCTGTGGGTCAGAATCCACTATATGCACTGCATACACACATGAAGATAAATGCTGGCCTTAAAGGGCCGCTAACATACAAATGTCTTAGATTTAAACAGTAATCTATGCAAAACAATAAGCAAATTAAACAAGGTTACATTCTACAATCATAGGAGCTGCAACAGTTTTTTTTAATTCTAAAATAAAAAGTAATTTTTTTTTTCAATATAAAAAGTATTTCTATTTGCGTAATGGTCCAGTTCTTTGAATGCGGCCGGCAAAAGATTCCGGTTGCCATGACTATATTCAAGGACATATAAGTATATATGGGTACAGTTACAGCGGATCTGTCGGCTGAATAGGTTGAACTATGGAGGCGCAGCATATTACAGCTACGGCTCCATACGCCAAAATGGCATTAAACGCTGTGGAATACAACCGACTCATGATTACAAGGCTGGTGTATTCCTGAGGGGGGCGCTCTCCTGGACACTGCAGGGTGGTGAATGAAAGGTTGTACACAGAAGCTAGTTAAACATTGGAAGGGAGAAGGTAGGGCAGTACTCTATCTGTGAACACAGACTCGAGGCCGCTGTATTATTACAGTGCTCCTATTCCACAAATGGCGATTTTTTTCGTACCATTTTGACTATGAGTACAAGTCTGTAGCATTAATATGCTGTTGTTACATAAAGTATATTCACCTGACAGACCTGTTTAAGGCTTTATTTACGTTAAAGGGGTACTCCCTCGGCTATTTCTGGCAGCTCCATATACATTGAATGGAGTGACAGGATTTTTGACGACTCGCCACTATTCAAATCAAAAGAGTTTGGGCTTTGTTCTGAGGATCTGGATAAAGGGATAAGATCATTATACCAGAATACCTCTTTAACATTGATGTTCCTGTTCTAAAAGGGTTATTCTGGTATCTTAAAATGTTCTGCTAAAAATAAGTGATACTTACCTAACCCTGGTCCCCAACAGCCCCCTTCTAATCAGATGCTGGTCCCAAAAATGAAACATCTCCGAAGGACCTGCCTGCTCTGCCAATCACTGGCCGAGATGGGACACAGCTGCAGCCAGTGATTGGCTCAGCAGGCAGGTCTTACTGAGAAGACTCATCAAGAACCAGCAGTGAAGAGTGGGGACCTGAAACAGGAGCTGTGGGGGACAAGGGTAGGTGAGTATCACTTGTTTTTTTTATGCAATGTTCCCAGCATAATATAGAAGATGATCATGGAATACCCCTTTATAGGAGCCATAAGAGTGTTCCATTAGACAAATCCAAGGTGGCGAAAAATTCACACCACAATCCATGTTAAAATCTGTTGTGTGCCCTTACAGATATAATGGATCCATCTGTCATATAAACTTAAAATTGTGTCCTTACATAAAAAAAAAATCTGCACACCACTTCCCCGACCTTCAAGGTAAAACGCTGTACACATATCAGAGCCCTGACATCATGGAACAGACGACTGATGCGAACAAAGCTTTAGGACAGAGGTCTCAAACTGTGGCACTCCAGATGTTGCACAACTTCAACTCGCAGCATGCCCGGACAGCCGTTGGCTGTCCGGGCATGCTGGGAGTTGAAGTTGTGCAACATCTGGAGGGCCACAGTTTGAAACCACTGCTTTTGGACTACATTTCTTCTCGTCTGCTTAGGTATACCTAAATCTATAAATTTATCACGATTAAAGGTTATTCAACTAGAAACGCGTCGGTAATGCTGTACCCAGTCTATTTTTGTCCGATCGTGCTTTCTTAAATAGCTGGCTTCCTATATGGACTTTTAATCGATTATAATAAAAGAAGTCTTTTTAACAGTTCCGGCTGAACACTCCCTTTTCCCCTTTGTTCTACTGGGGATCGCCTGGCACGTTGCCCTCAGGTGAGCTGAAACCGTCTTTCAAATGAAATCTATAAATATTTAGCATGAAAAAAGAAATGACTAATAAAAAAACTTATAGATGCCGCTGAATATAGCCAAGGCAACCAAAATAGAAACATCTATTGTTTACACTGCTGAACACGTGTTATATGTTACATCATTTATATAGTAAAAAGTTACTACATTGTCCATAGCCATTATGGCTTCCTCATCCACGATATAGAAAGATCAGATAAAAAACAATGCGAGTGTAGCAATAAAAAGCAATTTTCATTCATTCATTCAGTCAATAAGGCTGTATATGTTCTATTCTGACATTTCTTTAGTAGGGAGGAGGATAGTGAGCAGAAGTGAGGAGCTACAACTTCTAAACTTCCCACAGTCCTCAAATCATTTAGGGTTTTTCTTGTACAAAGCACAAATACGATAGAACCAACCTTGAAGCTACTATCTCTTGGGTTTATTCCAACAGTGAGATTATTATATTTAAAAAGCAGCAAATTCCTGTACCTAAACATATATATAGTCCTGGAATAAACCAAGCTCTACTCCATAGAACAACCTCTTAGAAGACTAAGAAAGACCAAGAAGGCACTTAAGGTATTAAGCAAGCTGATCGTTGTAGTAAGAAACCCCAAGCTTAGTCGTATACTCCTTCCAGTAGTGCAATTGGTATGTGGATGGTGTATCTGTCGGAGGCATGTGTAGACAGCTTCAGGTTTGTAGTGCTAAAAAATGGCTCCACTTCAGATAGTTATCTGGTAACACAAGAAGAAAGCAAAGCTCCAACCAACAAGGTCTACAGTATGAGGAGGCATCAGGAAATGTAGCCATCAAAGCTAACAAGAGATTTCAAATCAGAAAAAAACAGCGGTGTGGTCTGGTACTGCTCATGGCATCCATACTCCAAAAGATCCTAGTACCACAGGAAACATTTTTTTCTTTGTCTCGGAAGAGTCTCCAAAAGGAAATTTTCACTCTGCCTGTGACATTTTTACAACTGAGATGTCCATAAGCTCCAGACTGAAACTTCAGAGAATCACAAGGCAAAGAGAGCGTCTTCACCGTTCTCTTTCTTATTCCGCCCAGTACTGGAAGAGACTCGAGGGGCATCGGTGGGAGGAGAAGGCAATGGTGGAATTCGGTCTGCTGCCTTTGCTCGCTCCTCTAGGAATTTATCAAATTCTGTAGGAAGAAGAGGACCAGTTTACATATCAAGCTTAATGACGAACCTTGAACTATAGTATCTTTATGATAGAAGGGCAAATTCACGGCAAGTGCGGACTCTATTTGTCACAGTTACATGATTACTGGGAGAGCAGTCAGGTGAGAGTACCGCTAGGTCTGACAAGACCCAACACCAGGGTTGCCAACAGTCCTCAGAGACTAACACTGAGGCTAGGTGACACAGAACCGGGAAAGAACCCGCTAAGCAGGCACTTCTCTTGGCTGGTATGTACCTGTAATTTTTTCTATGTTGCCAAAACAAACCTCCCATTATTCCATCGCGAGCATGTTCGATCAAAAAAAAAACGGAGTTGGGCTACACACTTCACTAAGCATTTGAATGATGTACATAATGGTAATCTAAATGCTTTATCTTTTACTGCTCTGAAACGGGTCGAACACGCCTATTGGAGGAATGGACAGGCATCAACTTTTGCTAAAAAAAAGAAGCTAAGTGGACCTTGCGCCTTGAGGCAATATCTTGGCCTCAATGAGCACAATAAGAGGACTGTTTTATTGTAGTTCTCCGTAGCTTGCTCTTAGTTTTTAGATTTGTGTATCTCTTAGATGTGTTTTATCTCTGTGTACACCTGTCACTTTAATTGTGAGTTGTTTATTTATCACTATAGCAACCGGTGCTCAGAACATATAACACTTATCTCCTAACGTGATGAAGCCAGTTAAAGAGCCACTGTGCGCGAAAAGGCTCCATCACCTGCCCAGGTAGCCCTGCTGCTATTCACCTGTCCGTCCTGCACTGAATATTTGTAAGTTGCTTATGCCAAGCCTTCAATAAAGTCATCCGCTACATGACCGACCTGGTAAGTGCCCTATTCCTATTCTTTGCATAGAAAAGGTCATTGGAGTTGTGCTTTTCATAGCAGAAGATTGAACGCTGGCCACTTACCTTCACTGGTCACACCCTCTTCCCCCTCATTCTCATCTTCCTGTGTGTGGGAAGAATGCAAAAGTATTAGATACAGAATGACATTTCCAGAGCTATGGCAACAACTCCTACTAAAAAGGATACACTGATGAAAAGAAATGTGACGCTGGAAGCTTTGGAGATCAGTGAAGAAACCTTTCACAGATCTGATATGATGGAAAGTTACAAAATTCTATTCAGATGGTACAAATTCTCTTCAGCTGCATCTTCCTGAAAAGTTGGGTGACCTCCAATATAACCATGGCAGAAGATGCCACAAGAGTTGGGTGACACCAACATAACCATAACAGCAGATACCACAAGGGTTGGGTGACAACCAATATACCTATGGCAGTAGATGGCACAAGGATTGGGTGACAACCAACATAACCATGGCAGCAGATGCCACAAGGGTTGGGTGACAACCAATATGGCCATAGTAGCAGATACCACAAGAGTTGGGTGACAACCAATATGGCCATTATAGCAAATAGCACAAGAGTCGGTTGACAACCAATATGGCCTTGGTAGCAGTTACCACAAGAGATGTTGCCACACTCTTCCAAACTCAAGAAAAGCAAAGTCTACCTAGCTCGGATACATCCCCCATATCGCATATCAGTGCATCAGCCAAATGTGTTGTTCAAGAGTCAGGGTGTCTACCACTGCGCAGCCATATTGGTTGCCATTAATCTTCCCTAGAAAAGCTAGAAGAAAGCAAAGCATGGTAGGTTTAAAAGGGTACTCCAGTGGATAACATTTTTTTTAAATCAACTGGTGCCAGAAAGTTAAACATATTTGTAAATTACTTCTATTAAAAAAAATCTTAATCCTTCCAGTATTTATTAGCTGCTATTTTCTCCACAGGAAGTTCTTTTCTTTTTGAATTTCTATTCTGTATTACCACAGTGCACTCTGCTAACACCTTTGTCCATTTTAGGAACTGTCCAAAGCAGGAGAAAAACCCCATAGCAAACCTATCCCGCTCTGGACAGTTCCTAAAATGGACAGAGGTGTCAGCAGAGAGCACTGTGGTCAGACAGAAAGGAAATTAATAAAGAAAAGAAGTTCCTGTGGAGCATATAGCAGCTGATAAGTACTGGAAGGATTAAGGATTATTTAATAGAAGTAATTTACAAATCTGTTCAACTTTCTGGCACCAGTTGATAAAAAAAATATATTTTCCAGTGGAGTAAGTACCTCTTTATCAACTCAACAGAGAAGAAACTCAATGACATTTTCCATTAAAGGAAATGTTAATAACATGAAGCAAGGAGCATAGCCGTGCAGTTGATAATAATACTCGGATGATCGCCTTCATGTTCTAGACTGTGCTAGAAACAGCAGATAGGATTCAACTGCTTAGTATGAGTCTATTGATCCGTGTTATTAAAAGAACATACTATTATCATGTGAGATCGAGATTTCCTCAAATGAGTTATCCATGACTCAAGCCAAAATGATAATGAAATGCTGGCAACCAAGTCAAGGAAACTGCTTTTCCTTAAGATAATATGGGACTTATATAGAAATAAGACACCCAGCTAAGTCTGAGGTGACATCTGCGTTGTGCTGCATTTAGAGGAGCTCCACAGATATATGATGGGAACCCGACAGACCCCATTCAGTCAATAGGACCTGGCAGTGTGCGTTGTACTTTGACAAAGCTGGACAGATCCTGAATGGGACGGAGCACAATGCTGGTGTGAACTTAGCCTGAAGATGTTGGATAGCTGCAAAACTCTGCGTGCACTTATACATAACAAGATATATAAATGACTATAGGTGTGGTCTCAGACACAAGAGGGAGTAAAAGTGCTTCCTCCAATAAAAAGAAAAAAGGCTCTCTACTTTTGGGTTGTACACCGCTAGATCGCTAGACCAGTGTTTCCAAACCAAAGTGATTCCAGCTGTTGCAAAACTAACTCCCAGCATGCTGGAACTTGTAGTTTTGCAACAGCTGGAGGCACCGTCATTGGGAAACACTGTTCTAGACATTCAATCTACTTGAAGTCATTTTGCCTAGTTGACAGACTAAGTAGATTTGGGATTTACACGAATAAATGCAATGCCCATAAAACTATATATCAATCAATCTGCTCAGCTCCCCCTGCTCTATACATGATGTCTGCAGATGGGACTGATATTTCAATCTAATAGGTTCCCTTTTACTGCAAGTTATGATTATGGTTTATATATATATCGAATGTACATTTTTAAAGGTTTCTAATAATCTGTATATTTGAGTCATTTTGATTACAATAGTCTTATAGTCTTATGGAGCTACTGTGTCTCATTTGAAAGCGACAACACATGCGCCACCTTTACACTGTGCAAAGAAAAGAAAAATGAATGCAGAATCTAGCTGCGACTAGTAAATAGGCCTATTCTGCGGCAGATCCTCAACGTTGCAGCCATTTCTGTTATCTGTTGCACAATACAGCTGTGTGGCAGTCACCCAAACCAATAATGCACAAAGAAATAGAAAGATTTCTGGAAAGCTCTATTCATGAGGCTCAAAAATAAAAACACTTATTGTTAAGATTTCCCAAGGATTACGTAAAGTAGATGAAGTACAAATCTAAATGTCAAACGCTGCACCTGCGCCATCAGTATACAGTAACATTGAGGAAGCAGCTCTAATGTCTATGGCAGTGATTCCCAACGAGTGTGCCTGCAGCTGTTGCAAAACTACAACTCTCAGTATGCTGGGAGTTGTAGTTTTGCAACAGCTGGGTGCTCACTGGTTTGGAGGCACTGCCAAAGACACTGGCGTTGCTCCTCAGGATATATCTGAGTATAAGGCTGGGTTTACACCACATTTTTGCAATACAGTTCCTGTATTAGGTTTTTGATAAAAAACGGATTCCTCAAAACCTGACTAAACTGTATCAAAACAGGTGTACAAATTTTAATCCGTATACAGTTTGAAAAATTATACCTGGTTGCATCAGTTTTTTAAGAAAAATTCCATTATGTATAAAGTTTGACTTGTTTGATTGAAATTCAAAGAAAAAAACTGTGCAAAGTCAAAAGCCGTATGGTGAAAACTGGATGGAACCGTATGCACATATAGTTCTGTATGGTTCCCACTGACTCCCATGTTAAAAAAAAAAAATGTATACGTTTCAATACAGTTTTTCACCAGGACCAAAAATCGTGGTAGGCTACGGTTTTGGGTAGGGGAAAAAAACTGACAAAACCGTACAGGATGCAAAACGGACACAACCGGATGCATCTTTTGGCATATGGTTTTCAATGGAGAGTCAATGCATACGGTTTTCAATACGGTTCCGTACGATTTTCAAATTGAAAACTTATACGGGAATTGTATTGCAAAAAACAAGATGTGAACCCAGCCTAACTTGTATTTCCTATACATTCAACATTGTTACAATATGTTTCGCACAGCAATCTTATACAATATTAATATAGGCGAAAGGGTACGGTAAGTGACTTATAATCAGCACAGACCACGGGTCGTAAATACTTACAGCATCGACAGACAGCCATTTTTCAATGTCCTCCATGAAGTTGGTCTGAGGGGCTGGAATCTGAGCAGAAAATAAAGATAAAGAGTCTTTTTCTACTTTTGTAATGGGACGCAAAAAAAAAAAAAAAAAACACAAATACATAAACATGTTAATTTTTATTTTACATTCCCTGCTATTACCTCACTTATTAGGAAATCGTAAAAACCACTTTATATTAAAGGAGATTTCTGGAGAAAATGTACTTATCCCCTATCCACAGGAAAGGGGAGATGTAGCTGATCGCAGGGGGTTTGACTGCTTGTGCCCCTCGCGTTCACCGGGACAGAACCCGGCGCTCAGTTACAGCGCTCGTGCCAAAAATACAGAGTTCCGAGTGCAGCACCTGGGCATCATCGGTGCTCCCATAGAAATGAATGGAGTATGCGCTGCTTACCAGTAAACAACACAAGCTCCTCACTGAGAGCACCAGGGTGCGGTCTGACCCCCCACGATCAGCTACTTATCACCTATCCTGTGGATAGGGGATAAGTACATTTTCGCTTGACTACTCCTTTAACCTCATGAGGTATTCTAGGGAGTAATTTTTTTTTTTTCTGCTCCAGGCCCTGTAATATAGAAAAAATAAATCCTATATTTACCTTCCTCACTCCCTTTGCCGCTGCTGTTCAAATGTCCAACCATTCTGCACAGTGCTTCCAGCATAGGGGTTGGCACGTGTTCTACTGTCTTGTTACATACCCCATTTCTATCTCTCCCTGAAATCTATCTCAATTGTTTGTCACAGCCTTTCCCTAAACACAGAGGGGGAGATTTATCAAAACCTGTCCAGAGGAAAAGTTGCCCAGTTGCCCATAGCAACCAATCAGATTTTGTCTTTCATTTTGCAGAGGTCTTGTTAAAAATGAAAGAAGCGAGCTGACTGGTTGCTATGGGCAACTGAGCAACTTTTCCTCTGGACAGGTTTTGATAAATCTCCCCCAGAGTGTATATAACCCCAATGTTTCTGCATAGGGTTGGTCTCCGACCTGACTCTGCCTGTACACGGTATGGCCAACTGGGTGCCCACTTGTTTCATATGATGTGGGATTGTTCTCTTTTAATTACTTTGTGATACTGCTCATTCGTACAGTTAAAGGGTTTATCTTAGCATTGGAGCCTAAACCTTGCCTGTTGGGTCTTATAGGATGTGGGGAGGAGCCCTCTGGGTTCGCAACTTGGTGTCCTTAATATACTATATTAGACCAGGAAACTCATTGCTCAATATCATATAAGAGCCAGTCCTCCTATTGTGGATGATCTGGCTACTAGGGTCCCTCCTATCGTTCGCTTGGAGAGGGGTATCTATAGAAAAAAAAAACGTAAGGCCATGCATAAGGTTTATATGGTGTGGGTTCCCTGAAAACAAGCTTAATAGATTGGACCCTGGTAGACCTTAAGGGGCTTATGTGCTCTTGGTGAGGCTTGTGGAGGGAGGGGGGGGGGGGTTTGGGGTTTCTTGGTTCATAGATATTTTGCTCATTACTGCCCATGTAATTTTGAGTTTTCTGTGCAGATACTTATTTTTTTTTTTAATGTAGCTGTCACTTTCGTTTTGTCTCATGGGTGGTCTCTAAACACGTGATTATTGCTGCCTCAATTTAGCATTCTGTTCCATCTTGCCTATTTCTTGAAATGCATATAAGTAATATTGTACAAAACAAATGCTGCACCCCATTTTCTGCCCTTTCTTCCTTATTTTGCAGGATGGTACTCATGTACTTGGACTGTTGGTGGCTATCTTTGTTTGTTGGTAGGGCGGAGTGAATGGTATTGAAGTGTTTGGTGGATTTTTGGGTTTCTGTGTGATTTTTCTGTTTAATTAAAATTGTTAAAACCCCCCAAAAAATTATCTGATGGGATAGTTATAGAGCACCACTCTTCTCCAGCTGCCTAGGGAGCAGAGCGATGACGCGGGCCATAAATCATGCCAAGGGAACTTTACTACAAGTGGAGCGGCGGGACTAGGTAAGTGCATCTCCCCTTGCTCCTAATTACAGGGCGGAGGGGGAGACTTACAAACTTCATATCCTCACCATCTCTGGGGCAAAAACATCCCCAGGGGATGGTGAGAATGAAGATTTTACCATATGTAATGCATTGCCAAGGGTTATATATGGTCAAATCTAATGCTTCGTTCGCTTTAAGGGAACACATTTTCAGTTACCATGAAGATTTCCTGCAGCAGAAAATGTGCCAAAGGCATAAGTGGATCCAATTGATAGGGCAAACAAAGGACAATGTTATACTTCCCCTTTCCAGTGGGATCCACTTCTGCCTTTTGGCACATATTCTGCTGCAGTATCTGCAATGTGTATCCCTAATTTTAAAGTGTCCCTGAATGGAGCAGTAGTTGAGTAAAGTCTAGAAAACTGCTAAAAAATGCAGTAGGGTCAGTGTGCATGGTCTACGCCCTCTACATTATAACAGGGGCGCTTGGGACCCCTGTTCTCATGATTGGTCAAACCCACACTGATCAGACATTTACCACCAATCCTATAGATAGGTGGCAAGTTGTCATACTTGGAAAAAAAATTAAAACAAACTCAATACAACATGTTTCAAGCATTCAGAAGCTTTCATATTGTATCGCCTTAGTACAAGAATTTTCAGACACTATAATCAGTGGAATACAATGCATTAAAGTTAAAGAATAGCCAGCTGAGCATTTCTAGAGCAGTCAGGTAAGTATAGGACATGTCAAGTACTACTTACTGCACCAGTGTTCTGCTGCCGAGTATCAAGGGCTACTGCAAGTCCATCTGCCGCCTGTGGATCCTCATATTTAACACTAGATAAAAAGAGATGTTGATAAAAGATTTTTTTTTAAATGCAAAATGAAACCGGATAGATGTAAGGTAATGCAAAACCACAGGAATTCTGGTGAACTGGAAGGAGGGAGCAAGTGCAGAAGATAAGGCATTACTATGTAACCGAAGCAAACAAAGAAGTCACAATATATAACACATAACCCTGGTGTATATAATGTATATTCTGCAGTAGTGGCAAACAATTCCCTCATATAAAATTAACCTACAGGCTTCACATGAAAATATACTGCACTCTAAACTTCCCGACTATTAAGGCAGCAGAGGGGTTAATTCTCAGCCATATTCTAATTCCCTATCTACTAAACTATTCACTTGCCCTGGGCCGTGTGTCTTGTCAGTGAAAAACCTGAAGCTGCTGGGACTAGCTGGGTTCGATCCATACTTTGTAGAAATTGGCTTGGGTAGGTGTGAGTCGATGTGATCAAAGAAATGCTCATCAGCTAGAGGTCCGCTATATACAATGGCCTCCACGATGAAGTAGATGCCCACTATCATCCCGCTAATCAAGAAGAATGGCACAAAGGCCCTTAAGTGCTTGCACCAGCCGCAGCAGTCAGAAAGGTTCATGGTTAGGAAGAACAATCTGAGTGGCAATGGAATAAAAAAGACAAAAGCGGCCTTGACATCAATGCAAAAAAGCAGAAACGTAGTCAAGGAGCAACATAAGCTCAAAATAACCGCAAAAGCTGGATGAGTGAGAAACAAATCCTAGAAGAAGATGAATGCAGTCAGTAAGGAGGACAGAGATATACACATGCCTGTGGGGAGGCAGAAATAGACTGTGCCCAGAAGAGAGAGTAACCTGATGTCACCACCCACAGTCATGAACCCAAACTAAGCTCCAACACTCCTTCAGTAACTAAAGATCAGATTATACCAAGGGTCATCTTACATCTTCTGCTGCGTCCTCACATGATCAGACGAGCCGTTCTCTCAGCTCATCCAACACTGATTTACACAACTCCTGACTAAGAGTCTCATTCCTTGGGTCCCTCTCGCAACGTTCTAGACTTTTGATGGTCCTTTACTACACAAGTACCATGGAAAACAAATCTCAGACTCTTGAATAAGGGCATAGAGTGGAAAGCATCAGACTGGAGTGTGGAGTCTTATAAACCATGCAATGCTTCATGGGAAATCATATGCAAATTATCTCTCTTCCTGAAGAAAAGAGCTTGCTCTTTGGTACCACCTATTGTATGTAGCTTCTCTGCTGTGTACTGGCGACAAGCACCCTAAAAGAGCTTTCTACAACCCTTTACAGGAAGAGGTAATGCTTCCTTTTGCAGGAGATTCCCCACTCATATTCCCTACCCACATTATGGGGGATAAGTGTCTGCAGGGAGCCAGGAGGTCAGACACCCCTGTGACCAATCTCCAGAACACGACTCTCTTGGCTGAATGAAGCAATGGGTTGACATGCAGCCACTCCATTCATTCTTATTCAAGATCACAGGGTCAGAGGTCGGACCCTCTGCTTTTGCTGGAATATCCCTTGAGGCTACAGTCCCACAAAGACCTTACGGAGCATATTTCACGCTGCGCAGCGGGAAACACTGTGCATATTCTCCATTGAGCATACACGTTGGGTTACCCCGCGGCAGCCCTGTGTGTTCAGTGCGAATTGGAGGCGGGGTCACATGTGGTCCCTCCTCCAAACCTCACTGAACACATAGGGCTGCCACGGGGTAGGCCTGTGTGTATGCTCAATTGAAAATACACAGCATATTTCCTGATGCGCAGCATGAAATACGCTATGTAAGCACTACCTGGGACCATACCATTCACACGTTCAGAATTCTGCACATATTTAACGTATAGGATTTGAAGCTGCTGATTTTATGCCGCAGAGTTTGATGTAAATTAAATGACTGAGCACAGCTTCAAATCTGCACATGTGGTGTGAAGTGGGCTGTATATATTATATATTTATTATATATAGTCCAAAGAAAATAGGTGACTGCAGCACACAAGCGTAATGAAAAAAAAACAAAAAAAAAAAATAAATTATATATATATATATATATATATATATATATATCTACCTACATACACACACACACAGCCCACTTCACACCACAGATTGTCAATGATATTCAGGTCTGGGGACAGGGACAGCTATTCCAGAACATTGGATTTGTTCCTCTGCATAAATGTCTGAGCAGATTTTGTGCAGTGTTTTGGGTCATTGTCTTGTTAAAATATCCAGCCCCAGCGTTCTTTCAACTGATTCCTCTCCATTATTCTGAAGTATCTGCTGATGTTTAGTGGAATCCATGTGACCCTCAACTTTAACAAGACTCCCAGTACAGCCCCACAGCATGATGGACCCTCCACCAGATTGTATTGTGGATAGCAAGTGTTTGTCTTTGAATGCTGTGTTCTTTTGCCTTGTTATGACCAAAGAACTCCACATTTTCTGTTCATACAGAATATACCTATATGTGCCCTGTATATAATATACCTATATGTGCCCTGTATATAATATACCTATATGTGCCCTGTATATGATATACCTATATGTGCCCTGTATACCTATATGTGCCCTGTATATAATATATCTATATGTGCCCTATATATAATATACAAGCTGGAGGCTGGTTGCGGGTGTCCCTGGCAAGGGATGAAACCCCAAAATCAGACTTCTTCTTTAGCGTTTCACCGGGGTGACAAAGACCAGTTTCGCAGATGTGCTGTAATAACTTTATAACTGATTTTGTCCATGTATACTTTGTACATTGGAAAATACAGTTTTTTGTGCACCACACACCAACACCAACACCAACCTGCCAATACCACCACCACCACCACCACCACCAACTACAGTGTTACTCCAACCCAAACCATCTTCAGTGGCCTCGGAAACCACAACACACCAGCCCGCAAAAGCCACAATCCATCTCAGATGAACCAACCTTCACATTACAACTATCCATCCTCAACACTCACGCCCAGACCAGCAAAAATCTACGACATAATGCAAACCATAGAAGTTCTTAAAAAGCATATCCATAAATCACCAGCTACAAATCCCAACCCACCATCGCCAAAACCATCACCAACACTGTCAGAAATATCCATTTATGATGACACCCCAAACTATGAAGATCTAAATACATCAGATCCTCTAATCACACTAACCCCATTGAAAAGTCCAGTAGTCAACATCAATAAACCCCATATCCCCATCATCATTGACAATATGCTCCTAAATATTGCGATTTCGATATGTAATGTGATACAATAAAAAAAAAATTAAAAAAAAATGGTGAAATCCCCCCATTTCATGTCCAATCGCCTCCATTTCACATCTACCTACCCATTTTATGCCCACGGCCTATTTCACATCTCCCCCTTGTCACATTCTCCTCCCCCTTGTCACACACCCTTTTCACATTCTCCTCCCCCTTGTCACACCCCCCGTCACATTCTCCTCCCCCTTGTCACACCCACTGTCACATTCTCCTCCCCCTTGTCACACCCCCTGTCACATTCTCCTCCCCCTTGTTACACCCCCCTGTCACATTCTCCTCCCCTGTCACATTCTCCTCCCCCATCACAGTCTCCTTGAAGTGATATATATGTTGGGGGGCCAAATTTATGCACCGGTCTACACTTTCGTTTTGATGCAGATTGCACATTTTCGGTTTGTCCAATAAACCTTGTCTGACTACTGAAATATTATTTGTCCACTACTTAAATACTGCGGTGTCTTTCAGAAATTTGATAGCTCAAAATTCAATTCCTGATCCAAACACCCAAATCATGAAAACCATGGATATTGTCAGTGCTATATCAGTATGGCAGTGTTAGTGTAGTAAATCACACGATTTTCACAGCTGACTACTTGATCCTAGGACAGGAACGCCTAGGACCACCCTCAAGTTCACGGAAACTGTCACAAAATGCCCAAACCCACCCAAACTCTTCTACGATATGTCCCCTCAGCTAGTACTAATAGTAGAGGAACCCACTCAAATGTGGTCAATATCACAGCACTGAGCGCTTGCACATTGTATATTTTTTGTGTCTCCTATCCAGCTTTATAGTGTTTCCATTTATGGACTGCCTTACTATTTGAAATATGGATATAGCTTTACCAATCCCATGTAAATAGTAAAAACGTATTGCTCAGCCCCAGTAATTCCTTTCCATTCTTCCTCAGGATTTTTTGCCACGGTTTGTGTGTTTTATGTATTTTATGTGCTATGGAGGAGATTTATTAAAACCCGTCCAGAGGAAAATTTGCCGAGTTGCCCATAGCAAGCTATCAGATCGCTTCTTTCATTTTTCAGAGGCCTTCTCAAAAATGAAAGAAGCAATCTGATTGGTTGCTATGTGCCGTTTTTTTTTCTGCCATCAAAAAAACGGAAATGAGTGCAGATGGGTACAAACGGATGTAAACGGATTGTAAAAAAATCCCATTTATATGAATGGGTTTTTTAATAAAACGTTTTTAATCCGGAACAAAACTGGGATAATAAAAAAAAACAGGCCGTGTAAACGCACCCTAAGCAATGAGGAAAAGAAGTTCAAGGTCTACTCCGGGATAGAAAAATTTATCCCCTATCCTAAGGATGGGGATAAGTGTCAGATCACGGGGGTCCGACTGCTTGGACCCGCCTCAATCTATGGTATGGCGCCCCGGCTCTCTGTATGAAGCTGTGGGCGACACGTCCCCTTCATGCAGTTCTATGGGAGAGCCAGAGATACCCGATTGCATCGCTCCAACTCTCCCATAGAGATGCGTGACGGCCACAGCTTGAGCAGTAGTCGACAAGCCCCATTCAGGAGGAGACCCGAGGCACCGTGTGGGAAATTGTGGGAGTCCCAGTGGCCGGACCCTCCCACGACCTGACACCTATAATCTATCCTTAGAATAGGGGATACCTTTTTCTATCCCAGAGTACTGCTTTAAGGTGTCAGTCAAATACTGAAACATTCTTTTTTCTAATCAGTTTCTGTTTTCTGAAACAGCTACATGGACATAAGAAACAATAGTCTGGAGGGGACTCATTGACTTTTCTATAGAAGTGTTTTTTTAGGCATGCTCTGGGACCAGTCCAGAAGTCACTGTGCAGGAGGGGGGTGGGGGTGGGGAGAGGGAACCATCACCTATTGTAAATGGTCTGATCCTATCTTATCCATATACTGATGTTGCCATTCACTGTTATTCTGCCTGTGATGATGGGGTAGGGGGGAGTAATGCCAAAGTGTTATCTTAATAGCACAGGAAATGTGAGCTTATTATTAGGCTTAGTGGCTGGAGTGAATTTCGATTTTTTATAATTTTATATACCCGTCAAACAGTGTGCCGTCAGCTGTTACAAAATTTTCTAAATTACAACCCCCCACATGCCCGGACAGCCTTTAGCTGTCCAGACATGCTGGGAGCTATAGTTCTGCAACAGCTGGAGGCACACTGTTTAGAAAACACTGTTTTATAGAGATGTCAAAAGTTTTCATTGGACAGTATTTGAGTGTTCAGACCCCCACGGATCATTAAAACAAGCGAGGAGAGAAGTGATATGACTGAGCTCTTCACTCCCTGCACAACCGAGACAGTTCAGTAGGCTCACATTAAGCCCGTAAAATGTAAAAACAAAAAGACCCGGTGCACCCCTAGTGATGACCGTCAGAGATATACAGAGCAGGATAAAATGTAAATCCTTGCCCTTACCAGATGGTGTTGCGCTAAGAGCCCAACACCTAAAGCAGCATGTGAAGAGAAAACGCCCGATAAGCAGCCACAGGATCAGCGCTGTACATGAATCCTCATGTCCGGTAAGGTAAATGGGGGATATTTATCAAAACCTGTCCAGAGGAAAAGTTGCTGAGTTGCCCATAGCAACCAATCCGATCGCTTCCTTTATTTTTGAAAAGGCCACTGAAAATTGAAAGTAGCGATCTGATTGGTTGCTATGGGCAACTCAGCAACTTTTCCTCTGTACAGGTTTTGATAAATCTCCCCCAATGTGTAGAAAACCTAAAGAATGACCTGTTGCATGGCGCGTCAGACTGAAGAGAAGGTATCAAATGGATATATTTATTTATAGAAAACTCGTTCCGATCCTGGACCAGGATCTTCATCAGGTTATGCAAGACGGTGATAAAAGACTGATTTAAATACACTAAGAACACTTAAAAAAAACACTAAGAATACTTCCGGTTTACAGGTGAACACAGTTAAAGCCGTGTGCAAAACGCATTGTAATGCCTGAAAGTCTGTCTCAGTCAGGTGGGTCTGAACACCTAGACCCCGACCAATGAAAACTTATGACATGTCTCTACGTCAATGCCCATTAAAAACATATTTAACACAAACCTAATTTAAGCAATAGATCAGTTCATTTTCTGATGACACATCATACAGTACAACATTTAAGTCTGTACCGTGCACTCACCTTTTGCGTTGCTCGGCCAGGGAGCTCCCTCTAGTCAGTGCAAACATATCGAAATCATCTTCTGGCTTCTTTCCTTGTTCCAGAGTCTTCAGTGTTCCACTCACAGACCCAGAACTCATCTCTTAAAAAAGATAAAATAAAATGTTAAGGAAAAAGTCAAATGTATCAATATACTGAGATCTATATATAATAAAGCAGTAGGCAGGCAAGTCAGACTCCTAGATGGCCATAGTGGCACAAGACAGCAGAAAAATAGGTGCTCTGACCCGGACTACCAAATAGTCACGACTAAATGAAGAGTTGGGCTCTCGATAAGATTTTATTTGATTCTGATTATTTGCAGTCAAACTTCTGGGACCCACTCTAATCTTTAGGGCCCAATTAAAAGGAGATTATTGGCTGAACAAGTCCACATCGCCTTGTGTGAGGGTACAACCAGGGGTCAAGTCCTGGGAAAAAAGTGTGGGAACTCACCCAAAATGTCCACTTAAAGGGGTATGAGACATCTTATACCCTATCCAAAGGATAGGGGATAAGACGTCTGATCCCGGGGGTCCCGATGCTGGGGACCCTCACGTTCTCCCTGCTGCACCCGGCATTCGTTTAGAGCGTTGGGTGCAGCGCCGGAGGCTCATGACATCACAGTCATGGCCCCTCAATGCAAGTCTATGGGAGGGGGCGTGACGGCCGTCACGCCCCCTCCCATAGACTTGCATTGAGGGGACAAGACTGTGATGTCACGAGCCTCCGCCCCGCCGAACGCAAGATGCTGACGTATGCTGTTAACGGGAGCAGTGCCCCCTAGTGACTCAGTTCGGGACATATGCTCTATATTAAGCTGACTCTTGTCAGAGGCTGCTGTACATTTAAAATAGCACATATGTCCCAAACTGAGTCACCAGGTGCCTTAGGCTCCTTTCACACTATATGTTGCTCCATTTTATGTTGCTCCGTAATGCACTCATTTTTCTCCCGTCACAAATAACGTCCATTATTCATAACGGGCTATAACGGGTGATAACGGATAATCAGAAAATCCCATAGACTTGAATGGGATTTTGTAACGGCCGTTTAACAGCCGGTTTTAAGGGTTTTCTTAACGGGACATTATAACGGGTCTTTAAAACGGAGCAACATATAGTGTGAAAGGAGCCTTAGTTTGGCAAAAGTGAATGGGGTCTGCTGCTCCCATTAACAGTATATGTCAGCATCCCGTTTTTGGCTGGATGCCAAGTGATCTGATTAACGGGGACCGGAAAGTACCCCAAAAAGTCCACCAAACAGCTGAATAAGGAATAAGCACTCTCATCAGCTGATCTCAGCAATTTAGGCTGAAAAACCATTGTTCATTAGCCGCATCTCTCTCGTGCAATAGGGGAGGATGCAGCCAACAAATGATGGAACTTAGGGGCCGCACAATTCAGCAATCAGTCTTGCTACCCTGTGCACACAAAAACGTATCAGGCTTCTGATTGATGCTCAATCTACTTGATTGCCACTTTGGGTAGCTGCCTTCACGTGCAATACCACCCCCCTTTAGAATGAATGAGCTCTGTCCCCTTTGGCATTCTCTCTGCACAGAGCAGCTCCTTATATAAAGCCAAGAAGAGAACAAGAACATAACTCCTGCATGCTACTGGATCATGAAGAGGGTCACCCAGCTTTACTTAAATGGGCACTGTCAAAAATGTTTTATATGTTGTACATCTTGGAAAACATTAAAGGGGTACTCCACCCCTAGACATGTTATCCCCTATCCAAAGGACAGGGGATAACATGTCTGATCTCCAGGCCGGAACTGTGGTGTTCATGCCATACCCCCTCTATTCCACGGAGTTCACTCCATGCATCGGATTATGGGGTGCCACACTGGAGATCACGATCAGACATGCTATCCCCTATCCTTTGGAAAGGGGATAACATGTCTAGGGGCGGAGTACCCCTTTAACTATTTAATATACTTCTTAAAAAAATGTATCTCCTTTTTATAGAAATCATGGCTAATAGAAAAGACCACTAGGGGTCCCCATACCATCCAGAACATAATCCTGTCTGGCTGAAGCATTTTCTTTGTCCCAGCTGAAGCTCAGGAGAGGAGGGGGTTACAGAGCAGTCTGCAGTGAGTGGATGAAGAGACCCAGCACAGCACAGCAGACACAGGGAGGAAGTAAATGCATGGTGAGTGAGGGCATGCTCAGTGCTTGTCTCGGACACGCCCCTTCTTGAGCAGTGGATGCCACAATGTGTGAGCAGCAGAACAGAGGGATTTGTGAGCCAAATACAGAAGTTAGACGAATAAAAAAACAAAGACATGTAGAGCATCTGCATGACCAAGTGAGTAAAATATATAAGCATTATTTTTTCTGTGATACAGTACCCATATACTAAGTGCAAAAGGTTAAAAGAAAAATATATTCTGCCAAAAAAATCTTGTCCAAATTGACACTGCAACTGAAATAGTAAATACAAAAATAAAATACATTTCTGGAGGAATAATTCCCTCTCCTCAATTTGCACCGCATGTATGAGAAGATAGGGAGAGATTTATCCAAATCTGTGCAAAGGAAAAGTTGCCCAGTTGCCCATAGCAACCAATCAGATCGCTTCTTTCATTTTCCAGAGGCCTTGTCAAAAATGAAAGAAGCGATCTGATTGGTTGCTATGGGCAACTGGACAACTTTTCCTCTGCACAGGTTTTGACAAATCTCGCCCATTGATTCTAGTATCCACAACAGAGTAACAAGGGCGAGTATTTTTGGAAGTATATGTCAAAAGCTCTATGAGACTTTCCCCCTTTGCCTGACAATGGTGCCTGCATGGTGACTACTTGCCTATATAGCTTATGTGAAGAATGAAGAGCCCAGGGAGTATATACAGGAGAGACAGGATGTCATACAGCCTAAAAACTACTGTCCCTGCAGTGCTTTATACAAAGAGTTAGAATGTGATACATAGAGATGAGCGAACTTACAGTAAATTCCATTCGTCACAAACTTCTCAGCTCGGTGGTTGCTGACTTTTCCTGCATAAATTAATTCAGCTTTCCGGTGCTCCGGTGGGCTGGAAAAGGTGGATACAATCCTAAGAAAGAGTCTCCTAGGACTGTATCCACCTTTTCCAGCCCACGGGAGCACCTGAAAGCTGAACTAATTTATGCAGGAAAAGTCGGCAACCGCCGAGCCGAGAAGTTCGTGATGAATCGAATTTACTGTAAGTTCGCTCATCTCTAGTGATACAGTTCTACAGAAAGAGTAGGAATATACATTGCGCTATGACTGTGCTTTCATGCTTCAAAATTTGGTCCTGGAGCAGGTTTAGCTTCTAGAAGAGTGTTTCCCAACCAGGGTGCCTCCAGCTGTTGCAAAACTACAACTCCCAGCATGCCCGGACAGCCTTCGACTGTCCGGGCATGCTGGGAGTTGTAGTTTTGCAACAGCTGGAGGCACCCTGGTTGGGAAACACTGCTCTAGAATTGCCTTTTGCTGATATTCATTTCACCCACGACACATAAGGTCTTGCGCTTTATGCCTGATCACTGACTATATAGTGAATTTATGGATATCAGAGTCATTCTCAGTGGAGAACATAACAGCGCAGACAGGAGATGGTGTAACCAGCGTCATCATCTGTGTCTGATAACTATATGCCATTGTTTGTTACAAGCTACAAATGGGGCTGTATGAACCGTAGGCCTGTAGACAATATACGGTAATAAAATTAAAGTCAATGCAAGTGTTGCATACATGGCCAATGATCTGCTTTCTAGGTTTTATATTAGGTGTTTTAAAAAAAAAAATAAAATCTATTTTTATTCAGCTTAAACAAAGAGAAAAAAAATCCTGTCCCATCCTGAGCAATAAACATGAGCGACAAAAAGGTGTACACAGCAGTCACATACGCAGATACCTGAGCAGACTGAGGGTGCCCGGATAACATGCCGGCGCTAGGCCCGCACAGAAATGCGCCATCTCATAAACGGTAATACTTTCCGTGCGGAGTTGGCAGAAAGAATGGGCTGGTTCATTCTTTCTGCGGAGAGGGAAAGCAGAATTTTGGCGCCGGAAACATCTGGTGTGAAAATTCCGCCGTGTGCACAGCGCAGCAGGATCCTATTGACTACAAATGGGACTCTGCTGCTGCGGAATCTCTGTGCGGAATTCCGCATGAAAATTCAGATCAGAAAGATCACTTCCTCCCAGCGCATGCCAGTACTAGGAGTTTGAGATAGCAGACAGCCGTATATACAGTGGGGATCAAAAGTTTGGGCACCCCAGGTAAAAATTTGTATTCATGTGCATAAAGAAGCCAAGGAAAGATGGAAAAATCTCCAAAAGGCATCAAACTACAGGTTAGACATTCTTATAATAGGTCAACAAAAGTTAGATTTTATTTCCATCATTTACACTTTCAAAATAACAGAAAGCAAAAAAATGGGTCTGCAAAAGTTTGGGCACCCTGCAGAGTTAATATCTTGTACTGCCCCCTTTGGCAAATATCACAGCTTGTAAATGCTTTTTGTAGCCAGCCAAGAGTCTTTCAATTCTTGTTTGAGGTATCTTTGCCCATTCTTCCTTACAAAAGTCTTCCAGTTCTTTGAGATTTCTGGGCTGTCTGTCACGCACTGCTCTTTTAAGGTCTATCCATAGATTTTCAATTATGTTGAGGTCAGGATTTGTGAAGGCCATGGTAAAACCTTCAGTTTACCCCTCTTTATGTAATCCCCCGTGGATTTCAAGGTGTGTTTAGGATCATTATCCATTTGTAGAAGCCATCTTCTCTTTAACTTCAGCTTTTTCACAGATGGCATCCAAAAGTTAGATCCAAAATTTGCTGAAATTTTATTGAATCAATTTTTCCTTCTACTCGTGAGATGTTCCCTGGCTGCAATACAACCCCAAAGCATGATTGATCCACCCCCCATGCTTAACAGGTGGACAGAGGTTCTTTTCATTAAATTCCGTTCCCCTTCTTGTCCAAACGTACCTTTGCTCATTCCGGCCAAAAAGTTCAATTTTAACCTCATCGGTCCACAGAACTTGTTTCCAAATTGCATCAGGCTTGTCTATATGTTTATTTACAAAGTTCAAACGCTGATTTTTGTGGTGAGGAAGTAGAAGAGGTTTTCTTCTGATGACTCTTCCATGAAGACCATATTTGTACAAGTATCTCTTTATAGTGGAATAGTGTACCACAACTCCAGTGTCTGCCAGACCTTTCTGGAGGGATTTTGCAGTCAAACGTGGGTTTTGAATTGTTTTTCTCACAATCCTGCGAGCTGTTCTGTCTGATATTTTTCTTTAAATCAAATTTTTTTTTACTTCCAGATCTTGCGTTAACTTCCACTGTTCCTGATGACTGCCATTTCTTAAAGGGGTAGTCCAGTGGTGAAAAACTTATCCCCTAGCCTAAGGATAGGGGAAAAGTTTGAGATCGCGGGGGCCCCCTGCGATCTCTCTGTACGGGGGCCAGGCTCTCCGGCCATATAGCGGGTGTCAACCTCCGCACGAAGCGGCGGCCGACACGCACCCTCAATACATCTCTATGGCAGAGCCGGAGATTGCCGAAGGCAGCGCTTCGGCTCTGCCATAGAGATGTATTGAGGGGGCGTGTCGGCCGCCGCTTTGTGCGGAGGTCGACACGCTCCTTTCCCTCGGGCTGTCGGGGCTCCGTACAGGAGATCGCAGGGGGTCCCAGCGGTTGGACCCCCCGCAATCTCAAACTTATCCCCTATCCTTAGGATAGGGGATAAATTGTTCACCACTGGGTTCACCACTGGACTACTCCTTTAATTACATTCCGAACAGAGGATATTGACATCTGAAAACGTTTTGCTATCTTCTTATAGCCTTCTCCAGCTTTGTGAGCATCAACTATTTTCAATTTCAGATTTCTAGACAACTGCTTAGAAGAACCCATGGTGCTGATTGTTGCGGCAAGGTCAGAGTCGTCTGGGCATTTAAAACCTTTGAGATTGACATCACCTGGTCTTCCCAGATGATGATTGAGAACAATCCATGACACTGGCAGGCCTCAGCTTTGCCAAGGGGGCAGTGCATGCTATAAATTCTGCAGGGTGCCCAAAGTTTTGCAGACGACATTTTTTTGTTTTCTGTTATTTTGAAAGTGTAAATGATGGAAATAAAATCTAACTTTTGTTGACATATTATAAGAATGTCTCATCTGTAATGTGATGCCTTTTGGAGATGTTTCCATCTTTCCTTGGCTTCTTTAGGCACATTGATGCAAATTTTTACCTGGGGTGCCCAAACTTTTGATCCCCACTGTACACAGGAGTCACGTCTGGGGCCAGGCCGTTGCTGTAATTCAGTTTCAACATTAGGTATTTATCACAGTAATTTTAAAAGATTTTTGCAATAAATTGTACATAAAATGAGCAAATCAAGGGGAGCACTGTTTTCCCTCACTTTAGATGAAATCAGCTTCTGTTAAGGGCAAAAAATTTTTTGGGCCTAACATGGACTGTTAGTATGTTACATGGGGATGCACACTAAGACAGTGTTTCCGAACCAGGGTGCCTCCAGCTGTTGCAAAACTACAACTCCCAGCATGCCCAGACAGCCTTTGGCTGTCCGGGCATGCTAGGAGTTGTAGTTTTGCAACAGCTGGAGGCACCTTGGTTTGGAATCACTGCCCTAAGAGCATGCTCACATTTGCTTATTTTGCTGCAGGTTTTATACTGTGGATTTTCTGCACGTTTGAACATACCTTAAAGGGGTGGGAAACCTTTTTTTTTTTTTTTTTTTTTTTTTTTTTTTTTTTTTTTATCAACTGGTGCCAGAAAGTCAAACAGATTTGTAAATTACTTCTATTAAAAAATCTTCACCCTTCCAGTTCTTATTAGCAGCTATATGCTACAGAGGAAATTCTATTCTTTTTGAATTTCTTTTTTTGTTTTGTCCACAGTGCTCTCTGCTGACACCGTCTCAGGAACTGTCCAGAGCAGGAGAAAATCCCCCTAGCAAACTTATGCTGCTCCGGACAGTTCCTGACACGGACAGAGGTGTCAGCAGAGAGCACTGTGGACAAGACCAAAAAGAAATGAAAAAAAAAAAAGAATAGAATTTCCTTTGTAGCATACAGCTGCTAATAAGTACTGGAAGGATAAAGCTTTTTTTTTTATTTTTTTTTTTTTTTTTTTATAGAAGTAATTTACAAATCTGTTTAACTTTCTGGCACCAGTTCATTTAATAATAAAAATAAAAAAAAAATAAAAGGTTTCCACCTGAGTACCCCTTTAAGGGCTCATCCACACTGCGGACACTCTGCTGTGGAAATCAACTTGCAGGAGAGTCTGATTGTTTTCAATGGGATTCTGCAGAATCACCGCTTCGGAACTCCACTGACGTAAAGTACGTCCGCTCCAAAAAATGAACATGTTTACAGTGTGTGCATATTTGATGCGCAGGATTTTATGCTGCAGATTTCAATGTAAAGTAAATGACTAAACATAGCATCAAATATGCGCAGGATACTGTACGTGTATATAGACCCTTGGGCAGAACTTTGCTGGACTGCATTACTGTCTATGAGACGGTGAACGACGGCACGGTGCTACCACCAAAGATTTGCCGGAGCTCGCCTTTAGCCAGCGGAATGTTTGCAGTGTAAACAAGCCCTAAATGTAGTCTATTATACTTTTGTTTTCCGCAAATAAAACGTATGTTGACAAGCAGACTATGGCTATGCCACTATATATTTTAGAAGACATTTTTGACAGTATTACAGTGTATACTTACAGGTAAAATGTGATGTGAACCGCTCTTTATTTAAGGAAAGATGAAAAAGTCATAAAAGTGAGTTTTAAGTGCAGCTTGTGAGCGGATTCACTAGATACAGTGGTCCCTCAAGTTACAATATTAATCGGTTCCAGGACGACCATTGTATGTTGAAACCATTGTATGTTGAGACCATAACTCTATGGAAACCTGGTAATTGGTTCTGTAGCCACCAAAATGTCATCCAAAAATTAGAGAAAGTGACGATTAAAGAAAAATAAATAGATAACTAATATAGATAAAGCAAATCCTTACATATAAAAGTCAGAAAGATCTACTGGAAGCTGTAAATCACTGTCTGTTTCAGTGTTTTCCAACCAGGGTGCCTCCAGCTGTTGCAAAACTACAACTCCCAGCATGCCCGGACAGCCAAAGGCTGTCCGGGCATGCTGGGAGTTGTAGGTTTGCAACAGCTGGAGGCCCCCTCGTTGGGAAACACTGGTCTATGTAGAGGACAGGAGCTTCTTCAGGGTCCTGTACAGAACAAGCAATGTCCTAAAAAAAGTAAAATGGAGCCACCCTTACTTGGTGTCCAAAGGAGCAGGTAACCCTGGTACAGGTAAAGAGTACAGAACATGTAATACCTCCCTGTACTTTAGGGGGCGCTACCAGACACCAGTCAGTGCATACGCTTCAGGAATACAGGGGTTTTACCAGTGAATGCCCATTCTGATTGGTAAGTTCTTCCGGCCATTGACACGTTTCACAGATCTGGACTGTCCGTAGCATTGTATGTTGAGACCAAAAAAGACCATTGTATGTTGAAAATATTGTATGTTGAGGCCATTGTAAGTTGAGGGATCACTGTACGAGCAAATAGAGCTTCCCTTACAATGAGTATTGTGCTGGAGATCAAGTCATCACTATGCCGCCTCTACTTTATATGGCCCAGTTATGCGGTAAAATACTGTAAAATTCCCTGACTACAAGCTGTCACCAGAACAGCGAGAACCGGGAGAATGCAAGGGAGATGAGTGATGGAGATAAATGCGGCTCCGTATCATCGTCTGAAGCCGCACAGGGAAACAATGTGACAGCAAAAGAAAAGGAGGAGGAGGAGGAATTTAAATACAAACTTGGAATA
The DNA here is from genome assembly GCF_029499605.1 of Hyla sarda. Taxonomy (NCBI): domain Eukaryota; kingdom Metazoa; phylum Chordata; class Amphibia; order Anura; family Hylidae; genus Hyla; species Hyla sarda. Next base: position 64,366,976 of record NC_079194.1, on the reverse strand, counting down.
TATGAATGTCAAACCAGATGATGATTCCTATTGGCAGCAACATTACTATGGTTTATAGTGAAGAAAGGAAAATAATCATCAAATACGCAGAGAGGAGGTAAATGTCATGCAGTGATCTGCGAGAAGCTTCTGTTGTGACTCACCAGTTTTATGGCAGCAAATGATTAAAGGGGTATTCCAGGAAAAATCTTTTAATTTTTTTTATATCTATATCAACTGGCTCCAGAAAGTTAAGCATATTTGTAAATTACTTCTATTAAAAAAATCTAAATCCTTCCAGTAGTTATCAGCTGCTGAAGTTGAGTTGTGCTTTTCTGTCTGACAACAATGCTCTCTTCTGAAACCTCTGCTTGTCTCAGGAACTGTCCAGAGTAGGAGCAAATCCCTATAGCAAACTTTTAATGCTTCAGACAGTTCTTGAGACAGACAGGTGTCAGCAGAGAGCACTGTTGTCAGACAGAAAAGAACTCAACTTCAGCAGCTGGTAACTATTGGAAGGATTAAAGGGGTACTCCGCCCCTAGACATCTTATCCCCTATTCAAAGGAAAGGGGATAAGATGTCTGATCGGGGGGGGGGGGTCCCACCACTGGGGACCCCCGTGATCTCGGCTGCGGCACCCCGCTTTCATCACTGCACAGAGCAAACTCGCTCTGTGCATAATGACTGGCCATACAGGGGCCGGAGCATTGTGACGTCACGGCTCCGCCCCTCATGAAGTCACGGCCTGCCTCCTTAATGCAAGTCTATGGGAGGGGGCGGCCACCACGCCCCTCCCATAGACTTGTATTGAGGGGGTGGAACGTGACATCATGCGGAGGTTGGAGCTGTGATGTCACGATGCTCCGGCACCTGTATGGCCAGTCATTATGCACAGAGCGAGTTTGCTCTGTGCAGTAATGACAGCGGGGTGCTGCAGCCGAGATCACCGGGGGTCCCCAGCGAACAGACATATTATCCCCTATCCTTTGGGTAGGGGGTAAGATGTCTGGAGGCGGAGTACCCCTTTAAGATTTTTTTTTTTTATAGAAGTAATTTACAAATCTGTTTAACTTTCTTGAGCCAGTAGATATAAAAAAAATAATAAATAAAGTAGATATAAAAAATAAAAATAAAAAAAAGTTTTTCCTGGAATACCCCTTTAAGGATATCACAGAATACACAAAAGAATAAACTATTTACATGAACACAAAAGCATATTTTTTTATTATTAAAAAGTTTGATTTGTTAACATTTCAAAGCAGTTTTAATGCATACTGACTTTCATGTATCCAGTCAGACAACCATTTAGCAAACTTAGGCTATGTTCCTCACAGAGTTGACACAAATCTAGTGCGCCCATTTTGGATACGTTTCTGCAACCAGGCTTTCTGACCTGGATTCTGCATCAGAGAAATTACAATTTTTTTTTTGTTTGTGTGTTTGTTTTTTAAAGTGTTGGAAAAAAAATCTGCACAGTTGTTCCTTGCATTTTTCATGCCTATTCCTTATGACAAATACTGACAAAAAAAAGATCTTAGATGACAGATGGAGTTTAGCAAGGCTCTTTTCCTACCTCATGCATACAGCAAACATATTCATAGACAAAGGCCAAAAAAAGTGCTATTTTAGCTTCCGTTCTGATGGTTCCCATTTTCCTGCTATAAGGGATAGCACAGATGTGCGCACTACTCAGTACAGCAGGATAGTGTAAAAATGTACACCACATAGTATATGTTTTTTTTTTTACGTCTACGTATGATGGATGTTACATTGTAGCATCCGTCATAGTTATACAGCAGAGGTATCCGATAGGGGTTCCCCCGACAACGCAAAAACCTGGTGTGAAACCAGCCTCGACTCGTTAATACGAACGGAATTATTTGCAGATTTTCCGCTGCGTGTTTGAAAAGGGGCTGGCTCTCCACAGCAGATTTCTGGCTGCGGAAATTCCACTACAGAAAATCCGCCACAAGCCGCATTAAAGTCAATAAGGTCTGCGGCGGATTTTCCGCAGAGGAAACTTTGCAGCCGAAAATCTGCTACGGCAAGCCGCAGAGAGCCCGCCTCCTTTCAAGCACGCAGCGGGAAACCCGCAAATAAACCCAATCCTGTGAACGAGCCCTAAGGGTACATGCATACGCTCACATGTGCAAATTTTGCTGCAGTTTTTTTTTTTTTACAGCAGAGTTTGCTACCCATTAAGTCAATGAGTTACAAAATCAGCTGTGAAATATCTGCAAAAAAACACAAGTGAACGTACCCTTAGGGAAACTTCACATGTATGAATCTTTCACAAATTTTCCACAGTGGAAAATTCTCAGCAGATTACGCCGAGTTCAATGTGGTCTGCTGCAGCTAAAACCCGCAGCCAAAATCTCGCAAAAGATCCGCTCTGTGGACGTATCCATAGGTTGGAGCTTCCGCTTGGCGTTTCTTTTTTAGAATATTGTCGCTGCAGTTTTTGAGCCAAACCTAGGAATGGATACAAAAGATATGGGAAATATAAAGGAAGGAATTTCTGAGTTAACAGAAGGGGGGGGGGGGGGGGGGGGGGGAGGGTCTTTTCATCATCTCTTGGCTGTAGTGAAGAGTGGCTACAAGGAGCGCCTCTTACTCTGGTGAACGTGTCCTGTCCTGCATCACAAAGACAATTTACTAATGTGAACGGGCAGTATGTCATACCTAGCTTCTCCTGTGATGTGCTACACAAAAACGCTACACTTGCTGCCAGATCTGAGAACAGCTGGCCATATGGGGACATATTGTGAATTTATTGTCAAAAGACCCTAAAAAGTACAGTGGTCCCTCAAGTTACAATATTAATCGGTTCCAGGTCGACCATTGTATGTTGAAACCATTGGAAAGATCTGCTGGGAGCTGTAATCACTGCCTATGTAGAGGACAGGAGCTTCTTCAGGGTACTGTACAGAACACGCAATGTCCTAAAAAAGTAAAATGGAGCCGCCCTTACTTGGTGTCCAAAAGAGCAGCTAACTGTGGCACAGGTAAAGAGTAGTATAGAACATGTAATACCTCCCTGTACTGTAGGGGGCACTACCAGACAGGAATTCAGTGCATACGCTTCAGTAATACAGGGGTTTTACCTGTGAATGTCCTGATTGGCCAGTTCTTCCAGCAATTGACACGTTTCACAGATCAGGACTGTCTGTAGCATTGTATGTTGAGTCTGGTTTCAAGTTACAATGGTGGAGAAAAGACCATTGTAGGGCTGGGCCGTATACCGGGTCATATCGAATAACGTTTTTTTTGGGCTGTACGATATGAATTTTCCCCTATACCGCAATACCGGTTGGGCCCCTCCCCCTCGGGAATGTATTATCAGCCTAGTGCAGCGCTGTCCCCACATCGGGGAACTAACCCTATGTTACACGCCAGCCGGCTTCTTACATGACAGTGGGCTCAGCCTATCAGTGGCCGGGGCGGGGCATCGCTCCGGCCGGTGATAGGCTGACGGCTGTCCTCCCCTGTCCCCAGCGTGCGGCCGAGGTGGGTGAGTTAAAAGTTTATTTTCTGTATCTTTTGCATCCCGGTCAAAGGGATACAGCGTACAGCAATGGTCTCCAACCTGCGGACCTCCAGCTGTTGCAAAACTACAACTCCCAGCATGCCCGGACAGCCGTTGGCTGTCCGGGCATGCTGGGAGTTGTAATTTTGCAACAGCTGGAGGTCCGCAGGTTGGAGACCACTGGCATACAGTGAGTTGGGGGGCGAAGTCGAACACCGCGCGCGGGTCACATGTTTGGGGCGGGGGGGGGGGGGGATCAGAGCATCGCTGGCGGGTCACATGATTTGGGGGGGGGGGGGGGGTGAAAATATTGTTATATACCGTGGAACCGCCGTAAGTTGAAAAAATACCGTGATACACATATTTGGTCATACCGCCCAGCCCTAGACCATTGTAGAATATATTGAGGCCATTGTAATTTGAGGGATCACTGTAGTCATTAAGAGGTGACGTCTTACAGATATCATAGAGGGGAATGCCTTACATTGGAGACCCTTCAATGAATCAGTGACGTTCAAGTAGTACATGACAACAGTGTATTTGAATGGACGGCCAGTAATACTGGATGGAGCCACCGCGATCACAACAGCCGGCTGTCAGGGATTAGGAGGCAGAGCCAAGGTAACAGTGGTATATGTGATGTTTGATGAAGGCGGCATACTGGCACAGACTGGTTGGGAGACCGTGCCATTGCTTTGATTCCGAGTAGCATACAAAGTGTATAGTCCAAACTGCCTTCACAAACAAAAAGTGCCCAACAACCAATGACATACATGCAGAGTACATAAGAAAAATATTCTCAAGTAATAAACTAAACTGACGTAGGGGAATCACTTCTATGCCTCCCGTTGATTTTTATATCGTTTTTATACTGTGACAATTTACTTTTTGACCTCTGCAGATGAGGCGTTGAGGTGGTCCTACTGTGATCACACAGAAAGTTGATGTATGTCAGTATACACAGGACCTTCCATGCTGGGGATGGCTGTGTGTCATTACAGCCAAAGCGGATATCCAGCTGCGGTCTTTGGATGCAACTTACAACGCATTCGGAAGGTTTGTTATGTTGTCATCATTCTGCACTTTTTACTCCATAATATTAGAAAATACTATTTCCACTTCGTCATCATGCGGTATTAAGTGGTGAATGATGGGGGGAAAACCTTTTATTTATTCTTATTTTAGCACAAGGCCGCAACATAACAAAACGTGATCAAATTAAGAGGGTATGAAAACTTTTAGAATGCATTGTACATGCTATTTATTATGGTCAACATAAGATCATTGACTGACACTTTGCTGCACTGCCTAAAGGGAAGCACAGTAATGCAAGATTTTACACTATTCCAATTGGTTGTAAGCGAGCAGGATTACAATAGAACAAATAACTAAGTCACTGAACAGTTAAAGAGTACCTGTCATGATCTTGTTACATTTTATAATCCTTCCAGTTCACTGCTCCCATCATGATAATCTACCCCCTGCCTTAATTTTTTATTATTTGTTAGTTTTCTACCTTGATATTGTTCTGTATTTTCTGCTCAATCAGATTCACAGGGGAGAACTTCCTCCCTCACTCTGCTACAAACAGCTCAGAGCAGTCCAGTGTGAGATGAGCTCTGATTGGATAAGGCTGCACACTCCAGACTGTATTTGCTGATTTTGGACTTCTGCCAGGCTAGCAGGAGTCCAAAATCTGTGCAAGAGATGGGAGGAAATGTGCTCTGGACAAGTAGGGAGACACCTAGTGGCAGCTACGACATAGAAAATGTAATTATCATTTTTTTTTAAACAAAGTACATTAGAAAGATTTTAGAAAGATTTACCATAAGGAGTGCAATAGCAAAAATTTGTTTTAATGAGAGTGCCCATTTAACCTAAAAACTTGATTCAAACAAACAATAGGTCATTTTTTGATGACACATTCCCTTTAAAAGGGCATTACTCTCTCAAAGAGATGGTATATTGGTAGGTTATGCAGAGCAAATGGATAGCAGCTTCAGCTCATCCCCCATCGGCCAGGCCGCACTCTGACTGTGCAAGGCAGCACAACTTGTAGAATGGAGAAACAGGAATTTGTCCAGCGCAGGTCTCATGCAAAAGATAATTCTTTATTGAAGACTAAAAGCCATATACAGGAGTATAAAGTGACACGTTTCAGGTGCGGTAGAAGCACCCTTAATCGTACAGGCTTCTAACGCACCTGAAACACATCACTTTATACTCCTGTGCATGGCTTTTAATCTCTCTCTCATTATATATATATATATATATATATATATATATATATATATATATATATATATATATAGATAGATATATATATATATATATATACAAAAAAAGAGGATTGCAGCAGCACACATTGGTCAAAAAAATTGAGGCTCTTAGCGCACTTTTTGATCAAAACGTGTCCCCCATCCACCACGGGGAGGTGGCCTCATTTAGGATGGGAACCTAGCACAAATTCTGAGATAAATATATATATATATATATATATATATATATATATATATATATATATATATATCTCAATGGCCCTCATTTACTAAGAGTGTTGTGTAGGTTTCTTTGTGGGTTTTAATTCCCTACAATTTATTTTCCACGGTATTTACTAAGGTTTCCCTACATTTTCCACTTTCCCTATACTTTGCATTTTTTACACATGCTCTGATCTGTCTGGTTTTCCTCAGCTCAAATCCACCACATTTTATGTGGAAACCTTAGTAAATATGTTGGGTTTTTGTGAAAATGTCGGGAACACGCCCCTTTTTGGAGGCCACACTCCCTTTTCCCGGCGACCGTGCCCCTTTTTCGGGTTTTCTTAGCAAAATAGAGAGTTAGTCGGGGTTTTTTCAATTCTGGTGCAAATTCTGGCGCAAAATCTGGCGCAGACAGAATTTCTGGCGCAATGCGACACAATCTGGCGCAGAACCTGAAAAAACATGTCGGGTTTGCAATAGTAAATGAGGGCCAATGTGTGCGTATATATATGTGTGTATGTTCCAGCATCACGTCCAAACGGCTAAAGATATTAACATGAAACTTGGCACACACGTTACGTATATGTCAACAACAAACATAGGATAGGTGATTTAACCCTTACTCACACCCATTTGCCAGGGTCAGGGTTTTTGTTTAAAGGCCCATACAGGTCTATAGGAAATATAGGTTACTGCAGAACTTCCAAACGGCTGGATATATTTTGAGAATACTTGGTTCCATGTTACTTATATGTCCACTTAAAATATAGGATAGTTAAATTAACCCTTAACTATCCCCATTTGTGAGTGTGTGGGTTTTTGTTTAAAGTCCCATGCAAATCAATGGGAAATGTATGATCCCACATAACCTCCGTATGGCTGTAGATATTTCAATAATACCTGGTACACATATTACTTATGTGTCAAATAAAAATATATGATAGTTAAATTAACCCTTACCTACACCCTTATATAAAAGATGGGTTTTTGTTTCAAGTCCCATGCAAGTTTATGGGACTTCGAGTACCTTACTCCACAAGCTCTGCTCTGCGTCTCCTGGTGAATGTGTCAATCCGGCTTGCAAGCCACACCCCATCTCACAAAGCCATGCCTGCATTTTAAGCCCCACCCCTTTTATTATATACCCATTTTGTGCATCGGTCTGGCTTGCAAATCACACCCAGTCCCACAAAGCCACGTACCCTTCTTTTTTCAGCTTACAATATTTTCATCACAAATCAGTCCCACCTGAGGACATGATGTGAGGACATGATATGGGGACGGGACAGGGGGTCCAGACATGAGGACAAGACATGAGGAAAAGATATGGGGTTGGGATATGACAACAATATATGAGGGTGGGATATTAAGTCAAAAGCTTCCTCCTTTGTTGATTTTCTTCCCCAACAAGGATTAGGAAGGAAAAATTGGGCAATGCCGGGTACTCAGCTAGTATTCAATAAAGAATTATCTTTTGCATGAGACCTGCACTGGACAAATTCCTGTTTCTCCATTGGTAGGTTATGCCATCACTTGATGATCCTGAGATGATAATCTTGATGATTCTTAGAATAAGGGGTGTACAGTTCTGATATAGCGCTACATCTACTGAGTTTTTTCCCTGCACAACCACACTTCAGGATGTGTAGGGTACTGCAGCTAGCACTATTCACCTGAATGGGGTTATGCTGCAGTTTACTTTAAGCAGAGTGGCTGCTGGGCAGGGTACGAAAAGTGAAAGGGATACTAGCGCTGTGTCCCCTTCATTCACATAAATGATGGGGGGAGGATCCTAGAAGTTGAATACCAACCAATCCTTAAGTGATGGCATAGCCTAGTAGCCTAGCGATATTAGAGATGAACACATTTTTTAATCATTGTGTAATTTTTATTAGATTGTGTAATTCTATTTTTATTGCTTATATAAAATAAAAGGAAATCTTGCATTTTTTTTTTATTCTGAGCACTAAGCCTAATAACTGAGCAGTCATCCTATTAATATTAGGGGCAGGATTACAATGAAATGTAACATCAATAAATAGGATAACATAGGATCCACCATTCACAATAGGAGATAGTCACAGCTCCTGTCCTATCAGCAAAGGTCACAGAGCATTCCCACAACATTGAGTCAATGAATCATCTTCAAAGCTCTAGGTTCCTATGGTCCATGTGACTGCTGTAAAGCATATCTCTAAAAGTTGTAAACAGATATCGGCCCCATATACAGAAAACAAAATCTACAATCAGAAATGAAAACAAATTAGAAAAAATACTTAATTATCTGGTTTTAATTAGTAAACCATAAAAATACAGGGGATATATTCCCTTTAAAATGTATCAGGGCTATCATAAATCTTTCAGCCTCACACAGGCTCAGTGCTCTACCTTCCTTCTGTGAGCTTCTCAGACTTCAGTCTAATTAAAGATATTAATTAAAATCTCCAAGGAGGATTTCACAGTCACCGAGATGTATCCAACGGCAAACCTCAATCACATTGTTTGCTAAAATGTGCCTGGCATAAAGAACAGGTATTTAAGCTCATTTACCATACTGTGGCCTGGCGCCATCCATTATTTTCTCCATGTCCTTCTTGGTTCCACAGAGCAAAAACATTAGAAAAAAAAATGTATTAAAGTATAAATTATGGGTTAAGGATATTAGCAGTTGCTATGAGTTTAGTGATACAGGGGCAGCAAAACCTCCCTCACACTGTCTGCAGGCATGCTACGGTCTTTTCCCAAGCAAAGAAGGACACAAAAAAAAAAAAAACCCAAATCCTTATTATCAATATGTGGCCTTTGCTGAAAAATAAGTAGATTTCATGTTGTGCATTTTTATTATTCTTCCCCCTACAAAAAAAGCAGCTTTTTAGACTATAAAATGGGCATTTTCAGAATCAAAAAACTTTTTATATATTGTACATCTTGGCAAAACATTAAACTTTGTAATATACTTAATAGAACAACTCCTTTTTATAGAAAAGATGTCTTTTTAAATAAAAAATGTAATAAATAAATATACCACTAGGGGTCCCCTTTATCATCAAGTGTATAATCCTGCCTGGCTACAGAATCATCTTTTTCCCAGCTGAAGCACAGGCTGGACAAAGCCCAATAAGTAAGGACTGGACTAGCACTCCTCTGTGCTCACTCCTGTCCTATCAGACTGCAACATAAAAACAGAGAGGAGGGGGTCACAGAGCAGCCTGCAGTGATTGGTTAAGGAGACCAGCACAGCAGAGCAGATTTAGAGAGGAAGTGAATGCATGGTGAGTGAGGGGGGGCTCAGTGCTTGCCTTAGACATGCCCCTTTCCTGAGCAGTGGATAACACTGACCAACCTCACTGTGACCTAGCACTGAGCATTAATATCAATGATCCACCTTGTACAGCCTGCCAGAAGGCAGACTATGCCAATGGATCCCAGAAAAGCTGCACGAAGGAGGTAAGGAAAACTTCTGTCGCCATCTTGACTCATCGGATGCCTGCAATCGCGCTGCGCATGGTCCCATGAGTCTAAAAAAGAAAAACCTTAATGCTTTAAATGTCGTGATCAGTATTAATCACGACATCTAAAGGGTTAACGGCAGACATAAAAATTGTCTCTAATGTAATGTCAGCCATTAGCATCGGGTCCCTGGCTGCTGATAGCTGTCTAGGAAGTGAGCGTAGATCCTGCACTCGCTTTATACTCCCGTTGCCTCTTAGGACGTACATGTACATCCTGGGTGCTAAGTATTAGGCAGGCAGGGAACACATGTACATTTTTCTTAATGCTAAGTGCCAATTAACAAATTCTACATTTCTAATTTGTTTCTAATTTCTGATTAAAATGCATTACATTTTTTGTCCATTATTATGGGGCTGCCATCTTGCCTGAGCTGGTTTTAACAGCATTTAGGGATATGTTTTATAGCAAGCCCCATGGGCATAGGCAACAATAGACAGGACTTGTCCTATTCCCACGAATTAGAAACCTTACTGGGAGTGTTCTATGACCTTTGCAAAGAGAGAGGCGCTGAGCTGTGAGCATCACTTGCTGTGTGATCTATACATTGTTGTCACCCTTCATTGTACTCCTCGCTGTGATGAGAAGTAGGTAACTACAAAAAAAAAGATCTTTACAGAACAGGAAATGTCAGATTTATATAAGGCCTAGAGGCCAGACTGAAAACTCCAAGATTCTAGCATTATTTTTTTACATAGCAAAATGGAAAATTAGAAGAAAAAAACACCAAAAATTCTTTAAAAATATGTTTATTATAAAAGGTTGATATGAACATTTTCTGATGGCACGTTCCCTTTAATACTGGCTAAACACATGGACTAATTCCATCAATCACATGCTTGATTATATAAAATACAGCCCCATATGTACCCGGCGCTGCCCGTTTTTTCTAGGGATCGACTGATATCGTTTTTTTAGGGCCGATACCGATAATCGGTGGAGGTTAGGGCCGATAGCGATAACTTATACTGATATTCCTGTATAAGTTATCGGCAATTTATCCCCCCGCGACACCGCTGCAGATCATTGATTTAAAGCGGGTGCTTTAAATCAATGCACTGGAGTGGCTTTTGCGCTGCCATAAGCCGCCGCCGCCACCCGCTTCTCTCCACCTGCCTGTCCGGGGGTCCTGAGACCTATCACCGCCACCGCTCCCCCCGCCGCACTGCGACCGCCGCCGCACCGCACCATCCCCCATCCACGGTTTTATAATTACCTGTTCCCGGGGTCCACTCCACATCTGGCTCCGGTGGCGTCCTACTGAACTGTCACTGTGCACACTGACGGTGACGTCACGTCGCGCACGTCACGTCACTGTGCACAGCGTAACGCAAGATCGCAGCAGGAGCAAGAAGTAGCGTGGGCTCCGGGAACAGGTAATTATAAAACCGGGAATGGGGGGAGGCAATGGGGCCGGGGCGGTGGGGGGTGCGACGCGGGGTGGTGGGTCGGGGCGGTGCATTATCAGCAAGGTAATTGCCGATACCAATCATGCCCAAAATCGTGATTATCGGCCGATAATATCGGCCATACCGATAATCGGACGATCCCTAGTTTTTTCCTACCTTATCCTTGTAGGGGAGGAAAAGAAACAAAGGAGGAAGCTGACCCCATATCACGACCCCAAATCCCCTCTTCATATTCCAACCTCATATTTTGTTCTCATATCTCGACCCCACATCCTGACCTCTAAAATTATGTTTACCATAAAAGGTTGATATGAACATTTTCTGATGGCACGTTCCCTTTAATACTGGCTAAACACATGGACTAATTCCATCAATCACATGCTTATTTATATAAAATACAGCCCCATATGCTACCAGCTCGGAATAGCAGAGACAGCAGGGGACGTACACATCCAATTTTCCTGGCAGTGCCCACTGGAATACATACAGATTTTATCATCTGCTCCGCAAAATGTTACAAGCTCATAAACCTTTATGGTGACTTATGGGAAATTATTGCTCACAAACAGGGCCAGTATTACATTAATGAACAACACACATTGCATCTATTAGTTGTAATATAATGTGAATATTTCCACCATGTAAACTTATAGCAGTGTTTCCCAACCAGGCTGCCTCCAGCTGTTGCAAAACTACAACTCCCAGCATGCCCGGACAGCCAAAGGCTGTGCGGGCATGCTGGGAGTTGTAGTTTTGCAACAGCTGGAGGCAGCCTGGTTGGGAAACACTGACCTATAGGAACCTTTTTATACTATCAGTAGACATAGGTTTGGATCAGATATAGGGACCAAGTAGTAAGAACACAGGGGGGGGGGGGGTAATCAGAAACTGTCTAATTCTGTGTAAACTTAGACTAGACAGTCTAAGAATGTACCGGATTCAGTGATCCAGGGAGCTTGCAAGTCTGGAACATCTCTAGGGCATGTTCACACGGACAAAATCAGCATGATTTAGTTAGGCGAAAAAGGCTCAATGGGAAGAGTATGGTGTTTTTTCATTTTTTTTGCTTTTTTTTTGGTTATTGATTAAATCTGAAAATCAACTGGAGTAACCTAAATACCTAATAAGAGGACTCACCTACTCCTCACTTACTTACCCCTTACCCCCCTCCAAACCACTCTGTTGTGGGACATGTTCTGTGTATAGGGCGTTTTGTTCAGTAGCGGTAGATAAGTAATATTTAATCATTGTATGGTGGTAATATTTGCTGCTGATATTATATTGTGTGTGGGGCACTTAGGTGGCATTATTCTGTGTGTGTGGGGGGGGACTACAGGGGCAATATACTGTGTGTAGGACATAGGGGGCAGTATACTGTGTGAGGGCACTTAGAAGACAAAATACTGTGTTGTTAAAGGGGTACTCTGGTGAAAAATATATCTTTTTTTTTTTTAACAACTGGTGCCAAAATTTTAAACAGATCAGTAAATGTCTTCTATTTAAAAAAGCTTGATCCTTCCAGTACTTATTAGCTGCTGTATGCTACAGAGGAAGTTGTGTAGTTCTTTTCAGTCTGACCACAGTGCTCTCTGCTGACACCTCTGTCTGTGTCAGGAACTGTCCAGAGTAAAAGCAAATCCCCATAGCAAACCTCTCCTGCTCTGAACAGTTCTTGACACAGACAGAGGTGTCAGCAGAGAGCACTGTGGTTAGACAGAAAAGAACTACACAACTTCCTGTGGAGCATACAGCAGCTCATAAGTATTGGAAGGATTAAGATTTTTAAATAAAAGCAATTTATAAAATCGGTTTAACTTTTTTGGCACCAGTTGATTTAAAAAAATGTGTTTTCCACTTGAGTACCCCTTTAAAGGGGTACTTGGGCAACAATAATTCTTAGCTGCCTATGAGCACATTCCCTAATATACTACAATGGTGTCCCACGTCTCGCTGACTGTAAAATATTTAACAGCAATGTGAGGGAATGGAAGTCTTTTGTAGAGATGCTACGACTCTTTCTAACCCAACTTCACTGTACATGTATAAGCTAAAGCAGTATGGCTTTGTTATATTACTTAGATTTTTTTCTTTTATAATTAGGAACACTAAAGGAAATTTCTCCCAGGTCAGCAAAATTTTCCCTAAGGCTGGCCCTGCTCTCTACCACCAGGTATACAATTTCTGTGTAAAAAAAACTTCCATATGGCAGCTGGATCCAGCAGGAGAATTTAAAAAACAGCTGCTGAAGCACTCTCGCTAGACCAGCGCCACACCCCATTCAAGGAGCCGGACAGAGTCCGCTAGTGTACAAAAAAAATAAATAAAGGTCATTATGTAGACAGATATAGCCCTGATAGCTAGCTACCATCACTCATCATACAGATGGCACTACGCAAAACAGTGGGATCTGACAATTATGCCCATCGTTGGTATATGCCCACAGAACTGCTTTATAAATGAACAGTTTCCATGCAGGGAGTCGATATCTTATCATTCTCATAGTTTAACTCTTTCCCAACCCATGACATACATGTACGTCATGGGTCGGCAGCTTACATCTGACAGTAATGACAGACTTCCGCGATCGCACAGAGGTCCGTTTATTTAACTGGTTAAATACCGTGATCTATACAGATCACGGCATTTAAACACTAAATGCCGCTATTCCCTGGTGTCCAGTGATCCCAGTGGGTTGCTTGGGAAGTCCAAGGTCTTACCTGCTCCTCTGCGTCTTCCCTGGCTCTGAGATTGCTTAGGGCTCACTTAGGCAGCCCTTAGCAATCGAGCACTGATTTCATAGATCAATGTAATGCATAAGCCATCTGATAATGGCTTATGATAGGCCTCAAGGGGGGGGCAGAAAATGTGTATAAAAACAGTAAAAAAAAAAAAAAAAATGGGTTTTAAAAATTTTAAAAAGAATCCCTCCCCTAATAAAAATTCAAATCACCCCCCTTTTCCCATTTTTTAAATAAAACACTGTACAAAAAAATACACATATTTGGTATCACCGCGTGTGTAATTGTCCAAACTATTAAATTATGTTTCTGATCCTGTACGGTAAGCGGCGTAAACACAAAAAAATTCCAAAACGCTAAAATTGCTGATTTTTTGTTACATTACATCCAAAAAATGTTAATAAAAAGTGATAAAAAAAAACTGAAATACACAAAAAAGGTACCGTTAAAAACTACAGCTCATAGCACAAAAAGTATACCCTAACAGCTCTGTAGGTGGAAAAATAAAAAAGTTATAGGGGTGAGAACATGGTAATGAACAAAGTTCTAAATTCTTTTTTTTTTAACAATAAAACAAAACAAAAGTATTCAAGTTTGATATCATTGGAATTGTATTAACCCATAGAATAAATAAGGAATGTCAAGTTTACCGTATTTTGAACTCAGAAAAAGTTATTGCCCTACAAAATTGTGGCAATTCCATTTTTTTCAATTTTGCCCTGCATATAATTTTTTTTTTCTGGCTTTGATAAAAAAAATTAAAAAAAAGTGAATCATCGGAAAGTCCAACTCTTTATGCAGAAAATAAGCCCTAAAACAACTTTGTCAGTCGAAAAACAAAAATGTTACGGTCTTAGAATGTAGGGAGGAAAAAAACCATGAGCCAGAAATCAAAATTTGCTGGGTCATGAAGAGGTTAAAGGAATGCTCCAGGCGAAACAAATACATTGGGCCTCATTTACTGTCGGGTTTTTACTAGTGCTAAATGTTGTTTCAGACTTGTAGGATTCTACTCCATTTACTATAGGGATCACAGATTTACAAGTCGTGGAAATTTCCAGCCATTTATTCACAGGATTTTCTGTGAATTCAATAGCAAACAGGTCGGGTTGTGAAACCACGCCCCTTTTTGGCCAGCCAACCCCCCCCCCCCCTTTTACAGACCACACCCCTTTTTTGGCTTTTCACAATGCAATGTCGAGTAAGGCTGGGTTCACACTACGTTTTTGCCATACTGTTTTCAATCCGTTTTTCTAAAGAAAACCGTATGCCAAAAAACGGATGGAACAGTATGGAAAAAAGTAAACCGTATGCGTTTTTAAACAGTATACTGTTTTTAAAAGTGCATACAGTTCCGTCAGTTTTTATAGAAAAAAAACCCATACGTTTTTGAAAATTTTGTCCATTTTTAATGGGAGGGGTCTTGGGTGGGGACTTTAGGATTCAAATGCGCATGTGCAAAGTAAAAACGTATACGTTTTTCCTGTATGGAACCGTATACATGTGCGTTTCCCATTGACGTCCATGTTAAAAAAAACGTATGCGGTTGCAGTTCGGTTTTTAAACCGGAGTGAAAACCGTGGTTGATCACAATTTTGTCTCCGGTTTAAAAACCGTACTGCAACCACATAAGTTTTTTTTTTTTAACATGGACGTCAATGGGAAACGCACATGTATACGGTTCCATACTGGAAAAACGTATACGTTTTTACTTTGCACATGCGCATTTGAATCCTAAAGTCCCCACCCAAGACCCCTCCCATTAAAAATGGACAACATTTTCAAAAACGTATGGGTTTTTTTTCTATAAAAACTGACGGAACTGTATGCACTTTTAAAAACAGTATACTGTTTAAAAACGCATTCGGTTTACTTTTTCCCATACTGTTCCATCTGTTTTTTTGCCATACGGTTTTCTTTAGAAAAACGGATTGAAAACAGGATGGCAAAAATGTAGTGTGAACCCAGCCTTAGTTAGATTTGGTGCACAGTGTCTGGGACATGTTAAAATGTCCAAAATAACTTGGATAAACCTGATAAAAACTAGTGGGTTTTAGCTTAGTGCCATTGTGTGAATCTAAACCAGGGTCATGTACCACCCCTTGACACTCTGCACAAAGAATACCAGTGTGTCACTTCTGCCTGGAGCCTTCCTTTAAAGCAGTGTTTCCCAACCAGGGTGCCTCCAGCTGTTGCAAAACTACAACTCCCAGCATGCCCGGACAGCCAAAGGCTGTCCGGGCATGCTGGGAGTTGTAGTTTTGCAACAGCTGGAGGAGACCTGGTTGGGAAACCCTTGCATTAGATAATTGGCAGCCCATGTTTGTCTAGTGTGCGTGGCACCCGGGCACATACATGGTCCTCACCAATCTAATGAGACGTTTGCCGTGATCGGATTTTACCGGAGTGATCAAGGTAAGGTGTAGGCGCCCAATGGAGACTCCGTAAGAAACGTTTCATATTAATAAAATAGGCTATTTTAACAGCATTTATACAATTATTTTTTAGGAAACGAGTGTAAATTTTGATAGCGACAAATTAGATCTATGCTGAGCACCACTCCAGCCAAGCATGGCTCCATATGGCACACATTTCCAATACAACCTCCAGCTGACAAACAGCTGTAAAGGGAGTGAGCGGCCCGCTTCATAATGCGTCACTAGAGATCTTATTATCGGCCATCTGTATCGTCATGGACCGCATGTTACTGGATTCCAGATGGATGGTAAAATTACAACTTAAAGGGCTACTCCCGTGGAAAACTTTATTTTTTTAAATCAAATGGTGCCAGAAAGTTAAACAGATTTGTAAATTACTTCTATAAAAAAATCTTAATCCTTCCAGTTTTTTTCAGGGGCTGTATACTACAGAGGAAATGCTTTTCTTTTTTGGATTTCTCTGATGTCACGACCACAGTGCTCTCTGCTGACCTCTGCTGTCCATCTTTGGAACTGGAGAAAATCACCATAGCAAACATATGCTGCTCTGGACAGTTCCTAAAATGGACAGCAGAGGTCAGCAGAGAGCACTGTGGTCGTGACATCAGAGAAATCCAAAAAGAAAAGCATTTCCTCTGTAGTATACAGCCCATAAAATGTATTGGAAGGATTATGTCTTTTTAATAGAAGTAATTTACAAATCTGTTTAACTTTCTGGCACCAGTTGATTTAAAAAAAAAAAAAAAAAAAACTTTTCCACAGGAGTACCCCTTTAATATCTCCCATTTTATAGCCAGCACGGAAAGGTCCTCACAGATCATCCCTTACTCTTTGTGATCTCTTACTCTTTGTGACTCTGTATTAATGGCCATTCATCTGAATGGAAGTTATATAGCTCTTCATACAGGTAAAATGTATGTCCAGCAATAACTGATCACCAGGCCTCTGGTAACAGCTATCCCTTAAAGGGGTACTCCGGTGGAAAACATTTTTTTTTTATATCAGCTGGTGCCAGAAAGTTAAACTGATTTGTAAATGACTTCTATTGAAAAATCTTTACCCTTCCAGTACTTTTTAGCGGCTGTATGCTACAGAGGAAATTCTTTTCTGTTTGAAATTATTTTTTGTCTTGTCCACAGTGCTCTCTGCTGACACTTCTGTCCGTGTCAGGAACTGTCCAGAGCAGCATGGGTTTGCTTCGTGGATTTTCTCCTGCTCTGGACAGTTCCTGATACGGACAGAGGTGTCAGCAGAGAGCACTGTGGACAAGACAAAAAATTCAAAAAGAAAAATAATTTCCTCTGTAGCATACAGCCACTAAAAAGTACCGGAAGGGTAAAGATTTTTTAATAGAAGTAATTTACAAATTTGTTTAACTTTCTGGCACCAGTTTCTTTAAAAAAAAATGTGGCGTCACCACTGACCCCGCGACCCACTCTCCCGCCAGAATTTGAAATCTAATGTATATAAATAACTGTATAACATACTGTCTTGCTATAAACCTGAAAAAGAGGGGTGCCCCCTCGAAACACGTTGTTTATTCACGAAATAAAGCCTCAAAAATCTCAACTGACTCAGTGTCATCCTCGGGCGAGCGCCTACGAAGCCATCAAGTCGGATTTTTTCACAGACATCAGTTGAGCCCCGCAAGGCAACCCAGATTCCACATCTGTATTCCTGTACCATCCCGCTTGCTAAGCGGGACCGGTGGCCTCCCGCCACATATACTTAAAGCATACTTAAAGCATTCCACAGTGTTGTGCCTACCAGCACAACACAATAAGGTGAGCACCATTTCATCCTTTTCCCGATTAACCCTTTGAAAATGTACTTCACTATTGGAGCGCCATCTCTGCTCTTTTTTTTCCCTGCTCTCCTTAGCCTTAGAGATGGCAGCAGGGAGGGAGAGGCAGTTGTACACAGTAGCCCGGAGTTTGGATAGTAGGGAAAGCATACATGTAGTACAACTCCCACAGGCTGTAGATAGGGAGAAAAGCACACACAAGGCAGCCAGCAGGGGAGAATCACATGAGATGTGTACAAGTATAGAGAGAGAAAGCAGAGCTTCCACTGCAAATCCTGAACTCTCAGACCTCACATCCAGCATGTAGAACTGGGAGGAATAAACCCACATGAGAAGAATCTGAACCCAGGAGAAGGCTGCAAGCTGAATATCAGAGAGGTCTAAAAATGAAGCATTATTCCTATCTCGTGTGAGGCTTCCTGGTCCCCTCCGGCCTGTTTGTGGATGCCGGTGGTGGTCTGGAAGCTGAAAACAGCTGAAGCGCAGAAGTTATGCAATTTGCGTAACTCCCAATGGCTTACTGGACTGGAAGTTACGCAAACTGCCATTTTTACTTGGTCAAAAGAAGCCATAACATTTAAAGGACAAACACAGTGTAAACATTTTTGAATAAGTGTAAATGTCCAAACATGAAGACAACTCACCGATACTGGCCAGTTGTGCAGATAGAGAGGAAGCCGGTGCTTGAGCAGCTGTCTCTAGTTCAATAAGTGATGGGGAGGCGTCTCTGTTGCTTTGGACCTGAATGGAGATAAAAGATAGCTATTAATTACATCAGGTATTAGTGTGCACATTATGGGGGAGATTTATCAAAACCTGTCCAGAGGAAAAAGTAGCTGAGTTGCCCATAGCAACCAATCAGATCACTTCTTTCATTATTCAGAGGCCTTTTCAAAAACGAAAGAAGCGATCTGATTGGTTGCTATGGGCAACTCAGTAACTGAATCTCCCCCTAGATCTATACGCAAACTTGTAATATACACTCACTGGCCACTTTATTAGGTACACCTTAGTACAGGGTGACAGCCCCTTTTGCCTTTATTCTTTGTGACAAACTTTCTGCAAGGTGCTGAAAATATTTTCAGAGATTTATCAAAACCTGTCCAGAGGAAAAGTTGCTAAGTTGCCCATAGCAACCAATCAAATCGCTTCATTCATTAATTTTTCATCAGAGGCCTTTTAAGAAATGAAAGAAGCGATCTGATTGGTTGTTATGGGCAACTCAGAACTTTTCCTCTGGACAGGTTTTGATAAATCTCCCCCGGTGTTCCTAAATATTTGTTGGCTGCACATCTAAGATGGAAATCTCAGTTTTCCACCGCATTCCTAAGTGATCTATTACTATGTAAAGATGAAAGTATTTCATACGATTAGTTCATTCATTCCGATCTAGGATGTGTTATCTTAGTGTTCCCTTCATTTTTTTGAGCAGTGTATTTTGCATCCAGAGATGGTAATCTGCATACCTTGGTTGTAACAAGTGGTCATTTGAGTTGCTGTCATCTTGAACCAGTCTGCCCATTTTCCTCTGACAACAACAAGGCATTTTCATCCACACAAATGCCGCTCAATGGATATTTTCTCTGTCAACCCTAGAGATGGTTGTGCGTGAAAATTCCAGTAGCGCCACAGTTTTTAAGATACTCAGACCAGACATGGCACCAAACATCCATGCTACATTCAGGGTCATTTAAATGCTCGGCTTGAACTTCAGCAGGTTGCCTTGACCATGTCTACATGCCTAAAAGCATTGAGTTGCTGAGTGGCTTACCTTGCCCTGTACTATTAAAGTGTATACGCACTTTAATAGTACAGGGCAATGACCAGGAATGATTTCATTAGAAAACAGGATTATAAATATAGTAAAGCAAAATAAAATACAATCTGGCATCTGCAGGAAAAACACTAATCCCAGTATGGCAAGAACAGAACGCTTTTCTTTCGTACGTCTATACTGACGCACATTTTATCAGAACACCATATTATAATGCAGCTGCATGGAAGGGTCTGACATGAGAAAATCCCTCCAGCAGAGATAATGGTAAAATGACATGTATGGTCTGTGCTCACCACAGGAGACTACTAAACAATGGTCAGCGGTATCCAGAGAGTAAACATAACAATTATGGAGCTACTAGAAGCTAGAAAACAAATTGTTGAACGAAACCTCCACCGTCACCGGCTCCTACCACTATGGAGGCAGATGAGGGTCTATTCACACGGCAGAATTTCCGCTTGCGGTATTCCACCTCAAATTAAAGCCCATAGACTTCTATGGGATCCCGCACTCCCATTCACACTTCTGAATTTCTGCTTGCGGAACTCCGCAAGCAGAAATTCAGAAGTGTGAATGGGAGTGCGGAATCCCAGATAAAAATCTATGGGCTTTAATTTGAGGCGGAATTCCGCAAGCGGAAATTCTGCCGTGTGAACAGACCCTAATACTAATCCCCCAAAAGACTAGGGGGGAGATTTATCAAAGTCTGTGCAGAGGAAAAGTTGCCCAGTTGCCCATAGCAACCAATCAGATCGCTTCTTTCATTTTTGAAAAGTCCTCTGAAATATGAAAGAAGCGATCTGATTGGTTGCTATGGGCAACTGGGCAACTTTTCCTCTGCACGGGTTTTGTTAAATCTCCCCCTAGAAGATTATTCCGACCTGTGAAAAATGGAATACAGGTAATTGTTTTGGAGTGTAATAACCAAGACCTAGCAAAGTAATAAGAAGAGCCTCTGTAAGTAGTGAGGTGGGAAAGACTGTCCTTTATTAAGCGCCATTTTTCATAAAGAGGGTTTGTGGAATTACAGAAGCAAGAACAGGACTAAAATATTCCTGCAAAAGAAAAGATAATATAGGCTGGATCACAAGTCACAAGATTTGGCTGTCACGCCCCTCCCATTGATATACCGTATTTTTCGCCGTATAAGACGCACATTTTCTTCCCATCTTCTTGGGGGGGGGGGGGGGAAGTTGGTGCGTCTTATACGGCGAATACACACCTATCGCGGCGGTCCTTGCAGCCATCAACGGCAGGGACCCACGGCTAATACAGGACATCACCAATCGCGGTGATGCCCTGTATTAACCCTTCAGACGCGGCAATCAAAGCTGACCGCCGTGTCTGAAGCGAAAATAACACTAATCCGGCTGTTCAGTCGGGCTGTTCGGGACCGCTGCGGTGAAATCGCGGCGTCCCGAACGGCTTACAAGACACCGGGAGGGACGTTACCTGCCTCCTCTGTGTCTGCTCCATGCCGGGATCCCCTGCATGGCCGGCGCTCTCCTTCGACGTCATCACGTCGTCGCGCACGCCACGTGATGGCGGTGACGTAATGACGGCGACGGAGAGCGTGGATCCCAGGGAAGACGACGTCCGGAGCGTCGGGGACACCCCGGGAACGCGGCGACAGCGATGGAGCGACATCCAGGGCAGCGGTGACGAGCAGTGATGGGGACACGTGAGTATTACCTCCTATAGTTCAGTGGTCTTCAACCTGCGGACCTCCAGATGTTGCAAAACTACAACTCGGACAGCCAAGGGCTGTACGGGCATGCTGGGAGTTGTAGTTTTGCAACATCTGGAGGTCCGCAGGTTGAAGATCACTGTTGGGTTCAGAATCTTTTTTTTCTAGATTTTGCACCTTTAAAATTGGGTGCGTCTTATATGCCGGTGCGTCCTATAGGGCGAAAAATACGGTAAATGGAGGGGGCATGGCGTGACATCACGAACACGGCCACCCCAACCTGGCGTTCTTAAAATAATGTTCAGAATGCTGGGTGTCTGCACAGAGATCACGGCTGATTCCAGCAGAGAGATCCGCGCGGTCAGACACCTTATCCCCTATACCTATGGATAGGTGATAAGATGTCTAGCAACAGAGTACCCCTTTAAGGCAGTAATCACAAATGCAGTTTTTTAAAATCGAAGTCAGAAATGATCTTACAAGAAGAAGTATAAATGATCCCCTCATACTTCTTTTTCCTATTTGATCCTGTCCAGATTTTGACACCAAAGACTGCATCATAAACTGTGCATAAGTGATTCCAGCTTAAAGGGGTACTCCAGTGTTTAAAAACATATTGAAGGAGATTTTTCATTCTTTTCAAACGTATCGCTTTTATATGACAATTTTTTTTCACTTACTTTTGCTTACATGCGACTTATTTATCAAGTAGTCGCACGACCTTGATTAAATAAATAACACGTAAGCAAAACCCGGGAAAACCGCTTAAAAAAGTATTTTTTAAAGCAGATAAGTTTTCCCTTATGTTAATAGCCAAAGTTCTTTATCTACCCTTTATTACCAGTAGCGTTGCTAGAGAGTGACGGGGAGGGGGGGCCTACCAAATCGGGTGACACCCTAACTGGCCGGCATGGCAATAAATAGCTGCACTCCAACTATCCCGCAACAACCCATCCACCCTCAGAAATAAAATTAAAAAATATCAAAAACATACTATGCCGCACCATGAATATCCGTGCTCTGGAGGCTTTTTGTTTAATTTTGAGCCCGCATTTTGGGACGTTGGTGGGCGGAGTCTTGCGTCGCTGCACTGAGGCCGGAGTTTCAGGAAGGAAGACCGCGCAGCACCAACAGGCACATAAACAATAGTGCAGCTACAAAAAAACTAAAACAAACGGCTCGGTACGTTACCCACCCCAAAACGTGCATGAAGCTTTATTACTATGGAAGTTTCTTTTTTTTAAAGAAAAGTTTTAGTGCCACATTATTTACGTAGTCTATAAAAATTACTTACATAATTATTTTGTGCCTTATTCTGTTTAACACAACATTCATTTTAAAATTTAGTGGGTACACCAGCATGTACGTGTCCTAAAATTAACAAGGTGTGCAGTGTGTATTTTCAACCTTAAAATTTATAATAGTTATATAATAAATTTTTTCTATAATTAACATCAACATTAATGTAGTAGCTTTGTTTCCTGATGCAGAACAAGAACAGTTGTTAAAGTGGGTGTTAATGTCCTTTTCAGCGGACGTATGCACTTTCTGTAAGCCAGGTTGGCCCTGGAATGCATATGTGACTTTTAAATGGAGATGCAACTTTTTTTCTTTTTTTCTCCATAAATAGTGTCTATCGCATCTGATAAATATAAGACCACTGTAAGGTTAAAAAAAAAAAAAAAATACTACGTGAGCAGATTTCAGAAATGTGCTTTGGAATAAGCAAAAAGTCGCAAGTACGTGCGACTTTTTTTACACAAAAAAATACTACAGAGCTTGATAAATTGCTGCAATTATGTATCCACAGGATAGAATCTCTGGAACGGTGCCCGAAATCTCCCTGCTGCATGGTGTGCCAGAAATACATGAGTGCATGGATAAATGAAATGGCAGGGAGACTCCTGGGATGAGACACTTATAAAGGGGTACTTCAGCATTTTAAAACACTGGAGGACCCCTTTAGTCTTACACTGAGCTAGTTACCTTGGCCACAGAATCTGGGAAATCTTGGGAAGACTTTTGCAATAAAAAGAAACAGGACTGAGTAAAAGAAGACTGCTGTGATTTTGGGAATAGTCATACTAAGGAGATACGATTCGATATATGGAAGCAGATTAGATATGAATTTGATGCACGGACACAGTATTATAATGGGCATGGGATGAGTGGCATTAAAACCAAATCTATCCATA
The DNA here is from genome assembly GCF_029499605.1 of Hyla sarda. Lineage (NCBI taxonomy): Eukaryota > Metazoa > Chordata > Amphibia > Anura > Hylidae > Hyla > Hyla sarda. The sequence continues at coordinate 64,343,428 of NC_079194.1, read as the reverse complement.
AGTTAGATATCTTTTTTACTGCAACTTATATACTTGTGGTTCCCCATAGGCAGCACAAGAAGCCAAGAATTTATACGTATAAATTAACCCCTACTGTGAACTCGCGGCTGGGGAGATTACACAATACAAACTGACTGCATGTAATGGATAAAAGAGGAATTCACAGCCTTGAGCTCTCCAGAAATAGCTGCAGCTTTTGATTCACATTCTCACCACATAGATTGCTGCAAATGAGGGTCAGAGGATCAGCAGAAATGGGAAGCCTTGAACTTCAGAGCATTCCTGGGACTGAAAGCCATTAACTGGAGTATTAGACACCACGGGGGCACATGACTGTATGGAGCGTGTACATCCAAGTTATGTTCCAGCAAAAAGGAA